>NC_056737.1:477312047-477912047 GCF_019279795.1 Protopterus annectens | reverse complement strand
ACACGTTAGCGCTTTTGGGTTAAACCCTTCTTCAGACAAATCCATATAAAAAAATCCATATAAAATGAAACACCTTTATATATCATTAAAATCATTCAATTAAAACAAAACAGCCAGTCATAGTTAATGCTTAGCCCTCCTCCTTTTCAGGTCTGGCTTTTAAGGGAAAGAGTTATTCAACCCTGTTAAGCTATCTGCTGCTAATTGTATAATCCATTATAACTCTATATATTCAGTGGTGTTCACAATATCCCCCCCTCTTTTATTCATACTAACAATATGCAACACCATAAAGGAAAAGACATGGTCTGGACAAATTGAAACATGCTGATAAAGAGCATTACGTCCATCCTTCAATCTGATGGATGATAAATGATTCAAAATTCTGGTCTTCAATTTACAGTTAGTCTTGCCCACTTAAAAACTATGGCAGGACCTACACTGTGCCAGATAATCATGTTCTCTGTATGACAATCAGCATAAAAATCAAAATTGTACCTCCTATTGGTGTTGGGATGTATAAAATGATTATGACCACTCACATAAGCACATACCTTGCAGTGCCTGCAAGGGAAGGTCCTTATCCTACCAGAAACAGGTGCATTTCCCTTATTCTTATTCATGCCAGGTTCATGGCAAAGCATATCTTTTAAATTACTGTTACGTCTGAAGGTAAATCTTGATACATCATCAAACTTATCCTTCAGACTATCATCACTTTTAAGAATTTTTCACTTTTGCCTAATGATATTACAGATGCCATGAACATTGTTGCTATAACATAACATAATCCTGGGCTTACTTCCATAACTGGAATGCCTTTTAGTCCTGTGTTCCATTAGACCACCATTATCCGAGAACCAAGGTCTGGCTCTATCATTCCTATGTTGTACGGCAAAACCCTTCCCCTTCTCTAAACATTCCTGCGAATAGCCCTTGTCCAACAAATGACCATGTAACACATTAAGTTCCTTACGAAAAATATCTTTATCTGTACAGAATCAAGATACTCTACACCCTTGCCCTTGCACAATATTCTGAAAGGTATGCCTTGGATACATACTACGGGAGTCCAAATAATGATTCCTCCAACAGGCCTTTCTGTATAGAGCTGTGTCCAGCTTCACCATTGTATTCTTAGTCAAGGTAATATCCAAAAAGGCAATAGTGTCCTCACTACAACTAGTGGAAAACCTTAAAAAGTTAATAGTATTTTCTAAATATTCAACAAAACTTGTCAACTCACCTTCATCCTGCCCCCATAGCAAAAAATATCATCAAGAAATCTGGCATAAAATATGAGTGATACTTCCACTGATGATTATATCCAAAAATACTTTGATCTTCCCAATAAGCTAACACTATATTAGTGTATGAATTTGCACAGGGTGTGCCCATGACAACACCCTGTTTTTATTTATAATACGCTCCATTGCATAGAAAGATATTATTTTCTATACCAATTTTAACGCCTCTAGTATTAGACTATTGGTTTTATCATCATAAAGCCTTTTGTCATACAAGACTTCCTTAATAGCCATCAGGACATAATCGTTACTAATAACTGTGAACAAGTTACTGAAGTCTAAAATCACCAGTAGAGTACCATTTAAGTCTAAACCTTGACAAATATCAAACAACTTGGTCAGAAACTGAGCTGAGTCCCTCAAAATTCTCAGGAACTGTGTAAGAAGTACTTTCAGCTTGTCTTCTACCTATATTGATAAATGCTCCATCACCCACCCCCTACCAGAGACTATAGGCCTTATAAGTGGGGGTAAGATATTCTTATGAATTTTAGGCAGAGCTTTAAAAAGGGGGACACTGGATGTTCTATATACAAAAAAAATCATATAAATCATCATCTAATATTTCAGCTTCCTTCAGTCATTAAACTTTTCCTAACTTTACATACAAATTGTTTAACCATCAAAGGGGAGAAAAGTAAATATGTAGATACATCATTAACCAGTGCACACAATGCTTGAATATAAACAGTGGAATCCTTTACCGTAACAGCCCCTCCTTTGTCGGCTGGTTTAATAACCAACTGTTCATCATTCATTAGATCTATTAATGCCTGTCTTTCTAAAAATGTTACATTATTAAAATTACATGGGAAATCATCAAAATATTTTCTAATATCAGCCTCACAAGTTTTAAGAAAAGTTCACCCAGTAGGGAACAAATGTACTCGGATGTCTCAGCATGTTACCATGAGTTTGTCCTTTCCCAAACATATATCTTAAGACCACATTCCGTCCAAACATATTCAAATCCAAAATCACTTCACTAAGAAAAGACCTACTAGGCACAAAGGACAACCCCCTACTTAAAACATCAATCTGTTCATTAAACAAGACAACATTAGAAATATTAAAAACATTAGTCACTACCAAAAGTCCTTCAGTGATTTTCTGGCGTTTCACCTCTCTCTATGACGACCGGCTCCTTTTGTGCTTGTTTATCTTCCTTACTGGTACTGGAAAGGCTGGAAAATTCAAACAATTGCTTTTATTGACACAAAAATGAGTTTTCGGTCTAGCTCCTGAATTAACATTTAGATGCATACTTGTATGATTGACGTCATCAACGGAAACTGGATGAACTCAATTGCTAGGCTCATTCAGGCTTACAGATGGAATGTCAGCTGTTGCCATGGTAGCAACATTAGTCTGCTGCATAGTTTGCTGCTCATTATCATTTTGAGTAACAGTAGGATGGGCAGTATTCACATTACTGGGATTATAACAACCACTATGAACTGAGGATGAATCAGTTCTAAAGGTTTCACTGGGCCATGTAAATATATGTCCGGATAAAAAAATCATGATAATCCCTCTGTATCTTTTTCATTTTCAACTGTTGTAATTTATTTTCAAACAGAGCTACATTGTTCAAGACATCTGTAATTTTGCTAAGATGCGTTTCAGTCAGATAGTGTAGTTCTAAATTGTTCTGTAGCTCCTTAATCTCATCTCGGAGCTTTTCCTCAGCTGGTAAAAAGAACTCAATAAGGAGACTCATATAGCGGAAGCTGGTGTCTATATTAATTTGCTGCTACTGGGCTAACAATTCAGGGAATGAATCCCCTTGTGCAGGTATGCAAAGTACCTGCATACCTGTCAGTACTATTTTATATTCCAAACATGCTTCCATATGCCATTGCAGACGTTTCAACTTCCCTAATGAAATACCCAGAGAGATTAAAAGTTCAAAAAAAGTCTCATTTGGCAACTCACCATTGGCTTGATCATTGCCGTGAGTTCTGTTGTTCATTAAATCCATGTTGAGCAAAGGATTCAAACCAGGAAGTACATTGTTCTTAAACCTCTCATTGACAAAGCCCAATGGCCGTTTGTCTGGTTGATATCCCAGTTCAATGGGGCTGGAATTCTATTTTTTTTTCTATTTTTTTCAATAGCAGTAAAGAACTAGCTGGAGCAAACCTATATTCTCTGCCTGTTTAAAATTTTCCTTTGATACTGTCCCATCCACTCTTTTGGAAGTGCATTCCTGTCATGGCACATTTGGAAGTGCATTCCTGTCATGACACATTTGGAAGTGCATTCCTGTCATGGCGCTGCTGAAACTGTCTGTTCTAATCATGCTATATGGAGTGGTGAAAATGACTGCCCCCTCCACACCCAGTTCTGTTGGGTGTAGTGATCTAAAGCTCCAGTGAGACCAATAATGATGGCAATACTATCTTTCAGGTTCATCATCATCATCATCATCATCAGCCCCTTTTTCCCATTTTTTTCTACATGAGGTTGGGGTATCGTGTTAACTGTTGCCAACTCTCTTGATTCAGTGCCACACTCCTATCTTCTTCAACACTCATGCCTGACTGTCGCAGATCTTCTTTCACACAATCCATCCACCTCTTTGCTGGATGTCCTCGCTTCCTCTTACCTTCTTCCTGTCTGTCCCAAATCTTCCTCACCAGATTGTCTTCTGCTTTTCTACATGTGTCCAAACCATCATAATCTGTTCCCTTTGATCTTTTCTGCAATTGGAGCTACTTTGGCTTCTGCTCTTATGTCCTCATTTCTTCGTGTGTCCCTCAGTGTGCATCCTACCACTTTTCTCAGGCACTTCATTTCCATCACCTCTAGCTTCTTCAACTGTTCTGCCTTTACTGCCCAGGTTTCTGTACCACACAGTAGTATTGGTCGCACTACTGTCGTGTACACCTTACTTTTCAGCTTCTTTGGCATTCTTCTGTCATAGACTACACCTGATACTCTATGCCAGTTGGCTGCAGCCCCTCTAATTCTAGCTTTGACCTCTTCATTCAGACTAGCCTTCTCCTCAACCACCCCTCCCAGATACTTGAAGCTGTTTACCTGTTCCACTATCTTCTCTTCTATCTCTGTTCTCAGCTTCTTCTGATTTCCCCAGTTTGCTGCCATTACCACCGTCTTATCTGTGCTTAGTTTCATCCCATGTTCCTTCAGATTTTCATTCCATTCTTCTATCCTTTGCTGAAGTTCTAGTTCAGAGTCTGCCTGTACTGCCACATCATCTGCATACAGCAGCCTTGTTGATCTGTCCCCTCCAACCTGTTTGCTAATGTAGTCCATCACCAGTATGAACAGTAGTGGGCTCAGAGCTGAACCCTGATGTACACCCACTCCCACTAGAAACCTCTCTGTGAGGACAAACACTGTTCGTACTTGAGTCACTGGATCCTTGGACATAGCCTGCTCTCATTCTACCAATTTTTCTGGGACTTCAAACCACCGCAGTACTGCCTAGATTAGCTTTC
Source organism: Protopterus annectens (assembly GCF_019279795.1). NCBI lineage: Eukaryota > Metazoa > Chordata > Ceratodontiformes > Protopteridae > Protopterus > Protopterus annectens. The sequence continues at coordinate 477,907,276 of NC_056737.1, read as the reverse complement.
TTGGGACCTTGTCATATGCTTTCTCCAAGTCTAGGAATGCCCTGTTGGACTCTCTCCTCATCTCTAGCTTCTTCTCAAGTATCTGTCTCAATGCAAACATCGGGTCAATTGTGCTGCATCCTGATCTGAATCCAAACTGCTCATCTCTCATCTTACATTCTACTACTCTGCATATCTGTTTATCAGTCACCCACTCCAGAACTTTCATGCAATGCGGTAGGAGTTTGATCCCTCTGTACTGCCCACAGTTGTGGATGTCCCGTTTGTTCTTGTACACTGGCACGAGTATGCTTATTCTCCAGTCATGTGGGATACGCCTTTCTCTCCACACTGCTATTAGTACCCTTAGGAGCCATTTCTCCCCTGTCTCACCCAGCATCTTTATCATATCTGCTGTGACCGCATCTGAGCCTGCTGCTTTCCCCGACTTCATCTTCCTTAGTGCTGTTCTTACTTCCGCCAAGGTGGGCTCCTCTTCTTCTCTCATTGTAGGCTGTTTCTGGGGCAGTACAGCTTCTGTGGGGTTTTCTTCATTCAGAAGCTGCTGGAAATACTCCTTCCATCTGCCTTTGATGTCCTGTGGACTGGTAAGCTGGTTGTTGCTGGCATCCCTTATGAAGGGCATCTGACTATCTTCTTTATCTTTCTGTCTTTGCCTTGCAACCTGATATACTTTCTTTGTGCCCCTTACTGAGTCACTTTCCAGAAGTTGGTAGAGTGCTTCCGATGCCCTATTCTTTGCTATTGCAACTTCTTTCTTAGCTTCTTTGTTAGCCATCCAGTAGTCCTTCCTAGCCTGGTCAGTCTTTTCTATCTCCCATTTCTTCCTGCACTCCTTCTTTCTTTTGATGACTTCCTGTACTTTTGCATTCCACCACCAGCTTTCCTTATGTACCTTATTTCCATACCTAGTTTGGCCACATATCTTTTCTGTAGTCCTAACACATGCTGTTTTTAGGCGCTGCCACTCTTCTTCAACTCCACCTATTTCTTCCTCTTCTTGGGGTGCTAGAGCCCTGAGTAAATATTTGAACTGAGAAAAACCGAAATTAGTAAACCATGAAAGTAACTTGAACCAGGAATCCAGGACGCCAAGTTGGTTATTAAAAACTCCACCTTTATTCACCAAACAGTTTGTTTTAAATATTTGAACTGCTGTACTTTCTCTCCATTCAACTTTCAGGTCTTCAGCCTGGTCTCTGTTGACCTTAGAGCCTTTTCTGATCACTGCTTACAGCTAATTGTGGCAACTAATGGTTTATGCCGTGGGCCAACTGTCTCACTGGGGATGACTTTCCAATCATGGATTCTACCCCAGTGCTTTTTCCTTACTAGGAGGAAGTCTACCTGAGTTGCATGTTGGCTACTCTTGTATGTGATCTTGTGACTGTCTCTCTTTCTGAACTGTGTGTTGACTACTATCAAGCCATTTGCCATACAGAAGTCCAGAATGGCTTCTCCTTCTTTATTCCAGTTACCCCACCATGTGGACCCAGGCAGTCCTTATATCCAGTTTTGTCTGTCCCAATATGTGCATTCAAGTCATCCATTATCAACACCAATTCATGTTGTCCTGCTTTATCTAGTAGGTCCTGCAACTGCTGTGTGAATGCACTCTTTTCCTCACTATCACAACCCTGCTGTGGGGCATATACTGAGATTATGAATACTACCCTATCATTACACTGGAGTCTGATTGCCATGAGTCTGTCATTAATTCTGATATCCCTCACTGCCTTCTGAAGCCTCTCTCTCACCACAATTCCTACACCATTTCTAGCCTGTCCCCCTCCTGAGTAGTAGAGTCTGGATCCCAAGCCAAGTTGCTTTGCTGCACTGCCCTTCCATCTTGTCTCTTGGATACATAGGGTGTCCATTCTCCTCCATATCATCATGTCATCCACTTCCAATCTGCATCCTGTCAGTGAACCTACATTAAGTGTAGCAATTCCCAGTTCATGTTTGGCAGGTTTGTTGGTTTTACGTCAAGCTTTCGCTCAACAGAGCTATCCCAGTTAACCCAGGATGGGCAACTAGAGACCGACCAGCCAGTAGCTTATTGGCCCAGGGCTGCTGGGCTTTATGGTGGGCACATATACCCCTCCCACCATTAGCAAGGGTCCCTGGCGTGGGTGAGAGTAGGCTGGGTCCTCAACCCACTTATCATTGGTAACTACCCATGCCCATGTTTGGTGACATTAGTCAACATGACCGAATCACCTAGAGCCATATTTTACACCATCGAGTGGCTAGCCCTGCCACAGCACACAGTCTGTGATCTGTGTTCTCCTATCTTGAAGATACTGTGCACCACTTTAGATGGCCAAAGCGGTTGGTCTGTACAACTCTTCCCCTTATAGGGCACCATGTAGAGTCTCTACTGCTGCCCACAGCTCCATTCATTGGTGAGTTTGAGATGGAAACGCTCTTCTTATCCAATACCACCTTTTTTAATTTTAGACTTAACTCCTAAAACTTCTTATACATATCTCTACAAGATGCCTTTAGTAGTAAAAACTAAAATGACCAAACCAATACTCTTAGCTTTAATTTCAATTGCTCTCACCTCCACCTACCTCATCACCTTCTTTGAAAAACTGTACTATTACCATTTTAATTACTCTCCAAAACAAAGAGCTATACATACTCCCTAATATTCAAACTAATATCACTTTTGTTCCCACCTATCTACTACCTAAATACCATAGATTCTCCCACATTAAATACAATAAACCCACAGTAACGAAAATAAAATATCTAACCAACTTTATAAATACTTCTACAATCAAACTAAGTAATCCCTCCTTAAAAGACAGTGACATCCACCTTAACCCAGGCCCTACCAATCCTGCTACCCTAATAACCCATCCAAAACTGCAAAACTCTTTCCTAATAAGACACCTAAATATCCGCAGTATTAAAAACAAAGTAGCCCATCTCTATGCCCTTCTAGATATCCACTCCATTGACATCTTTTGCTTGACAGAAACGTGGTTAAAACCAGACACCAAAGACAATGAAATCATTCCCCAAGGATATAATATATTAAGACAAGACCGAATAAAAATCAAGGGTGGGGGAGTAGCAATTCTATTCAAAGATGGACTTCTAATCTCCACTTTACCATACAACCCACCTCAGCATAGTAAGGCAGAAGTCCTTATCACTAGATTTCAAATCAACCAAAATAAATCTTTATATATCATCTGTATCTACCTACCCCCTGGTAATAATATCAATGCTATAGAGGATATTGTAAGCTGGGTGTCCTCAACCTACCCCCAAGAAACAATAATACCTGGTGATTTTAATACTGACTGGAAAGATGTTAACGCTGATAATCCTACCTCCCATATCAACCTTCACGGCTTTAGTCAAACTATTACCTCCACAACTAGAATCAATAAACCAAATAAGAAAGAGAGCACCTTAGACTGGATACTTATAAATAAACAGAAACAAGCTTACAAGGTAGGAACTCTGCCAAACGATGTAAGCGATCATTCTTTGACCTACATCCTAAGGCAAAAAAAAGATATCTCTAACCCCCCCACATATAGGACTGCACATACCAACAAACACTTTAACCCAGTACTATTCCAAAATGAACTTAGAGCCTGTGGCTGGAACCCTTTAAAAACCCTTCCACTTGAAGAAGCTGTTAAATACCTAAACTCTAAATTCTTATCAATCCTAGATAAGCACTCACCCAAACGGTCCATTAGAATGAAGTCCAAGCCTGCCCCCTGGCTTTCTAAAGAAACCAGACAAAAAATTTACTTAGGAACAAGTCTTGGGCTAAATGGAGAGCTAACAAAAATATCTCAGATGAACAAACTTTTAAGCATTTAAGAAATATTACAAAAAAGGCAATACTTACAGACAAAAAGAACTACTACTGTAAATTACAGCAAAATCACCAAAACAATCCCCAAAAGTTCTGGTCAAGTATAAATAAACTCCTGTACCCAGACCACTCACATACACCTGCCAATCTCAGGCCAAACAAAATACCCCCCACCAAACTGCCAATACCTTCAATACCTTCTTCACAGAGACCATACAATCACTAGCCAGTCAACTAGTCCCAGACAACTCAAGCCTCCCCACCACTATACCTGGCACTCTACCAACATTCCATCTACAACCCATCTCAACCACTCTCATCTATAAGTTCATCCAAAAACTTAAACCTTGTACTCCTTCTGCTGACCAGCTACCATCTGAATACCTGCAAAAAGCAGCCAAAGTAATTTCTTATCCCATATCCATCCTCATAAATAGAACCAATAAAGAAGGAATTGTTTCAGACATCTGGAAAATCTCCCATATTATCCCCCTGCACAAAGGGGGTACCTCTAATGATTATTCCAACTACCGGCCAATAGCTCTATTATCACCCTTAGCAAAAATTATGGAAAAATGCATTTGCCAACTATTAAACCATTTATCTCAACATAACATCATAGCAAACTGTCAGAATGGCTTTAGGCCATCCCATAGCACCACAACTGCCCTATTATCCTTTACAGAAATCATCAATAGAAATCGTAATAAAAACAACCTCTCTTCTGCACTCTTTATTGACCTCTCAAAAGCATTTGACATGGTAAACCATGCCCTTCTTATCAACATTCTTGAATTCCTTTCCCTTGACTGTCTGGCAGTTAAATGATTCAAGTCCTACCTTACCAATAGGCAACAGTCAGTTCTCTGGGAAAATAATATATCAAGCCTTCTGCCAGTCGCACTCGGAGTCCCTCAGGGCTCTATTCTAGGTCCACTTCTTTTCTCACTGTTTATCAACGACCTCCATGTAGCCATTCCACAAGCCACCTGCATTCAATATGCAGATGATTCTACACTAGTATGCTCAGCAAACTCCTCAACTGATCTACATTCTCTTACTCAGAATGTTTTCAACATAGTTGAAACATGGTTCACAAAACGTTGCCTCCTGCTCAGTGCTAAAAAAACTAAACTCCTTCTCTTCACACCCACCAGTAAATCCTCCCCCATAGATTTCTCCATCATCTCCAATAATGGCACAATTATATTCCCCGATTCTACCACTAAATTGCTAGGAATTACTATTGACAATAACCTTACATTTGACAGCCACATAAATAACACCATAAAAACTGTCAACAGAAAAATAGACTCCTTATATAGAATTAAAACTTTCCTAACTCCAATAGCCAGAACTAAGATTGCACACTCCCATTTAATTTTAACTCTTCTGTACGCCTCACCAATATACACTAATCTAAAGAAAAATAATCTCATCAAACTAGCTAATTCCTATAATAACATCACCAGATTTGCCACCGGCAATCCTTTTAGAACTCACCACTGTCTGAATCTAATGCAGCTAGGCTGGCTTGAATTTCAAAACCAATTGAAACTCTCCCAACTCACCATTGCCCACAAGATATTTTATAAACCTAACAGCACCCCTATACTTTCCAATCTCATAATCCCCTACAAAAATCTAAATTCTCTTCGCTCTTCCAGCAAACGTCTTGCTAGCATAAGCAAGTCTTACAACATGGCTGGAGCTTCTCTGTTTTCCAACTCTGTGGGAAAAAACTGGAACCTACTGCCTAATGAACTAACTTTAATTTCTTCACTGCCTCTCTTTAAACAAAACCTCAAAAGACACCTCAAAACACACTGGTTATGCCCCTGCAGCAACCCTGATTAATCTTCTCCTTCACTACAGATATTTCTTCTCTTGAACCTCTACTTATTTCACATTCATTGAAGTAGGACTGTAACTGCTTAATATAATTCAACATACTGGTGTAATCTATCCTGCTTGATGCTCTGAAAGTCTTTATCCTGTTTGTACTGGTAGTCTACATGTATCTCACTGCATATTGAATTATCCTGTACACATTTTCACCTTTACTATTGTAAATGCCTACTTTACTTTATTAATACTACTGTATTTTTTTTAGTATTCTTATTACTTCCTGTCTTTTTAATAATCTTCTATTGAAATCCATTCATTTACTATGTATTAATATTGATTTTTAATTTTTAATTGTTAAATTTCAAGTTTTATTTGTTGTCAATGGAGCTTTTCTCCCTGGGCCTCTACTGAAAATGGAAATATATCTAGTTAGATTAGCCCGGTTAACAAATGTAAAATAAATAAATAAAATAAAATAAATGGAAACAGCATGTTTTTCAGACATGGGAGAAACCCCACAGAGACATAGTGAGAACATGCAAACTCCAAACAGGGATTAGTCAGAGGTCAGGATTGAACCTTGTACCTTGTGCATGGAAGGCAAAGACCTTAACCATTAAGCCATCAGGTTATAGATTTCAAAACCAAAAATTGATCTTGGCATCCACAGGCATAGATGCTGCTGGATAAAGTCCAAGTAAGCTCTTTCTGTGCAGATCTTTTCAGGTGATATTTCAGTCTAGGAGGCTAGATTAGTTTCATGAATAAGACACAGTCTGCTCCTTCCTCCCTTTCAGGAAATCCTATAAATCAGTAATTCAGTCAACATCCCTGATCATCTAAATCAGATGTGTTTTCCTCAGTCTGCTCCAAATAAGCTACAGCTGACATAGTCCATGCGGGTGATCAGAGAGTGTAAGGGCCAATTCAATATCAGACAGTCTAATGTTCACTTTACTTAAGTTTTAAAGTCTGTGTTCGTTTTCTGAAGTTCTTGAAAAAACTGAGCAAGATTAGTAGGATTAACTTCCCCCATCTGTGCAGTCACAACTGAGGAACCTGATGCTTTTGTTGGGCATCCCTGCTGGGTGTGAGCTCAAGTATTAAGGTCACTACATCTCCCTTTAATCATTACTGTGTTCCTCATTTAAAATCAATAATATCAGTACTAAAGCACAGGAAAAAAAAAAAACAGTGTCATAGAGTCTGTTGGGTTTCCAAAATGTCTAGGAGGTGAGAATGCAGAATCACAGCTAGTTACTCTGTCCCCATCTTAAATGGAAGTTAGCTCCATTCAAGTTTTAGGTGAGTTTGTGAGGTGGAAACACCCATTGTTTTTTTTTTTCTTTTTTTTTGTTTTGTTTTAAAGGGAGAGGGAAGAGAAATCTCTCAGACACAGAATATGCAAACTTCACACAAGCACTGGCCAGAGGTCAGGATCGAACTCTGTATCTTATGCTTGGGAAGCAAAAACCTTAACCATTACAATAAAAATGCTGATTCACTTTGAAAAATTGCTCCAGCTAATTGGGCGGTAACTGCAACATTCAAGAAAATACATATACGTATAACTATATATATATATATATATATATATATATGTATGTATGTATATCTATATTTATATATCTATATATATGTGTGTATGTGTGTGTATATGTGTATATATATATATATATATATATATATATATATATATATATATATATACCTCATCAGATTTGTCAAAAGAAATAAACTATTTTAATTTCTACCGCCAGAGAGTGATGCAGCAACATCAGCATGTGACTAGTGCTAAATATGATCCAAAGCTGATGGCCGAGCATCCCAAGCAGATGCCTCATGCAGAAAGGCTTGGTATCTCCCATGTGAGTTACTTTTTTTTCCACTGGACTGCACTGATGTATTTCATCTGGTCAAAACAATGGATGGAAGTTCACTAATCACTGTACTGAATAAGTAAGAAGTCCTGCAGGAAAGTGACATAAAAGTTCATAAGCCTAATTAGGAGGCTGTTACCCACTGGCCCAGAAATCATTCATGTGTCATAGCAGAATCCTGAATGGAATCTGAATATAATTATTTTGGCAGTTTCTTTTCTGACACCCTGTATTGGACACCATAACCATTTATCTCTTTTAACAAACGTAGGGAAGATGTGCAGTCTTTGTGCAGTATCACTGTTCCTATGTTTTTAGACGAAAGAGGTTTTTGGCAGGCCATCCTCTGAATGAATGGCAGTAATTTCTTTTTCTAGTACTTCCCTCATACATGAATTAGTTAGCTTATGGATGGTCTGAGTATTTTTATAACCTCCTGGCATTCTTACATATATTGTGGTATCATGATGACATCATTCTGTACTCTTAACAGGAAATTCACAACAGGATGTTATCAATTAAGTAAGGATTTCCTTCCGCAGCAGTAGCTCAGAGAATTTACGGAACTTATGACAATGTGCCTAAATATAAGACAACCACAACACAGAGTGCAACTACATTTATTATGCAAGTTTTTCCATGGCCATTTTAAGTGAGTAGTGAATGCTATGTCCACTGCAGGATTTAAAACATAATTTTAAAATGACATTAAGTATTAAAACTGTCTTAAATGCAACTCATATGCTGTTAAGTGGTATTAGAATGCTTCAGATCTGGCATACATAATGCTATTGCATACAATGAATGTAAGAGTAAAAAGTCTTAGATACCAAAACAAATTATTCACAAAATCAAGCATTCAGACTACCTGAACCCTTCTCTAAAGCTAACAGATTGACAAGCCTTTTTAGAAGTCTTTACTTATTATCACAACTACTTAATACCAGTACCACCACAAGAATTCTGATCTATATCACGCTTAATCATAAAATGTATTGTAAAGTGGTTTTATGTTAAGATACTAAAACTATTGGTCATAGTGTAATAGAGCCTCTTAAATGTACATTTATTCATTTATTTTATTTACATTTTGTTGACCGGATTAGAGCACTGTTCACAACGGACCAATTACAGGCTCAGCCCTTGTTACATATAACATTATCAAAAATAATACTTGTGTAACAACTATTGAATGGTTACTTGGAGGTCATAGTTAAGAAAAACTGAAATGTTAATTTGTATATATTTAATATTATAAATATTTAAAAATATCAAAACACCAAGCATAAAAAACTAGAATTGCCTATTGTGAAACGTGAAGATTTGCTTAAAGAATAATCATTGAGTCTCAAGAGGAAAGCTGTAGATATCAAAGGAAAATATCTTACACACTTGAGGACAGGGTACTTGTAGGCTATACTACACTGAAATATACTGATTGCATTTCAGAGGCATAACATCCCTGGAATCTGCAATGCCTAATCAAGCCCTACTTCTGTTTACCATACATGCATTTTACCAGCAGAATGGAATGCAAATTATCTCTCTGAGGATGACACATGTTATTCTTGAAGATGCTGGCAAAGACAATGTTGCAACCATCTGTCAGCTAAAAAAATCCTTAGCATGCAGAGTATGCAGTAGGGCTCTGCAAAATACATAAATATACTTTGGAGTCAAGATAAGTAGCAGAGTATGTTTTAGCAAATATTGTAATGCCACTGATATTGTGGAATTTTTCTTCTTACACACCGTCATGTCAAATATGTTGAATGCAGGACACTGTCAAGATAATGCAGACATAGGCAGGGTCAGCAGAGTATAAGGATAAAGCCCTGACTAGCAGTTCAACTTCCTGTCATAGCTGGCCAGGGAGGAAGGGACTGACTGGCTGCTGCAGGCCCACCCATCCTGTGGGAGGAGGCAGCTCTGTCTCACCACAAAGGTGACACCAAGTGAATTAAATAGCAGTGTCAGTGCTACAACAGGTAACACACTTGCTTTTGTTGCAAAAGGCTGTGAGTTATATTCCCACACCAGGTAGATGATTTGCTGACACTGCAGTGCAGCATAAGGGAGTGCTGTAATCTGAGTGTGCTCTCCTTTGAATGAGACATTAAACTGAACTCCCATCTGCTTGAACTGGTGATAGTGCAGGTGTATTTAAAAGACCTATCAAAAAGAGTAGGGGTACTTTTTTATATTTATAGAAGAAATATGAAGCATTACAGAAACATCACAAAAGTACAATAATTAAAAAAAACTTTGGATAACAGATAAACTACTTTAAGTTGTATCCCCCCACTCTTTTCCCATAACCATTTTTTCAATTTACTAAATATTAAAGAGCACTCCAGAGTTTGTTTTATAGTAGTTCATCACATTTGGTGAGCCAAAACATCTAGAGAGCACTAACAATAGCTCTCTCATATTCTTCCCTCTGCTGTATACACAAGTTAAGATATGTACCATACAATAATATTTATAAGGAGACAGTCTGATATTTAATGAATTAAATAGCAAGTTGTAAAAGGCTGATAGACATGGCAGTGATGGGTGAACATGTTAGGTTGGAGACAGATATTTCCAGGGCTATTGAACTATTATAGGTTCATATATTAGTACTAGACTAACTGCTCTTGTGGGCCATTTTAAGCTTAGCCAGTTATCCCATGTGAGAATCAAACCCTGCAGCTTGTGTCTGTAAGGTAAACACCTTAATCATTATGTCAACTTCCCACCCTATTGGAGAAGTTGCAACAAAATGGAGAAGTACCTTCTCAGAAGCAACAAATTTTACAAAGAGTCCTTCAGAGTGAATTTTGCAGTGCTGTACAAGAGGTTTATGAGCATTTGTATGAGACTGTAGACATCAATAGTAGCCCAGAAGTTAGAACCAATGCTACTGCCAAGGCAACAGTAGCAGCATTTGGTGCCAGTGAGAAGCATTCAATGCCAGGGCTGTTGAATAACCTATAACAGAAGAGAGTCTTGGATTTAACATAAAGGCTAGACAAGAGCAGAACTCTCCTATTTACCTCTCTTGCATCATTCCAGGAGGATCTGCAGAGAGGCATGGAGGAATAAAATGAAGAGAACAACTTATTTCCATAACTGGAGTGAGTGTTGAAAGGGAACATCAGAAAAAGCAGTGGAGTTGCTTAAAGATGCTCAGGGAAGGTTCATACTATTTGTATGACATACTCCAAAATTCCTGGAGGAGATGTAATCACAATTTGAGAAAATGAGGACTGCAAAACGCAGACAACCAGACAACGTTTCATAACCTTGCCCCCCCCCCCCCCCCAATATCAATTTTTCTTTTTATAACTGGACACAATGCTGTATAAAGGACTTTTTGACTCTGTTGTAGCTCAGGCATTTCAGTTTGTGTGATTTATGCAAACCATTTTTCCCAGTGCCACTACTTTTTTTTCAAGACTTGTATACTAGATGGTGTTAGCATTGTGTCAAGAGAGAAAATAAGTACATAACTTTTTTGTAAGCGCAGAATGCATGCTTATATTTCTATAGTTATAAGGTAGCACTACCCATTAATCTTGTATTAAGCAGAAATATTTCATGGATTCAAGAATGTGACATAAATAATCTACAGGAATTTGTCATCTGCTATCACTTCTCAACTAAGTAATTATTTCTCTAAACTGCATTTAAAGTCATGACTCTTCTAAAGCACTACAGCTCCAATGTACACTGAATTGCAGTATTTCTCCACAGCAGATACCTAGCGGCAAGTCCTTTACCTTTTTTTTAAGTAAACTCTTCTGATGGTCAGATTTAAAAAAAAAGGCCTTTGTGGTCATTAGTCTAGTAAACACCTCTGAACTTTAAGAAGATACAACAGTATTCCAAAAATCCCCCAGAACAGGTTGCATAGTTGTGTAAAATGTTATCTAGTGCTGGACAGACAGATGGATGCTGAATAATTTTATAGGAGGTAAGAAACTGTGTATATGTTAGTTGACAGCTGCAAATTTAGAAACTTTGTTATAGCATTGTTCAAGTTTTGATTTTTGTGATCCCTGAAGTTTAGTGAGGATGGGAGCACCATAAAGAACTGTGGGGAAGAGATAAGTAGTGGCAAGTGTAACTTTAGTTGTGGTGGTGAGAAAATTTTTGGCTCTATAAAGTATCTCTAATTTTTGATGAGTTTTTCTTATGCAATTTTGGATATGCACATCAAATTTACAATCATCATCCACTATCATCCCTAATAATTTGCTATGAAAAGTGACTTTAATGGTTGCATTATCAAGAAAGTGTACTTTAAAATTTGATTTTTCAGGGAGAGCAATTAGGGGAAAAAGTAGTATTTTTTTTTTGAGGTTGTGCATGACTTGTGAGATACAAAGCCATATTTCAGTTGTTAAAGCTTCCCAAGCAATTTTTTGTAGTTATGCCATAGGATCAAAGGAGGCTACTAAGCTAATGGCCCCAGGGCCCTTACAAGCCTAGCTAAGTTCAATCCATGTTCCCAAGGGTGTCTGGTTCAAGCAGAAACTAAAATCAGCACCTACTGCCCCTGTCCAAGAGGGACACAGGTGGAACTCCAAGGTGAATTTCTGGTTACCCATCTAATAGTCCAAATTATGCTTAAATAGGGCCAACAAGGGACTTTGTTTAACATGAATAATAAGCTTGTTCTAAAGGTGGGGAAACTTCTGTGCGACAAATCTGTCTCTCCAGCAAGCTCTGTTGATGTCATATACCAGGTTAAGGTCCTTTGAGCAAGTGACCTGTGTGCCATTTGACTTGCGAATGTGCACCATTTCCATTAAGGCCAGGAAAGAGATTGCTCTATATGCAAGGCACAGGTCACCTTGGAGCAGTCTGTACAATACAAAGTAAAGCAACAATGATTTCAGTCTGACTCCATAAGACAGATCTTGAAGACCCTGAATTTTCTTTGTAAGTTATAACCTTCTTTTTTTTTTTTTTTTTTTTTGGAGGCAATGCCCTAACTGGTGAGATGAGCAATATAAAATACCCTTCTTACCACTGTGGAGACATGGTGATTGAAGTTAAGGTTGCTGTCAACCTGTGTGCCTAGATCACTTACCACTGACTGTGCACTTAGGGTATTGCAATTGATGTGGTAGTTTGCAGGAATATCACCCTTGCTGAAGGGGATGATAATGCATTTTTTTTTGTTGCATTAAGTTTAAGACCATGACTTTGGCACCAGTCATTTGTCTGAGACCTTCTTGCAGGATGTTGACATCACTAGGGGTTTCAGTGATCGCTCCCAGTTTACTGTCATCAGCACACTTTGTCAGCAAAAGTCCTTTAGTTTTAGCCTGTACTTCTGAAAAGTAGATTCCAAAAACTAGGGGTCCTAGAACTGATCCCTGTGGAACACCACTGGTTACGGGTCTGCTGGAAAGGAAATTCACCCCGGGGATCACGTCAGTCGCCCTGCTAGACAGGGGTCCAGGGAAGAAACAGCCAGGGAATTGTTATGGCTAGGCTTGTATAGGCCCTAGGGCTGATAGCCTAGTACCAGCCTATGAACCTATGAACCTATGGAAGAGGTGGAGTCCCCTATTTTGATCATATTAGTTCTACCAGTGTTAGCAACCCACCTGACAACACATGGGTTTGATGCTCAGCTGGGTGAGTTTATGAAATGATACCTGAGTGGGGGATTGTGTCAAAGGCCTTGGCTATGTCTAGGTAGGCTGTATGCACAGATTTGCCCTCGTCTAGGGCTTTGGTGACTGTCTCAATGAAATCCACCATGTTTAACAGGCATGATCTCCCCTTGATAAAGCCATACTGGGTGGGGTCGAGCATTTGGAAATTTCCTATATCTTTGTTAATAAGGTCCATGATGATTTGTTCCATGTCCTTATAGATAAGGGTGCTCAGGCTAATGGGTCTATAGTTCCCAAGGTCCGTGGATGCACCCCTTTCTGCAAAGGGATGACAGCTGTTTTCCATTCTTCTGGGATGAAGCCAGTACTTAGGCTGTACTTGAAAAGCATGACCAGTGGTGATGCTAATTCCTGTTTTAACCCATGTAGAACACAGCCGGGAATGTTGTCTGATCCCATAGAGGCTGTGTTTTTGGCCTTGGAGAGGGCATTTAAGACCTACCCCTCAGAGATAGCAGATGGGGGACAGGTTTTATGGATGCTTTGGTGTATATGTGGTGGGTACAGGGCAGTGAAATTTTCACTGAACCTGTCATCCAGCAGGTTTGCTATATCCACAGGTTCTGTATATGTACTACCGTTAACAACGAGTTCAGCACAAATCTGGGCCTTACCTTTGAGGTTATGGATGTAGCTAAAGAGCACCTTGTTGTTATCCTTAGTTAGGGAAGCTAATTTGGATTTGTTGTTAGCGTTGGAGGACTTCACTAGGAGCCTTATTTGCTTATTTAAGTTCAGGAGGGTGTGCTTTCAGTTTTAAGACCAATCCTTCCTACTCAGACAGCAATTTCTTTCTCCTGTTGTATTGCCTATTAATGGCAGTTGTCAACCAGCAGGTTTGTTTTTTCTTAAAGATCTTGCTTTGGTTCTATCAGGTATGGCAGAGTCAGTACAATTGTACAGGTGCTCGGATAAAGCAATGGTGTATAACTCAGCATAGGTGTCTGTTCCATCAGTGGGGGGAGGGGCTATAAAGCTATTTATGCTGTCACGTAAGAGGTTGTAATTGGCCTTAGAGAAGGTTTTTAGTCTAGTTGTTGGCAAGGGGGAGTCTTGTGTTACTGTTACTTCTAGTGAGACTGATTTGTGGTCAGATCTCACCAGGGATGCCCACAAACTGGGGGTGTTGCAGCGGTCCCCCATATTGGTGAGCACCAGATCCAGGATGTTTGAGCCCCTTGTGAGTGTGTCAACCAGCTGGTCCAAGGCATTGGAGTTAACAAAGTCCAAGAACCTTTGGGTGAGTTAGAACACGTATCATTTACCCAATCAATGGATGTGTAATTAAAATCACCCAAAACCAGAGTGTATGGTTGCATCTTGATTGATTCAAGTAGCTCCAAGTAGGCTGAGTGGATGTCCTGATTCATGGAGGGGGTCCTATAGCTGGCAATGACCTGAAGAGGGGTCTTACCTGCAGTCAATTGCACCTGAAGTAGTTCAAGGGAATTGTGCTGTTTAACCAATCTAGAGGTGTATTTATCTTTGATTAATTTTGATTCACCACCTTCTTTAGTTCTCATGCCTTCAGTTTGTGGTCTGAACATGTGGAAGGAAATGTAACCTGGTATAGCTGGTTTGCTCTCTGCAGGTTTAAACCAGGTCTCAGTGACTGCACAAATGTCAGCATCTTCCAAGGACAGGACTGGTTCCATTGAGTGCAGTTTCTGGTTTAGAATCCTAGCGTTTAGCAGCATAACCCTGAGTTTGTTTTTAGAAGGTATTTTTATGTCAGGAATTTTGTTCTTGTGACATTTCATAAAAAAAGACACTATGGGGGTGGCAAGAGCATAAGCCAGTAACCAAAATCCCAGGGGTGACAGATGAAGACCATCTCTGGTAAAGCATTGAGCTCTGTTGACCATGTCATCCCAGGCTGTCAGATACTGGATCCCTTTTAAATGACACCAGAAATTTAGCCAATTGTTGAAGTCAATCATTTTTTTTGTTTATATTGAGGTATCATCCTAGGAGAAGGTAAAATTCTGCTTAAGGCTAAGGACATACCTGCCTGAGACACATAATTAGAGAGCTCAGTCATGTCTCTCTTCATATATTCCAGTGAGGTATGTCTCAAGTCATTCACACCAACATGGATTATGACGGACTCATAACAGTGCCTGTTGTTAAGAGACTTGAGTGCATGTGTGATGTGGCAGATCCTGGCAGCTGACAAACAGCTGACCGTAACTTTTTCCTTATCTAATTTGCTGAGAGGGACATATGTGTCTTTCACAATTGAGTCGCCTATGACTAAGATGTTTGTTTTTGTGTTATGCCTTAGGGGCTTGACTACTGAAACACTGGTGTGTAATATATTATGTGTACTATATTCTGCAGAGGATGTATTCTGTGAATTGTGCTTGTGTTTATGTTTGGGAGGTCTTTGATATTCAGGTAATCTTCTCAAAAGGACCTCCCCATATGTAGGTTTATGTGTTGTTGGTCTGACAACCTTCTTAGTATCAGATGAACTGGGTGGTGAGTAAGAGAGCCTGGATTCTAGATTCTTGATATAGATGTATCTCTCACATAATGAATTTGTGTGGACTAGAAGAAGTGGGTTGTCAGTGTACATGAGGCAATTGCTACATTGCCTCAGGATACCCATGTCGACAAGGATGACTGAAAAAATTGTGGGAAACTGTCCGTTCATAATGTTAGGTTTGTTGATGGGGTCAGAAAACATGGAGAGGACAGGAAGGACCAGGTAAAGTAGGAGACAGGAAAAGTAGACAAAAAATATGAAGGGCTAGTGGGTAAGATCTGTGTTGGTACCTCAGGATCTTTGCTGAATGTATCACCTGTCAGTGAGAGATAATTGTGAAAACTCACCAATGGAGCACCAGCAGAGTACTAAGGGAAAATTTGCAGGCAGAAGTGTTTGTATCTATAACCGTCAAAGGTGTCCACTGCTGCTCTGCAGTGCAAGATGTGCAAAGAAGCGCAAACCCATGCAAACATGGTGCTTATGTAGCAAATGACAGCAAACTGATTTAAACAAATTAACATATAAAAAAGCTCAAATGGAGCCCTGTTCCAGCAACCTTCAGTCAGGTGAGTTTTAACTGCATGCTCCTGCCACTAGGGTGCAGGGGAACACTCTCCAAGAAAAGATGGCCTGGTTTAGTGCTCAAGTTATGCCAACAGAACTAGATTCATCAGGTCTGAATCTAGTCTATGCTACAGCAAAGTGCAACAATTTCAGAAAAAAACAGTTCAAATAAGCAGGCATAATAAGCCTTCAACTACCAACTCACAGCTCAGAAGGGCAGAGGCTACCCTGTCCTCCCACAACAGCGTAGACCACAAACCTTAATGTAAAATAACTGACCTGAATCCCAAGCACTTAAACCAGAACTAAGACACTTTTAGAATAATAGACACACTAAGCCTTCAACCAGCAATTCCCAACTTAGAAGGATGTAAGCTACCTCTGCTGCCACATGAGTGTAGACTACAAACCTTCTTAATGTAAAACAGCTGGCCTGAAGCCTAAATCCTTAAATGAAAACTAAGAGGCTTAGACTAACAGTTAAAATTTAGTCAGGCTACTAACAAGCAATTATAAATGCAGCAGAATAAATGTAATTTAACAGTTTTAGGAACAAGCAGCAAAAGCAAAATAAAGTAATAAAGTAGGAAGAAACACTAATATAGTGGAAGCAGCTGAATAAAATGCATTCTTTAAGTTAAGTGGGAAGGGAGGAAAGAGAAGATAATTCAACATTAAGAAAATAAGGGAGTGGGCCTTCCCAAATGATCTCTCTGTACTCAGTAGAATGAGCTGATGAGATGGGACTAGGCGGAGTGTCCAAAATCAGATTTATAGTAGGGGTGGGCAGCTCAAAAGCCACCAAGTTTAAGAATACAACAACAGTTGGAAGCATGGGTGCAAAAAATTAAATGCAGACAGAGATCAGCAATATTCAGGAAGAGTACAGCAAGCAAGCCAAACAAGTACTCCAGCTAAACAGAGATATTTCTAGTTAAATGAGGAATGCTATTTCTCAGCTCCTCCCACTAATTAGCTGATGCTATTCACTATTTACAAAGGAATTCTTTGCTAACTTTTCTAACTGACCCTAGTCAAGACCTCTTAAAACTCCAACTGAACAGAAAACTTAAAACAAGACAAATGTAATACAAGAGTAAGATAAAAAAATAGAAGTAATCAAGTCTTAAATGAAAAACTTCAATTCAAAATAAAATGCAGACAGAGATCAGCAATATTCAGGCAGAGTACAGCATGTAAGCCAAACAAGCACTCCAGCTAAATAGAGATATTTCTAGTTAAAATGATATCAGATATGCTAATACATATGGAGTCATCTGTGTACTGTATTAGGGAGGCCTGTTGACTGGATGTGTGGATGGTGTTGGTGAGAATGTTAAAGAGGAGGGGACAAAGGACAGAGCCTTGGAGAGATGGTGGAGTGCCACTTTACTGACTGATAACTATTGGATAGGTAGCTTTTTAACTATAGAAGAGTGGGCTGAGAGAAACCTAATAAGGACATTTAAAGTAGAAATTTGCTGTGACAAATTGTGTTGAAGTCTTTAGATAAGTCTAGACATAAGGAGGAGACTAGTTTGCCATTATCTCTTGCTTTATTGATAATATCCATATAGTTTAGAAGTACAGTGTTAGCATTATGGGAAGACAAATGTCATGTTGTGTGGGGGATAGAGTTCTTCCAGCAGGAGATAGTTTAGCATATTTCTGAATACATTTTTCAAGTATTTTGGAGAGGGGGGATAAGATTGCTGTTGGTCTAAAGTCAGTCATGTCTGTTGAATTTCCTCCTTTGTGCAGAGGGAATATGTGTGGCTTTTTCCAGAGAGGGAATATGGGATTCCTGGACTGACCTATTTATAAGGATTAATAATAAAGTAAAGTAAATCTGAAACAAACAAAAAAAAAAAACAGTCAAAAGTTATCATAAGCACTTTTGTTCTTTCTTTAATTCAAATGGAATATCATCAGTTTACCTACAGTCAACCTGATTTACATACTCAAGCAGCGAATTTTGATGTCACAACTACAGAGTTTGCTGCTCATACATTGCAGCAACAAGGCAAACCCATTGCAGTACATATGCAGAAGTAATTGGTAAGAGAATTGAAGTTTTAAACTGTACTAATAACACATTTTCCACTGATAAAATTTATAGTGGCAATTTGTTACAGGACTGGTTTAATAAAGAGTTTATATTTGATAGTAATGCTAAATATGAACCTGTAATTCAGCATTATGACCAGACTTTGAAGGACAAAATGTACAAGTTTGAGAAACTACTCAAGAAATATCAAGGTTTGCAGCTCGACAACACTTTTTTTACATCAATCTATTGGTGTACAACATATTTCAAAGGGAATTAGGATTTACAAATTTCCCAATGGGCTTAAGGAGGATTTGTTGTTACATCATGAACTTCTCAAGATATTTGACCACATTGGTCTAGACTTTATGCAGTTGCTAATAAAGGATAACCTCTGTACCTTGGAATCCCTGAAAACTGACATTATTTCCTTAAAGGCCACTGACCAGGATTTATTTCCGTCAAAGGAAGACTTTTATAAAAGAATCTTCCACAGAGTAAATTTATATTGTACTAAAGGTACAATAAGGAAAGAAAGAAAACTTACAAGAGATCAACAGGAATATGTACAGAAGTGAGCTTAACCTGCACTGCACAGGACTACTAAGTCTAATGAAGTTTTAGAAGAAACCTCATTTTCTAACTTGGAGAAATAGGTCGAGTTGCAGAATGAAGCACTGGACGAGACTTTTTATTTTTATTTTTTATGTGAGATCCGATACCAAGGAAATCTGCAAGACTACAAAACAAGGCTGTGTTCCCTCAGTAGGAATCATGTATACCAGCCCTTTTTTGCTCTAGGACCCCTTGAATTTGAACAGGAAAAATAAAAGAAGGGAAGAAAGTTGTCATGACATTTAACTAGTTAGACAATCAATAGCAAGGTCCTCTATTATTTTAAATTGAAGGTTTTAATATTTTTAATTATAGTGACATTATCATTGCAGAACAACATGAGCACATTTTTCTAAGGGGTTTAACTTTATTCTAGCAACTAAGTTTGATCTAGTGAACGCCATTTTAGAATTAAAATTGTTTACTAAAAAGTAAACTTGGAGTTGATGTTGAACACTACTTTGGTCAATCAATGTACTTTAGCCTTTGAAAAGGAGTATTTACATCTGCCACCTAACTGTTGCCCTATTTGAGAAATTATGTGAAGCCAATATTAGGGCTAGAAGTGGCAGGTTTGCACCCAAATTGACAAGAAATTTAACTAAGGAGAAGGAAATGTTGCTTTATGAACTTAGCAGTAACAACAATTTGCATGTTATAAAACCCAACAAAGGCAGTGGAGTTGTTATTATGGACAGATTAATATGCACAGCAAAAATGTTGAATTTTCTGTATGACAGTGATTTTGTTTTAATTTTGTTTTTTAAGTGAACTCAACATAGCATACTATAAATTTAAATTTAAATGATTTATTTCTTGAATACAATTTTACTTTGGATAAAATGAGTTATCTTAAGGTTAAAAAGCCCTATGTTCCTTTGATTTTTGGGATCCCAAAAGTCCATAAATGTATGACAGACCCACCAATGAGGCCTATAGTAGCTCCAAAGGGCTCTAAGACCAAGCCTTTAACAACATTTATAGACCACAAGTTGAAGGAGCTCATTACTGATAAACATCATGTATTAATAGATTTTTGACACTTACTTAGAACCTTGGGTCTTTGTTAATACAAGGAAGATACCAAATTCCTGTATACTGATGTTAAAGATCGTTTTTTTGATAATCCCACATGACCAGGGTGTGGAAATATTTTATTGAGGCTTTGACAATTGGCACTAAATTTGACCTAGCTACTATTAGGGTTTTATGTACCCATATGGACTTAGTACTAAAAAATAATGTTGTCTTTTTTGAAGGCAAACTGTTTAAGCAAATTACAGGAGTGGCCATGGGGACATTAGCAGCTCCAGAGATCATCAATATTGTGTTGTGATGGTGGGAAGAAAAACTTTTTTTTTTTACATTTCAGCATATGCAACATATTTAGAAATATTTTAGATACCTGGATGACATACTGATTTTGTGGAAGGGAAGAGACAAAACTATTACACAGTTTTTACAATATATTAATTTCACCACCTCTTTTTTGTCTTTTACCCAACAGGTTGGCTGTGAATTTTGTAACTATCTGGATGTTAAAATACATAAAAACAAAAAGAGAGGGGGTGTTTGAATCCACTATATATAGGAAACCAATTTATTTCAACTGTTTTCTACATTATGACAGTTTACAACATCAATGGCAAAAGAAAATCCTGATGAAAGGTCAAATGATACATTCATGTAGGTTGATTACTGATGATTCAGTTTTTCTGTTTGAAACAAACAAGTTAAAACGTGTGTTTTTACCGAGAAAGTATCCTGAATGGCTATTGAAACATTTGGCAGTATTTATTTCAACTAATAGATACACACGTTATCCCCCCACCAATTATATTATCCTACCTCAATCATCAGTTCAACTAAAGGGCATAAAAACTAATAAAATCATGATTCTCAATTTACAGTAACAGTATTGAGGAGGTGAGATTTATTTTGGAAAGGAAATGAAGGAGTATTTGGTGGGGTCTTCGACCCCATCAATAAGTTAGGTAATAACCCCAGTCTGTTTTTTAAAAGGAGTAGGAATTTTAAATATATTTTACAAAAGAGGAATAAGATGATGTCAGGTGTACATAAATCAATGGAAAGGGATGAAAAAATGTGGCTCTTGTAATAGATGTTGATTTATCAACAAGATGACAAATGTAATACTGAGCAATTATCCCAGAGTTTTGAAGGTACAAGAGACATATGACTAACACCAACAAGGTGATTTAAGTAGCCACGTGTCTGTCATGACCAGCCTTTATATAGGAAAAAAGGAAAAGAGCTTAAAAGTTAGAATTTATCAACACAACTATACACTGAAAAAAATTATTATACCAATGCACTGGCAAGGCATTCTAAGAATTGTGAAAACTTCAATAAATTTATATTCTGCATCTTGGAAATGGTGGACCAAGATTTGAGGGCAAGGACCAGGGAGGTTTACTGGTAGATTTTATTAAACTCCACGTAGCCCCCAGGTATAAATGAAAGGATTTCAATAACCAGTATACTAAACCTCAGGGTTGATAAACTTTGAATTTTTTATGTAAAATAAACAGTTACACTCTATTTTTTAAAAACACAGTTCTTTTTCTCACTTTTTGGTATAGATCTCTTTAAGAACTGATTACAATTGTAGCACAGTTAATTGTGACTGGTGGTCTGTGTTTTAAAAGTAGTGTGTTATGAATGTGATGCTTTAATCTGATGAAGTTCCAGTTGAATTAAGAAGGATCATAGGAAGTAACTAGAGCTCTTACAAGCCTAGCCAAGTTATTACCCTTATTTCCATGCTCAGCACCTATTGTCCCTGTCCAAGAGGATCACAGGTGGAACCCCCAGGGTAAATTTATGGTCACCCATGCAACAGTCCAGATTGCGTTTGAAGAGGCCACTGAGGTGCTCTGTTTAACATGAAGTGAAAGTCTGTTCTGAAGGTGTGGTAACCTCTGGGAGACAAATCTGTCCCTGCAGCAGGTTTTATTAATGTGACATACCACTTTAAGATCTTTAGCGTGAGTAACCCGTGTACCATTTGACTTTTAGATACAAAGCATTTCCAATAATGCAGGGTCCGAGATTGCCTTATATTTAAGGCAGAGATCAGCTCTGAGAGGTCTGTATGAAACAAAATAAAGTGACAGTAATTTCAGATGATCCCTCATTGGACAGATGGTGAAGACCTTGAATTTTCCTTGTGAGGAACCTTTGCGGTTTCTCCAAATGCTGCAAGTGCTTAGAAATGCACATACCAAAAGGGGCATTGTACTCAATTATTGGCCTGATGAGGGAAGAGCACAGGGAGGTAATAACATCTTTTTTCTGGAGGCACTGCCCTTACATATGAGATGAGCAATATAGAATGCCCTTCTTACTACTGTGGGGACATGGTGGTCAAAGGTAAGGTTGCTGTCAACCTGTGTGCCCAGGTCCCTCACCACTGAGTGTGTATTTAAGGTGTTGCTATTGTTGTGGTAGTTAGCAGGAACTTCGCTTTTATTAAAAGGAATGATAATACATTTTTTGCATTGAGTTTAAGGCCATGACTTTAGAACCAATCATTCGTTTGTGTAAGACCCTCTGGTAGGATGTTGATATCATTCAGAGACTTTATGACAGCTCCCAGTTTG
Organism: Protopterus annectens; assembly: GCF_019279795.1. Classification (NCBI taxonomy): domain Eukaryota; kingdom Metazoa; phylum Chordata; order Ceratodontiformes; family Protopteridae; genus Protopterus; species Protopterus annectens. The sequence goes on along the minus strand of NC_056737.1, from coordinate 477,884,686 downwards.
CAGTCATCAGCAAACTTTGTCAGCCACAGACCTTTAGTTTTTGTTTGTACTTCGAAGAAATAGATTCCAAACAGTAGAGGTCCCAGGACTGATCCTAGTGAAACATCACTGGTTACAGGTCTGCTGTTGAAGGTGGATTCCCCTATTATGAATATATGATTTCTATCAGTGAGCCAGTTATCAAACCATCTAATGTTATAAATTGTTTATGATAAGTTTTGACTGTTTTTTTTGGTTTGTGGTTTCTTTTACTTTATTATTGGTAACTTGTTGTGGATAGCTATTTTAAATATTCGTATTTATAAACACTGAGATAGGGTAGGTAATACTGTTGGCTGCTATTGTAAGGTACTCACTTGGGAGGTCATCAGCTGAAGTAGAGCATGGTTTGAGTTTAAGAGTAGATTTATAAAGGATGTGGGCACAGGTTTGAAGGTGAAAGTGCATGTAGAGAAATGTGGCTGCAGGGAAGGGTTAGGATTAGATGCTGGGGAAATCTTGTTTAGAGATGCTATACAATATATGAAATAAGAGTCAAATTGTACTCTGGTTTTCAGATATGAGTTACTGTTAGAGGGGTTAGGGCTGAATTCAGGCCCGAATGCAAGATTTCTTTAATGGCTGTGCAGAATTTTTTGGGGTTGTGTTTACTGTTATTTTCAAAGTTATTATAGTATAGTTTTTGTCTTCATGAATTTTCTTTTTAGTATTATTTTTTAAGATATTGTGGTGTTTTCTATTTTTGCCATTCTTTCCATGCTTTTTCTTTATCCCGTATTAGCATTCTACTCTTTTTGGATAGCCAAACTGTATTATTTGTATTTAGTGTCTTCCTTATAGGAGGTGCAAGGCTATTTAGGATAGCTAGGAAAGTTGTATTGAATTCATTTGCAGCATCATCTAAAGGCAGGATTTTTTTTTTTTTAAATTCCAGTTAACAGATGATAGGGTAGTAATGGACATTTCTGTGTTAAAATTGGAAAGGTTGCATGCTGTTTCATAAACATGCTGTTTAAGTGGAAGTGTGAGATATTTGGGTTTAATTTTTCCAAGTCTTTTGGGTTTCTGACAACATTATGGGACTGGACCCCTTTCTTCAGTAAAAGTTTGGTTAAAGTTCACGCAATTAGTATTGTTTAAATCTTTGATGTTAGCCAAAAGTGGTCTTATGAGCACACACAATGTTCCTAGAACTCCTGCAATTCATACAGAGTTACACATATCTGTAACATATCTAAATCTGACTGTAAATTCTTTTTATGAGACCCATTGCTCCTACTACTATTGGGTCTGGGTATCCTTCTTCCTCACTGCACTTGTTTCTGCCTACAAATCTTGATATCTTATGACTTTGTGCCTCTCTGTATATCAGACACTGTAATCACTGGGCATAACAATTTCAATGATCAATGCTACTTTTGCCTTCTTTTCATGAACTACTATATCTGTTCTTCTCATATCTATTTTTTGAACTGTTGTAATGGGTAATCCCATGTGATATAAACTTCATCATTTTCTATAATGCTTTGTGGCTCATGTTTCCAATGCTTCTCAGCTACTTCAACACTGTAATGTTTGCATAATCCCCAATGCAGCAGTCTTGCCACAGTATACAGGCCCTCTGCCATTAGTGTATCACACCCAGCAACAAGATATGTGGCTATTTCCAATTCTGTTTTACAAAACCTGCATTTGTCTCTTTTGAGACATGTTCAATAGACTTTGTAAACAAACTTGTATGTAGTCCACTATCCTGGGCCAGCAATATTAACCTTTTGCCTTTTGTTTAAATTCATCTCTCCTTAACAATTCCTGCCTCAGATCCTGATCAATAAGAGGTTGTTCCAGGAGTTTTCTGTACTTGCAACTATAGTCATGTCTTTTTCACATTTCTTCCCTTCTCACCTGATCCTGCACCTTATAATCTTTCTTTTGTTTTTTGGCAGATTCAGTTGCTGCTTGATTATTGTCTACTTCTGTTTTTTCTTCCACTGCTGCTTGATATCAATATGATTTTACTAAAGTGAGCAGGAAAGTCATCTTAAACTTGTTCACCTCGTGTTTTAAAACTTTCACTGTATTTGGATCTTGTGAGACTAGCAGATATGTATGCAGTCCCATGACTAGAGATCTATATGTGTAATCATTTTCGAGGAGGCCCATACCTCTTCAGAACAGGGAACATATAGTCTAGGTATGCCCTGATTTTTTTTAATAAATTATTTCATAAATGTGAAGCATTTTTCTTGGTTTCCTGCCCAGCTGATCCAATACCTTTTTGAGCCAATCACCCCAAAACTGTAAGTCAGAACAGGAAGACAAAATTGGTTTATAGCTTGAACTTTGTTCCTAAGATGTCAGGGCTGTTTTCAGTATTAATTTTAGTCTTCTAAAATATTTTTTACTAAATTTTATTCACATTTATTCAAATTCCTTTATATCACATTTCTGTCTCAGACTGATATTTTCTTTGTGCTGTAACTTTCCTTCTTTAAAGGATGCTTTGCACATTTATCAAAACCAAATGGTATTCTTATATCATTTGAGCAAATTTTGACCACTTACAGTTGTTCTTTCAGTTCCTCATCAGATGATGAACTATACAGTTTTAAATCATCAACAAAAATATGAGAACTCTTTACACTTTGTTGTTTTCTGGGAGCCAAATTGTAATCATGACTTAATCTATTAAGTAGACACCTTAATGGGTTAAGGGCAAGACAAAATAGCAGCAGTGACAGTCACCCTGGAATATCCCACTTTGAATTTTTATCCCTGGGATAATAATTAGTCCTTTATCATGGCTTAGCTGCAGAGTGGTTTGCCACTGTTTCATGGTCATTGAAATGCAATGAATGAATGTACAGTGTATCTTATACAATTGTAAGCACCCCTTTATCCATGAATGTGAGATGCTGTCAAATGTTTTTTGTCTATCCATGCCATACTTAGATTCTTCCCCTTTTTGCAGTTCTGCATTATGACTTTAACAACAATTGATCCTTTGTTCCCTAGGACTTTCTTTTATTGCTGTTTTGTTCTACTGCCATGATTACATTTTCTTCTAAATGACTATAAACTCTATTGGCATCAGTTCCAGTATATAGTTTATTCACTGTCAGAAGGCAAGTTATTGGTCTATAGTTTTTAGGATAGCTTGTAGGTTCACTCTTTGGGATGCACATTTATCTTTTTGTAAAGATATTAATACTTTTAGCTAGAATTAGGCACTGCATCTGGGTCTGGGGTTTTCCAATCTTAATTTTGTTTCAGTTTCTCTGGCTGTTACTTTCATTCCATTTCATATCCTGTACATTTCAACTTCATACTGTTTCTTTTACTTCTTCTATCCATTCAGCATCTCTGTGTTCCACATGGTCTTCATAGATATTTCTCCAAAATGTGTCTTGTTTCTTTTTTTGTGGCATTTCTATTCCTTGTGCCTTGTTTCCCAGTTTTCTATAAAAAATGTTTTGGGTCATCAATGAATTGCTTATATTCTACTTTTCCTTTATATTGATATTTGTATCTCTAAATTTTTCTGTCTGTGCTGATATCTTTAGTTTATTATTTGCAATAGTGTAAAATGAATCCTGGTATGTTCCAATATAGCACTATAGTACATTGCATTTATCACGTCTAAGCATTTTTACTGATCTGTTCCCTCTTCTGTACTTTTCTAACAGTGATACTTCTTATCTTAATTGCTATACAGTTTTCTCTATTCAATTTTCCCATGATAGTATTTGACTTCTTCCCCTCCTTTCCCTTATCTCCCTGTGTTTTTGTGGTAAGACATTATTTGTTATAATTTTAGCTGCACAGTAATGCATTCTATTTACCTGTGTTATATCACATGCATTTCTGTGAACAGTCTTGATTACTGTGTTCGTTTTATCAAACTTGTAACATTTTGGATCTTATTGACTTTCTTTAACATATTTCATTAATCTTAATATATCTATACATCTCTATTAATTTGAGCAACTCTTCCTTTAGATAATTTTCTAATAAACTAAGGGCACTTCTTTGACATTAATTTCCTGTGGGCATTCTACAGAAAGTTTCAGAACATCTTCCTATGACATATTCTCTTCAGCTTCATCCTGGGTCATCTGTGTATGGGAACTCACTGCCCTATCACTCTACAAGATTGACCGTATCAGAGTTGCCACTGTTTCCTGCTCATTCCCTTGCTGTGCAATTCCAACTGAACTTTTGTACTGGTTTCCTACTAAAGGCTCCAAAGCATCTGCATATTGCAACTGATTAGATGAAGCCAATCCCACCAGTTTCTCCTTAATTTGGGGACTCGTTGTTTTGTCATTCTGTGATGTTACCAGAGTTGAATTTTTATACTAAATACTTCACTTCTCAGGTAATCTATAACTTCAGTTTCTATTTCTTTAACTTCTACATTACTAATCCTCTTTTCTACTTTCCCCCTTTGTTTTCTTACTTTTTTGTGTTGTAAACTTTACCATATATGGATGCCTTTGGCTGTATTTCTCTTCAAATATATTTGATGCTGCCTTTTTGTATTGATTAGTTTTGCTATCCCCTTTGCATAAATATCGCATCATGTTAAATCTCTTTTTCTTTCCCATGCCTATATATCTTCTTCAGATGTCTCCTGCTCCACTTGCTTCTCCATACTTTGGGGGCTCATTGTTCCATGATGTTGTGACATAACCTGTGTTAGACTTTTCACATTAACTCCTTCACTTTGCAGGTATTCCATAACTTCAGCTTCTATTTTTTTAACTTCTAATTTACTAATATTCTGTTTTATATTCCCCCTTTGTGAATTTTTTCATATCTGGACACCTTTGCCTGTATTTCTGTTCAAATATCTTTGGAACTGCATGTGTGAGATGTCAGGTTGTATAGATTAGGAGATGATCACTGAGACAATCAGACATTTTACCTGAGTTGGTGTATTTGCTAGGGTCTGATACTAGGACCCAGTCTAATAGTGAATTTAATGTCTTGCTATAATGTTTGGGGCTATTAATTTGTTGTGTGCGACCACATAAGTTCACACTGGATATAAGGGAGTTAAAATTTATACCCAACCACTTGACAGTCACCTCATCTAGTGTTTTTTTCTTGGGGAATTGTTAAGGGTATACAATGTAGGGTATCTACCAGTATAGCTGTATTTTCACCAGAAGGGATGTAAAAGACAGTAATACATATTTGTTTATCAGTTTTTAATATCAGGAAAGGAATAAGAAGCTCTGCTGAATTTAATTTTTGTATTGGTTTGCTTTAAGGGAAAATGTGGTATTCGTTGGGAAATATTCAAACAATACTACAACTTTTCCTCTAGATATGGTCATTACAGATGATATTATAGCTGAAAGGTGTAGTTTCAAAGTAATTTATGGTGGGTTTAAGCCGAGTTTCAGTTACAACGAGATTATCAAGCTTATGTTCAGTAATCCATGCATGTAGTTCAGCAATTTTATTCATTATGCTTCTAACATTTATGGCAGCAAAAGTTAGATTACCAGGGTTGAGGACTGACCATAGTAGGATTAGAGTAGTTTGTAAAAGATAATTGTCTTGATGTTCATTGTGATAGGTGAAACCAGGATTAGGGTGAATATCTCCTCCAAGAAGGATTTTTAGTATATTGGAGAATTACTGATACTTGTTTTTGGAGAGTATTTTTACCTTTAATTTTGTTTTGGTTTGAGTTGAAATGGAGTTAAACTTTAGTTGGAAGTAGACTGGTGTTGTTCTTCAGCGTTTTTTTGTTTATTCAGTTGAAATGGAGTTAATCAGTCTATATTTGGAGTAAAGATGAGGGGCGTCATTAAATAGGTTTGGTGTGATATGTGGAAAGTGTAAGGAGGAAGTATGAATAGATGGTTGGGACACAACTTGAGATATGTTGAGAACTATTGTATAGTCATGGTAGGATGAAAGATGGCCCAGTAGCAGGAAAAGAACAGAGGAGAAGCTGAGTAGTAACCTGATTAAGTAAAGGGATCTGTGTGATATAGTTGGCAGGTAGTGGCGAAGCAGGAATCAACAAGGAAAAAGAAGTTGCAGGGCAGAAGGATATTTAGTGGTGATGGAGTCTGAAAGCTGATAGAGGGTAGGTAGGAAAGAAATATTTTCTATGGAGAGAGAGTTAGGTTCTCATAGTATCTTCTCTGGAATCTAAGGAATAGAGTGGGTTAAAAGGCTTGAGTATGAGAATGTAGTTAAAATAGGAAGAAATAAGGGCTTATTTGGGAAATTATAAGATATAATGTAGAATATTTAAGTGCTGTTATAGAATGGTGCTAAAAGATTAAATGGAAGTTGGGAATTAGGTAGAAAGAAGCAGGAGAGTTTGTACGATAGTAATAAGGTTGTTTAGGAGGGTTACAGAATAAGAGTCACAAGTGAAATGTGTATTTATGAAGTATAATAATAGAGTAAGATGGGGTGGGTGACAATTGGAGGTAGGTTAGGGAAGAGTAGCAGGCTTCCGCCCTCAGGTCAAATTATAACAGAGAGTAATCAGGTTATACCCAATTCAAAGCAATTAACAGAGAGGTACAAAACAGAAACAGATTTTCTTACTTCCTGAATGCAGAAACCTTTCAACCAGGAAGACTAAGTAACTGACATATGCAGTCTAATCTATTGATCAAGAGAAAGGATAGTGTCTAACTTAATAGGTATTGGGTGGCACAGTGGTGCAGCGGTTAACGTTGTCGCCTCACAGCAAGAGGTTCTCTGGGTTGATTCTCAGCTGGGGTGCCTTCTGTGTGGAGTTTGCATGTTCTCCCTGCATTTGCGTGGGTTTCCTCCAGGTACTCCGGTTTCCTCCCACATTCTAAAGACATGCATCTGGAGCATTTCTCCCCGGGCCTCCACTGAAAAAAGGCTCTGTGGAGCCTAGTTGGACTTTCCCAGTCAACAAATGTAAAATAAAATAAATATAATAAATAAGTGGCCCTTAGAGTGAAAGGACTACTCGTTTGGAGGAGAGATACTAAATCAAATTTCCAGCACAGGCAGGCACATATTTGACTAACTGAAGTTTTTGCACAGCAAGGTTCTTAAAGTTAAATTTGCTTACATTGTACAAAGACAATATTCTCAGTGAAAACACTTGAGAGTTGGCCCTTGTAGCAGAAGTCCTGTAGTATCAGGGTCAGGTGTACTGACCACAGGTCCTAAAAGGAAAGAAAAGAGAAAAAGTCTACTAAAAGGTCATATTATATCAAGGCAATAAAATTAATACTTATTATAAAAAGAGATGGCGGAAGGACCACAGTGAGTCACAGCAAGAGAATATGCTGAAATTATAAGAATAGAGAGATGGGAAAAACGTTTATGAATATAAGCTGAAAGCAGGTTAGCAGGAAGTATACTATTAGAGAACCACAGTAATACAGAATGTATATAGAGCTGCACAGAGCAAGTTATTGTAACATAGCACTACAATGATAAGCACAATATAAAACCCATCACTTAGTAAACATTCATGGGATTAACCAGTATATCAAGTGTTATATATCAAAACACCAGAAACTGACATTACATACCTGTTAAAGGGCACAGGTTCAAACACATAACGCTTATCTGATTTGAAATGAATTGATACAAATACAATACACTACCAAGATCTAGTTATTGTTCTGCACAGTCTCAGCATAAATAGAAATGTAATAACATATGACACATACCTGCACTGTGAAGGAAGCTTGTGACTCAGTTAGTGATAGAGAAGAGAATTGTGATGGAATATTTAAGCAATAACCGATGACGTGGTGTGGTATATTGAAGATTTACCCATGGTTGGTGTGGTTTAATCATAATGGCGAAGCCTGAGTGATTAAATAAAGCCAACCATGGATAAATTTCAATATACCACAACCACGGAGTCGGTTATTGCTATTATACAATGACATTATTTAAGAAAAAAATACTTACTTTTCTTAAATAATGTCTTTGTATAATGGCACTGTACTGTTCTTCCGTGGCTGGTGGTATCCTGCTGCCTTGTTTTGATGCCCATGCGTATGGGACTTGCATTCCCACACATACCCAGTACATCAATGCTTTGAAAAGGAAGCAACAGAGAAAAGAAAGTCTCCGTTGCTCCATTTTTGTTTTTTTTTTTTTTTAATTAAAAAAAAGTTTCGGCTACTTTAGGGGTAGGAGAGAGAGACACAATGGAGGAAATGCAAAGAAAATCAGGTATGTGCCTTTAGTTTTAAATAGCGTAACTGATTTTCTTTGTATTTCCTCCATGTTGCCTCTCTGGTATGTCCGGAGACTGGACTATAGACTTTTTTAAAATTTTTGTTAAAAAAATAAATAAAAGTTATGGAATATACGAACGGAAAGAAGTCCAGGTGACCAGACCTTTTTCCGTTAGTGTATTCTGGGATATACAACTGACACGCTAGTTGGGTTGTTCAATCAGCGTGATCATTTTTGAATATTATTGGACAGTCATTGTATAATTAGCAATACATTCTACTACAGTATCCCTTGCACCCTCAGGTCAAATTATAACAGGGAGTAATCAGCTTATAGCAATACAAAGCAATTAATATAGAGGTACAAAGTATAACAGGTTTTCTTTTATTTCCTGAATGCAGAAACCATTCGGCCAGGAAGACTAAGCAACTGGCATGTACACTGTAATCTCTTGGTCAACAGAAAGTCAGAGGCCAGCTTAGTAAATGGTCCTTAGAGTGCAAATTCTTTTTTGGGGGGGATGTTAAAGCCAATTTCCAGCACAGTCAGGCACATATTTGATTAGTTGAAGTTACTACACAGCAAGGTTCTTCAAATTAAATTTGCTTACATTTTTCTAAGACAAAATTCTTTGTGAAAATGTTTGGGAGTTGGCCCTTGTGGCACAGTTCCTACAGTACTGGGATCAGATGTAGTGATCACAGACTATTGTACAAAGACAGACAAAATTCTCAGTAAAAATGTTTGGGAGTTGGCCCTTGTGGCAATACTTCTGCAGTACTGGGATTGGATGTAGTGTCCATAAGCTCTGCACTGTGAAGGAAGTTGGTGACTGTTAGTTAACTGTTGAAAGTTGTTAATCTTTTCTCCTGGTTTTCTAATGTGGTAATTTAAGTCATCTACTGCAATAATATTCATAGAAAGACACATATGGCTTTAACATAAGAGACAATTGTTCATGATTTTTCAAGTTAGTAGGTGCATCCACTGCAATAAAATGAATGAGGCCAAAAGGGCTTTTATAATCGTATATAAGGAGTCTACCAGTAATATGAATAACTGAATCTTCTTCTTCTTTCAGCTTTTCCCGGTTAGGGGTCGCCACAGCGGAACTCCGGTCTGCTAATGATTGGCAGTAGGTTTTTACGGTGCCGAGGTGCCAGCCTGATGCCCAACTTTCAATGAAGGCACGCTCATTCATGCATGTCTTTCGAACGCCACTTGACCACAGGGAGGACATGCAGATTCCACACAGAAGGCGCTCCTGCCGAGAAACAAACGGGAGAACCTCTTGCTGTGAGGTGACAATGCTACCGCTGCACCACCGCGGCTTAGAATATGAATAACTGAATCTAAGAATGTCAAAACTATTTTTATATAGTATGGTAATACCATTGCATAAATCTTGGCCAAAGGACTAAAATAATTTATGACCCCCCCCCAATAGCTATGCCTGGTGTTGTTGACTAGAAGTCAACAAACATCCAAAAGACAGCAAATGTTGGCATGAATAGTCTCACAACTTTCTGGTATGACTAAATGCCTTTTTTCATTAAAAATACTATGAATATTAAAAAAAAATAAATAAATAAAAAAACATATAGTTAGGTAATTCCTTCCCCTTTTTTGAAGACTGTTACCCATATTCAATTTTCTTTTCTTGACCCTTTACCAATAGTATCAGAAGCAGCTAATTTTCTGTAGAATCCATGTCTTCCTGGCCACTTTTAATATAATATTAGTAATGTGTGCCAAAAGCAGAGCTGGTTCAACCAGCACTTTGTGCCGGTCCCAAGAACTAGCACAGAGCAAGAAAAAATGTCTGTTCCTTCTACTGGCACACCAACCAGGTGGCCAGATGCACAACATGCTCCCCTCCCTCCTGCCACAGCCATTCAGGTCTCATTTCTGTGCCCTGCCTCCCAAACCCTCCTTCCTCACATTTTAGTAAAAAAAAAAAATGTCTCTCTCTCTCTCTCTCTCTCTCTCTCTCTCTGTCTACACACACACACACACACACACACATATATATATATATATATATATATATATATATATATATATATATATAGATATATATATATATGATTTACCTTTACATGTGCGTAATGCACATATGTGAAATACAAAAGTCCGAAAGGACTTTTTCAAGTTTTTGGAAGACCGAAAACAAAATACATCAAATGTGCAATGAGCGAATGCACAGTAACATTCGCTCATTGCAGATTCGGCATTTTTGGTGCAAGGTGCACTATAGTGGTGATCAGGAAGTGGACCCTTTCCCCACTGTAGTGCGACCTCGGACTTAGAATAATAAAGTAGGGGGTACGCTTTGCCTTTGAATTGAAGTTCAAAAATCAGTGAATCTGGTTTTCAATTTGCTGATTTTCGAACTTCGGTGCAGATTGGACTGATAATTTTCGTCATTCCGGTTCACATAAAGGGCTGTTCGGTAGGTTGATTTTCAACCTTTCAAAGGTAAACTATACATATATATATATATATATATATATATATATATATATATATATATATATATATATATATATATATATATATATATATACACACACACACACACACACACACACACACACACACACACACACACACACACACACACACACACACACACACACACACACACTTTTAAACTGTGGCAAACTGCTTGCTACCATTTATACCCTGCCCTGCACAGAGCATAGGTTTTAGTTATAAAAAGTTAAACTATTTTATCGAATGAATCATTTTTATTTTTGTGTGTTTACTGGTAGTGAACGCCTTTTCTTTGGTAGCCTTGTGATTTTTGTGGATTCCAAGTTTGTTTTCTGTGGATATTGTGTTTGTGTACCTTGTTGCAATCATTAATTAAATGAAAATGTCTCCACAGAAAAAGCATGATTTAGGCTGCCCAGTATATCTTAATGTCATTTTATGACCAGCCACAAACATAACATTTGGCAAGTGTCTCGCCGTGCTTTTTTTCACATTTCAAAACAACTTCCAACCTCCATCCTTCATTCCATAAGTTTATCTCAGCTCTAACTTTCACAACATTATTAATAGTTTCCCACAGACCCTGCATGCATTTTTAACATCGTATTCTTCCAGGTCATCAGTTCTAAACTGCAAAGTAATGTTTTAAGTTACTACCAGAAAACAAATAATTATTCCATGGCTAAGTGTCCTTGTTACACAGTTCCAGAAATTTTATTATCAGTCCATCAGTTTCAAATGTTAAGTCACAAAAAATCTCTGGCTGAATATGTATAAAAATCATATTTTTTGAGCTTTAAAACACAAAACAGTTACCAAATTGTCTCATTCATAATATCTGTCTATTATAGTGTCATTGTTTGTTTGTATTCTCACAGTAGGTCTTCTCTTCTTTTTAAAGACTGTTTTACTGACAAGTTTGTTGTTTCTCTCCTTTTTTTGCTTGCTGTCACTGCTGCATATGTTTTAGTTATTGGAATATCTGCTGCCACAAAATCAGACACCTTCTCACTGTTGCTGCATTCCTCTTTTACTTTCTGTCACTGCTACATAAGTTTTAACTGCTGCATTCTCTGCTGCCTCATCACCTGGTTCCTTTTCCACATTACCACCCTAAGCATTTCCAAAAAAAGCGGTTGCCATTTCACCTCATGAAACAGCAGAACTGTCAAACTGAATCATCCTGTATAATTATTTTTTAACAGAATATCATCTGTAAGCCCTCCCAACATCAGTTCCATTATCAGCACCACTTCATGCTGCTCATTTTTAACATCCAACACAAAGAAATCTTTGTTTACATTCTGAAGCTCCATATCAAACAACATTTTCTCCAAATTCTCTTTCCACCTCCAAACTCTCTGTAACTTTTCTCTTTCCTCCTCCATGTTGCTGCTTCCCTTAGGCCTCTTCCCTGATGGTGTAGGAGCCATCTAGCAGCTCCAAACAGAAGTACTCGCCAAAAAGGAGATGAAGTCCCCCAAATTTCCCCTTTTAGTATAAATACTACCTCGTGAGGCCATTAACTTAGTGGGCACTAACCTAGTAAACAAAGTATACTGAGATAGCCAGAGAGACAGAGAGATAAAAACTAAATAAATGCAATTAACTAGGTGTTACCTAGTAGAGTTTGAGGCTACCAAGCCCATCCTCTCATGGTACATTCATACCTGTAGATGAGAGGAATTCAGGATGTGGAGACACTCTTTTCTTCAAAGGCAGCAGTGTCAGAGCTTAGAGGAGTTTCTGGTAGGGAGGGTGTGATCCCAAGAGGGCAGGGTAGACCATCCTGCCCCCCCCCCCCCCAGGACCAGCAAGCTGGCCCATTCCTTACCAACCATCTTTCAGGAATGGAGAGTTGAACAGGATTCCTGGGTAAGAACAAATGGGCTATTGGACCCTTACATAGCCCAGAAATGCCTGCCCCCCAATCAAAATGAATGGGCTGATTAAGAGCTGGTAGCAGAACCATCAGGCATGGTCCTGTTGAGGAGGCAAGTCAAGTAAAATGATAATGCAGACAAAACATGATTTGCTGTGTAGCGTGTTCTAGCTTGTCATGACAATATCATAAATTTAAAATCTGCAATTATTCATAACCAGCTCATTCATACAAGTCTGTATATTACACAAGTAAGAGGTTGGGCATAGTGTCACATGCTGCTCTTAGTTTGGGGATTAGACTGTACAGTGGGAGGAGGGGCTAAATAATTAGTATGTCCTCCTTTACCAAAAGGTAGGAGGCCATTGCATAAAGGATATTCAATGTTTGTCAAATTGATTACTGCTGCAGTAGCCATAGCTATATGGGTTATATCCTTCCAAGGATACAACAGCTGGCCAGTTCCAAAACTTAAGGGTGCCTTCCAACCACCCAAACTGTCAGGCAGCTTACTGACTAAAAGACAAAGTTAGGTGCCAAGCTTTCAGAGCTTTACTGCCACCGAAGTGTATGATCCTCTGAAGCTTTCAAGGATGGATGGTTGGCTTCTACTGTTCCTTCGCTGGGCAGATAAGTTCTCTTTGGGGAAAAAAACTTCCATTTAATAACTTTGCTTATTATATATTCTTTCTTCTTCAGGAAAGTTATGTTAAAGCTAGGAGTTTTTTTTTTAAATCATGTGTTATGAAACTATACTGTACTTTTAAACAAACACACTCTTTTTTCCTGTCAGTTTAAGTTATTTAAAGTAACTAAAAACATTTTTTTTGTGGAGAAACTGTGTTTATTTTACTTTGTGGGGCTGGCACTGTGTTTTAAAGTGTTTTTTACTGTGTTTTTCTGGGGAAAATTGGCTTTATAAAGACTTTTTTTTAACTTTTTGCTGGCATCTGCTGCTTGTTTTCCCTAAGAAAGAGGCACCATTTTCAACTTGACCATGGGACAAACTGACAGTCATATGGTCGGTTCTTCTTCCAGCCACAAAAAAAAAAGTTAAGCAAACAGCTTCCACCACCACAGCAGACTAGCAATTTGCCTCAGTACCAGGTAGGTGACTCTGCTGTGACCATTTGTTGTACCTCAGACCACTCATCTTTTACCCAAAATCCCTCTGGTGTATCACCTACAGACCCTATGGACTAGGGGATACCACAACTTCTGTGGCTGTTGGGGCCTCCTTTGTGGGCAAGTGAGTGCCATTCTTATTGGTCCTGTGAGAGGAAACAGAAAGGCTTCCTCTTCTGTCACAATGTTGGGCATATCCCAAGGGAAGCTGCTGCTGACACTAATAACACTGTTGGCCCAACTGTCCCTGTCAAAAAGAAGCAGAAAACTAAGCATGTAAGCTCTTCTCAAATTTCCTTAGACAGGAACAGTTTTCTGGGTCTATCTCATAGTTCAATTCAGGCTATTGATACTTCTTGTAGGGCAGTTTCTGGTAAAAGAAAGGTAATTCATCCTTTCCTGAAGAGATTCAAGATTCTGAATCTAGACAGGAGGATGAAAGGACACCTACAGGATTTTCTCCTCATTTCTGATTCTCCATCTGGGTGGTTCTCTTTCTCCAAGACTATTTTATGTATATGCCAGTGTTTTCGGGGGGAGAATACTGGGATTTCTCAATCCCTCAGAAACTACTATGAGCTGTTAAAGAAGAAATTCCCAGAACCTGCACCCATTCCTCCAGCTTTAGCTGAGTTGCAGGATGTGTGTGTTACCGCATGCAATTTTCCTGACAGTCAGCCAGCTGCTCCTAAAAAGGCAGATAGGATGTATAAATTTCCTCACTCTTTAAGTTTTTATACACCCTTCCAGAACCAGATCAACCAGCTTTAGCTTAAATTAATCATTCTGCTGGTAAACAGTTAAAGCCAATCCTACTATTTTTGATAAGGATGCGAAGATTATTGATACATATGGGAAAAAAATATAGGCTTCTGCAACTCAGGTTTTCAGAATTATGAATTGTCAGGCTCATGTGATATGGTTTGCCCTGTCTTAAGGTATGAGGAATGTTTTGTCTGCAGTTTCTTCTTCTGATGAAAAATTTGCTTTAAAGAATTGAATTTCTTCTACTGTCCAAGCCATTGCTCATTGTCTACAGTATGGCTATGTTTCTGCTGATATTTCTTCAAGGGCTGTGGCCACTGGTACTGTTTTTAAGGAGATTTGCATGGCTACATTCTCAGAACCTCCCACATGTTGTTAAAAATGAAAGTTTACATTTGCACAGAGATTTAGTTTTCAGCCATTCTGTTTCAGAGGTGATCAAAAATGCGATGAAATGGGTAAACCGAGACAGGGAATCTCTAAGATTTTTCAGACCTATTTTTCCAAATTTTCCAATGGATTCTCTAATTCTTCATCCAGTTTTGGTAAGAAACAAAACAGTCTCAACAAAATGCAGATAAATGTTTAAGAAATGGAAGGGAGTTCCAAGAAGAATTCTGGAAACTCCCCAAACCAAGTCAGAATGACTATTTAAGACTCAGAGTACCTCTCAACTGTACAGATTTTTGCAGAATGTCCAGATTTTTGGTCTGCTCCTCAAAAAAATGTGTTTTTTCTGGCAAATTACTTGAAGATTGAAGTAACTAAATAATGGCAAACATTTGAGTTCCAGACTTTATATCCTTCATAAAATCCTTAATAATGCAAAACCTGTTATTTCTAACTTTATAGGAGCAATATTTAAACTCTGTCCCTATTTTTGGGCCTTTGTACCCCCATTCTTTCTGATTTAGTCCAGATTTCTTGCACTGAGAGGTTGAGAGGTATATTTAAGAGACTTTGTTCCCCGCTCCCACCCCAGCACACAATTTGTCTTCCAGAAAGTCTGACTCTCCACTTTTTTCTTTGGTAACAGATTATTTCAGACAAGTGGGTTCTGAAGATCATTCATCAAGGCTACAGATGGCAATGGGAGGAAATTCCTACTTTTCAGGAGGTAATTCCTCATTCTGCAGACCAGACTCTCTTATTTCCACCTGTCCATCACATGCTGTTCCAGAGAGTGCTAGAACCAGTTCCATCTTCCCAGATGGGAAAGTGGATTTATTGAAGGATGTTTTTAGTGCAAAGGAAAGAAAATGTTTGGAGACCAATTCCAGAACTTTCTTTTCTAACCCTGTTTGGGATAGTGCGCAAATTCAAAATTATGCCACTTCACAACCTGCTGCCACTTCTTAATCATTCAAGTTTCCTGGTTACACTAGATTTAAAAGATGCTTATCATTACATCCCTATTCACCCAGATTTCAGGCATTTCTTAAAGTTTCCTATGTCTGGATCACCTTATCAGTTCTGTGCCTTACCCTTTGAACTGTCCACAGAATCAAGAGTGTTCTACACATGTCTAGCTCCAGTTATATTCATTGCAGTCTACAGGGTATCCACTTTTTTCCATATTTAGATGACTTGCTCATTTTTTCAGAGTCTTTTTCAAAGTGCCAGGAATCTCTCTCTTGGGTGACAGACCTCTTACAAAAGCTGGGATTCTAAGAGAATATGCTGTCAGAGCATATGGACAATAGATCACGGTGTCTTCCAAGATTTGATCCATTTGGGGGAGTTCCTCGAGCAGACCTCTTTGCCTCCTCTGACCAATCAGCTGGCAAGATTCAGCTGCAGGACTTCAAGCACGAAGTTCTGGAAGACAGATAACTTTTCTTTTCCTTGTACAGGAATGCTCCTGTATGCTTTTCCACTCTTTCCACTAATATCCTGGGTACTTCTAAAGATTCAGAAGGAATTTCAAGGATCACTGTAGTGACCCCCTACTGATCCAGCCAACATTGGCTCTCCCTTCTTTTGGAAATGGCCAAGAACAAATACCACAAGCTTCCTCACTGATTGGATCTACTCTCACAAGAACTGTGATGTTTGATACACACACACAACAATCAACTTCAGTTGACTGCCTGGATAATAAGAGTCTTAATTGCTTTTAGGCACCTCTTTACTGAGAACATTCAGCAGGTACTAAAGGAGTTAAGAAAGTCCTGCTACTAGAAAATCATATATTAGTAAGTGGAAAGGGTTTTCTAGTTGGTGCCAATGATATAATTAGCACCAATTCAGGGCTAGTTTTCTGGTTTTACAATATTTGTGTTGAGTTACTGTCCTATGGACTTTCTCACTCATTTGTCATGTAAATTAATGGGCCATTTCTGCATGTCTGCTCATGGATCCTCCTCTTTCAATGCAGTCTTATGGCAAAATGTTTTTGAAATGGGTTTTGCATAAGAAGCCTCCAAGAAAGCTGATGGCCCCTCCTTGAGATCTTAATTTTGTGTCAGCTAACCTGGCTGACTTGAGGTTCTTAACATGTAAAACAGTTTTACTGATTACATTGACCTCTGTAAGAAGATGGTCTGAGTTACAAACTCTTATGGTAAGTCAACCCTACCTCATTTTCCACAGGACCAGGGCTTCTTTGAGGACTAATCATGTTTTTATGCCTAAGTCTGAGTTTATTTTAAGCCAACCTATCCAGCTCCCTATTTTCTTTCCTAACCCCAAAAATTAGGGAGAAAGGATACTCACTACCTTGGATGTCCATACAACTCAGGTACTATCCAGACAGAACTAAATCTTTCAGATCTTTGGATCAATTTTTATTTCTCGTGAAAGTAAAAAGAAAGAACATCTTATGTCAAAACAAACTACTTACAAATGAATGTCTAACCTTTTGTTGTACTCAGCACAACAAAACTATTCCAGGCAGGGTGAAGGCTCACCTTACCAAGGCATTGGCATCATCTCTGGCTTTTTGAAAAAGGTTGGATTCTAGAAATAGTCTAGCACCAACAACTTGGCCTTCTATACATACTTTTACAAAACACTATAAGCTTGATTCCTTTTCTATGTCTTGATCAGGCTCTGCAAGGATCATTCTCCAGGTGTTCCTGGACTCTTCTCCTTCAACCTCCCAAATGTAGTAAGATGGGGTAATCTACCCATATAGCTAAGGCTACTGCAGCAGTGATCAATACGATCAAGTTAGAACAGTTGAGTAAGTAAACTTATCTTAACAGTAAATGTCCATGTGATCACTACTGCATTAGCAGCTCCCTCCATCCCCTTTGTTTTTTTGGTATGTTATTTATGACAGGGTGAGGTTGTTTATTTTTTTGTTCTTCCTAGCATTGTCCTTTCAGGCCTCAGTCTCTGTCTCTCTCTGTTGGCAGGAAAGCTCTGAAGGGCTTGGCACTCAAACTTGTCTTTTAGTCAGCTCCGCTCAGATCTGCCAGACTGGGTCCATTTGAAGACTGAAATGTCATGGAGTTTACCGTTGCATTTTTTTAGACTGAGTTAAGTTTAATTACACAACTGTACTTTCCAGAAAATGGACTGTGAGGTAGAAGGGGAATATTACATTTCTATAACTACAGGAAAAGGCTATCAAGAATGTGAAGCAATGTATGAATTCCGATTGTGCTAGAGTCTGCTTTATGTTTGTGTGAGGGGCTTAACTTCATGGAGGTGTGACGTTATAGACATTATTGTATGCTGTGAACTGCACTGCAGGGGGCACAGATTGTTAATATTTTTAGTGTGTGTCTGAGATGAATGCCTAATTCATTTGTAAGTTACAAAATAACAGTATGAAGATGGAGATTTCAGTTTACTTGTGAGGCAAGGGCTGTGTATCAAGAACGGCAGAACTATTTTAATTGAGTTAGTGTGTTGGGATTGAGTACAAAGGTGATGAGTAAGTGTGCTCAGAACACAGTAAGCACTATGATCTTAACTTGAATACTACAGATGGTGAGACGTTTAGATATACATCTGTGTGTGTTGCTGAAAGAAATGAAAGGAAGGAGGGTAGTACAATAATACTGTGCATGTAGAGGATCAAATTGTAAAGGGGGATCTAAGTATTCACATAGGCTCCAGAGAATGAATATCAAGCGAGTGCAGGGGTGTTGAATTCTTCACATATGTGCTGAGAATTAAATAACATGGGAGAACTGGTGGTATGTTATATACATACATACATACATACATACATACATACAAATGTTTCAAGCACGGGCATTAAGCCCTTCTAGCTTGCCAATATGCCAAAACACTTGTTCCCATAATACATGTCCAGGCTGTTCTTAAAAATATCTAAACTAGTACTTGCTTTAATGTAATTAGGGAGTCTGTTCCAAGCATCAGCTACTCTGTCAGAGAACCAATTAGTACACTTCTCATTCCTATAGAATCTTCTACATAGGTTATCTGACGATTCTCTAGTACTTTTTGATAACCCCAAACATTCCCAGAGGTAGTTGTCCCTAAATGCCCTATATACCTGAATAAGATCTCCTCTTAAATATCTGTAAGAGACACTGTACAAGTTCAGATATTTTAGTCTTTCATAATAACTTAGATTTTCACATCCATGGATGCCCTTAGTATATTTCCGCTGTACTCTTTCCAGTTTATTCATGCTTGTTTTCCTATAGGGTTTCCATATTGTTATTTCATACTCAAGTTTGGGTCTAATGTAACTAACAAACAATGACTTTATTATGTTTGATTTCCTAGACTTTATAAATCTTTTTATACAACCTATAGTTCTATAACTATCATTAGCCAACTGGCTGAAATGATTAGAAAAACGCATAGCTGAATCTACCCATATACCCAGCTCATTAAATGAGTCTACAGTTTCAATCACTGTGTGCTGTAGTAAATATTCACCTTTCAGTTTATGTCTCCCAAATCTCATATGCTTAGTTTTTGATGTATTTATCAACATATTATTCTCCTGTGCCCAAATGGTTAAGTTAGTCAAATTATTTTGCAGACATGACTTATCTGTAACACTTGTAATCAGTTTCCCCAATTTCAGGTCGTCAGCATATAGACTGAAAAACACCTCAGATGAAAAAGTAAGGTCTGAAAGGTACAATCTAAACAAGTAAGGGCCTAGTACAGAGCTCTGTGGGACACCTTGACTGTAACCAAGGATTTCACCTGTCCAGTTGGTGTGTGATACTTGCCATGTCCTATTGGTAGGCCATGCAGCTATCCATCTTATCAACAGTACATCAATACCTAGTTGTACTAATTTATCAGTGTTTTGTGCATGACCCTGTCAAATGCTGAAGTTAAATCTATATAAATCACATCAGAGCACAATTTTTCATTTATAGCTGCTATTATACTGTTATAGAACTTCATGTTACAGGTGGTAATAGATCTATTTTCAACATGTGCATGCTGATATATGGTTTCAAGTCCCAACCTATCCAGTTCTGACAATAACTTATCCAGTATTACCGTCTCCATTATTTTTCCACAACATGAAAGTAGACCTAAGGGTCTATATGATTCTGGTTTTACCCTTATCCCCTTTCCCTTAAAGACAGGTTTAATAAGTGCATATCTCCAATCTTGAGAAATCTCCCCATATTTATATGACCTAGTGAATAACAGATGTAATGGCAGTGTAAGTTCTTGCTTAAGTGTTCTCAGGTCATTGCTACTTATTCCATCTCCACCCTGTACTTTGTTTTGATCCAGTTTGCACAGTTCTTTTTCAGTATATAATCTAATTTGATTCCAGTATCTGGGGTTACCTGGATGTCACTAGGACAACTTACCACCCCTTTTGTGGAGCCAAACTGTTTTGCATAAGATTTTGTAAATATATTTATAATCTGTTGTGTCTGAGAATAAATTTTAGAATCTGCACACAGTTTATCAATTTGTGTATTTTTCTCCTTCCACATCTTATGTATCTATAAAAGGGTTTCCTATTATGCTCAATATCTTTATATACATTTTCTTCAAATTTTCTTGATCTTGTCTAACACTATGCTTAATCTGTTTGTCCAGCTCATTTATTTCAGTTTTCAAAGTTGTAGTTCGACCTCTCTTCCATTTCTTATATTTTTTGTCTCTCACCTTAATCAGGTATCTTATTCTTATGGAAATATACCCCCCTGATGTTGTGTGCCTAGATCCTGATGTTAAACATTTTTTTGACGTTTTGCACTCAAACTATTTCTCTTTCAAAACTTTCTACAGTCCATCTGCAGTTTTTCCACTGAACACCTCACTCCAGTTAGTTTTATATAGTAACTGTTTTGCTTCCCTATAATCTCTAATTAACCTTCTATCCATTGGCTTAGATTTCAGTTTGGCTGAATTATCTAGCAACAAATTAACTTTTATGACCCCATGATCACTGCACATCGATGGTGGTAAAACGTGACTTGAAGTCACAGTAATCTCTTTGGTAACACAAACAATATCTAGTATATTCCGTCCCCTGGTAGGTTTTTTTACAATCTGAAGCAATTGTTCCTGAATATACATTGCGAATAATTTCTTTACTAACATGGTTGAATCAATATTATTCCAGTCTGTTTCTGATAAATTTAAGTCCCCAGCTAATATTATTCTTCCCTCCTGTGTTTCATGTAAGAAATGTATGAATTCCTCTAGGTCCTCTAGGTCATCTGCACTTGACTTTGGTGGTCTGTACACTGCAACAATTGTTATATGTTCCAGGGTTGTCTTTATTGTCACAGTTACGCAGTCTATAGTATTCGTGTTATCACTGAACATGTAATAATCACACTGTATGTTGGTGACCGGCCTGCAAAGGTATGGTGGATGATTAAGCATTGCACATTAAGGCATGAACTGTACAGAGCTGGAGGGGGGATTAAAGCACAGAACGTTTTAGCGCTATACATGGGACTATAAAAGAGAGAGGGTTTATTATTACTGTGTGGGTTAAACTAAAGAGAAAGGGAAGAGGGACTGCACTCTTGTATTTGTGCATCAGGGATAGGACTGCTGCTTGGAGATGGAGAATATAGACCTGGTTGAATGCCAGAGCTTGATGCTACTTGAGGTCAGATTATTTATTTATTTATTTATTTATTTCAGTTTGGTGACCGGAGAAGTCCACTGGGCCCACGAGTGCCCATTTTCAGTGGAGGATCGGGGAGAAAAGCTCCAATATTACATAAACAGTAAAGATACAAAAATAAGTAAGCTACATAATAAAGTACAATTTACAAGTATGTACATTCCGTATCAGGCTTGGTCAACAAAGATAATTTTGATGTATCTGGATGGTTGTACTGTAGAGATTCATTTGAAAATATATCTTCATTACAATTGAAGTGTAGAAACATTATACATAACAATCGATTAAAGTAAGGAAACACTTTGCATGCATTCATTTAACATAAGAAGCTATTTACAAAGTAGATATAGTGTCTTGAGAAGCAATTGCAGAGAGCTTGAGTCAGCTCAGGGAGATAGTTGTTGGGGTGTTAGAGAGATTAGGAAACCTAGGAGCAACACCTCCTTAGGGCATTTGTTGCATGATTTGCAAAAGGGTAAGAGCTGAAGGTCTGTATATGCTGGATCTAAACTGCAAGGGTGTAATGAATAAGCCTTTTTCTATGCACTTTTACCTTCCCACCTGACGGCCCTCAACCCCCTCAAACCTCAAGTCTCAAACCCTGATGGCAATGCATGAGCCCCTATGTGCAGAAACTAGGCGCCAAAAACATCTGTAAGTGCTAGGGGTATACAAGTATTTGTGCACATCAGGGACTGTGCTGCAAGGGTGTGTATAAACAGTGGCATGTATAAGCAACTAAACATGAAGACAAATATTTTATTTGTGCATGTCATGGAATGAGCAGTAAGTGGAAGAGATCAGATGCTTTATACTGCTTGTGTATGCTGGAGTCTGAACAGGTGTGTTCCTTAAAAGGGCTTTAGGATGAAGATCTTATACTGGAAGTTTGCAGAAAAAAGACCTGTATGGGAATGGAGGTAGTGCTAAAATATGAGTATCGGGATCTGGGATGCAGTGTGGGGGGGTTATATTTCAATGAGTAACAGGTAATAAACTACCCATTTACAGTAGGTCTACACTACAGGACTTGTATACTATATAGAGAGCCTAACTAGGATATGGGAGTTATATACTATTTGTATTAATAGGTGATGTGTATATTTCTACTAATAAGCAATAATCATACCAATTTAAAATAAGAATGTACTATATTTTATGAATTAGAAAAATAAAATACTTAGGGTACCCTATATTACAAAAGTATGACAGAAACAAAATTACCATAGTTGAGTGTTACAGGCATATGGATGCTCCAGAGCAGCTACATATGAGTTATGTGTCATTATGCGTGCTGTTATATTCTGTAGGAAGAACATTCATTTATTTTCTCATACCCACTTGATCCTTTTCAGGGCCACAAGAAGCTGGAGCCTATGGAAGAAAGCAACAAGCATCAACCATGCAACCAACCCTGGACAGCTTTGTATCTTGCAGTTTTCATATACTGGACAACTATGTTCTGTCACCATTAACAGAAACACAGATAAATAATGTAATCTCATCTGATGAAGTTCATGTATTTTTGTGAATGAAAGCACTTATCTCTCATAGTTTTAAACAAGTTTTTATTTCAAAAAGTTTCTAGATTAAAGTTCTTCTAGATTTTACCTGCAGCAGTTTGTTTCCTTGGGCCTTCCATTTGTGTTTTAATCTGTGTTGTTTCCGTTTGTTTTTTGGCCTGGGTAATCTGAACTATGACATATGGTTGCCCATCAGAACAGAGTGTTCAAAAGCATAAAAAATAAACCACTGTGAAATTCCTAGACAAGGGGTAGGACACACATATGTATACTCTGAGGCCACTATACTTCGGAGGATTAATCCACATTTTATTAAAAAAATAAATATTTATTGCAAAAATATTTGCATGTATTTACAAAAATATGTACTTTATCTTAAAAGATTTTTTGTTAGTTTAAAGAATAACTCCTTGTTAACAAAACATTGTGCAACAATTGCAAATAAATGCATTTGTGTATGTGTATCACCAAGAATACTTAAACTTGAACTTATTTAAGAGAATATACTTCAATGAAATAAACTGTATAAAATTATTTGTTTTAGTACAATATAATACTTTCTGTACTTCGGAGGAGGGAGGACACTGTGATGCACAGCAATTCTGTATTTAGTATACACTCCTGTCATTCACCATTACAAAGTCAGAGTTCTGCGGATTTTAAATTCAGTCCTTGGAATAAGAACAAGCACCCGTAGTAGATGCTATGTCATAAACGTACAGCAGGCAGCTTTCAAAATTAGTTTAACTTTGTGTGATTATACTGATTGCAAAGATCAAAAAGAGCTTCTTCAACTGAGTGAGTGGAAGGGTTTTTTTCCTCATATGCCTGCTGACCATCTCATTTTCTACAATGATCATATTCCATTTGTTTCACTACAGAACAACAGTCTATCACAGTTCTCATATATAGACAACCATGATAGGATTTTGTCAGGCAACTAATATGGATACCCAACAAAACAAGGGTCTGTTAATTCTTACCCCACTGCATGAACATGCTTCCACACAGGCTCAATAAAAGCCACTGGACAAATGCAATTTCCCTTACATTCTGAGTGCATCCAGTTGAAGTAAGCACTGCAATGAATTATATTATTTATTGATTTATTTATTTATTTATTTACATTTGTTGACCGGGAGTGTCTGACTGGACGTAGGTTAATTTTCAGCGAAGGCCCGGGGAGAAAAGCTCCACAGTTAAAATAAACAGACAGTAGTTACATTGGATTACATAGCGATTAACAATTTAACATAGCAATTACTTACAACATATTTACAGATGAAGAACATAGTACATCAGTAGACAACTAGAATCTTTATCTGTGAAGTACATAACAGACATTAACAAATGTTACAATAAGAAGTTCCTGCTGTATAATAAGTACTAGGCTTATGAGCATCTGAGCTTGCTATAATCAAGGTAGTTAGTGGAGTGGAAAGAAAGGTAGTGGTTGGATGGGGTGGGTGATATTAGACTGGGAGTTGCAAGGGCATAGCCAGCATGTTTTTAGGTGCACTTTTAGTAAAGTTTTGAAGTGAGTGCATGATAGAAGGGATGTAATTGTGGGTGGAAGGGAGTTCCATAATTTGGCTATGGTGTAAGAGA
This sequence comes from Protopterus annectens, assembly GCF_019279795.1. Classification (NCBI taxonomy): domain Eukaryota; kingdom Metazoa; phylum Chordata; order Ceratodontiformes; family Protopteridae; genus Protopterus; species Protopterus annectens. Next base: position 477,860,028 of record NC_056737.1, on the reverse strand, counting down.
ATAGTGCTTCACCAGCAGAGTTATTGGCTTTAGTGATCTGCAAGTGATTTTTGTTGTTGGATCTTAGTGGTCTGGTGGTGCGATAAGGTTGGAGTAGATTCTGGAGGGATGGGACATTTAGAGGATGGTTTACTAGTTTGTGGGCGAGTGAGAGTTAATACCACTGAAGGAGGTGAGGGAGTTCAAGCCAGCTCAGTTCAGCAAGCGAGAGACAGTGGTGACTATGATAGGATACCCCTGTGGTGAATTTGGTGATTTTGTTGTAGCAGGTCTCTAGCTTGTTTAGATAGCATTGCCTTAGGTTGATATATATTGGAGAGGCATAAAGTAAGGTGGAGATAAGGTGGGAATTCGCTATTGAAATCTTTGCTGCTTTGGTGAGAAGTTGCTTATTTCTGTATAACGCTCCTAGTTTTTTTGTGGACTTTATTTATGGCCATGGATATGTGAATGTCAAATTTTAGTTTATTGTCTATTTCCACTCCTAGCAATTTGGTGTGTTCAGTTGGGTATATAGTGGTGTTGTCTTTTGCTGTGATGTTAAAGTGAGAGTTATCACATTTGCCTCCCCCAAGACAAGTCAGCTAGATTTAGACATTCAATCCTAACCCTTCCCCTGCCAGCTTCTACACTGGCTGTATAGCTATCCAGTCCTGAATCATCTGGGTCATAGTCAGGACTTCATCTCCCTCTGCCTCAGAGATTAGTACGGAATTAAAGGTTTAATTTACTACAAAAGTAAATCTGTTGCAGCTTCATCAAAGCCAGTGTACAGCTTTTAATTTACCAGACACTCGCTAACACACACTGATTAACTAGCTCCAAAATATAGCAGCCGGTTACCAAAAGTGTCTACAAGACCTCTGGTCAGTCAGTATACTTCTGTCCTAATATAGTCTGATCTGCTTCACTCTGTGAATAGGTTTGTAATTGAAAGCTGCTAATCTGCATGTAAACACTGCTGTAAAGCTGTCCAATCCTGCTCCTTTACTAAGAAACCAATGCGAAACTTGCAATGCAAGTCAACGAAGGAGAATGAAGCTTAACAGGCAGCAAATTATTTATTGAATGTATCCTCCCTAGAGTTCAAGTATGAGTGAGTGACAATTCTTGGGATAGTCAACCTACCTTTGCTCAGCCTGTTCTCCTTTGCAGTACTATGCTTCTGCCAAATATTTCAATGGAATGTAAAACTTAAAATATGCTGGCAGTTACTAAGAGACTTTTCAAGTCATCATCAGAGGTGATATGTTAGTCCACCACAGAATCCATGCATGCACGCACACAAATACACCTATGGACAATTTGGAGAATACCTCTCAAACCTGCTATGATTGTGACTACAAATTTGACCTTGCTCCTCCCAGACATGCATGTGTTTCTTCATCAAGTCAGTTCATTTTCAGAGTACATGTATTATTTAATAAGTAACATAATCCTGTATAAGGATGCTTGATCACTGACTGTGGGGGTGCTGTAGCTGAAGATCATCTATTCTGTAAAATAAAGTGATCTTCCTTATGGCCATCTGCTTTGATTTTTTGAATGTCAATCTTATGACTTTTAGTGCTTAGAGCTTAAGAGATTGGATTTGGAGGAGTGCCAGTTCCAGTATGGATTTGGAGGAGTGCCAGTTCCCCTACTGGTATATCCTTGTGATGAGGCAAAGACTATGCCAAAAATCCACATGGTCAGATCATCATGGAAATATCCACATGAAGCCATATCAGCTGTTAAATGATCCAGAGAACTAAATGCAGTGTTATAGTGATGCTGACCTCTTAACTTTTGTGCCGATTGTTTGTTTGATGAATACAGTGTCAGTACAGATGTCAGTATAAAGGCATATTGCCTCAAACAGACCTTTTTAGACATGCAAGTTTAACACATGATAACTGCTTTGTAGTGAAATACAATAGATATTTAATATATAGTACAAGTCCAAGCAACACAGAAGCACAGCAACCAGGGTCAGCTGTCTTGTTGTGTTTAATGCGTCAGCATGCTGAATATATTTTCACTGTTTTCTACTCCCCAGATTTCATAAGCATATAAAGTGCTGCATGGAGATATTAAAATGAGCTCCAAGTACACTAAAAATGGTATGAATGCAGCTGGCATGTGGACTTTGCAGTAACTGCTTAGCTGAAGAGCAGCTACACTACATTACAGGAGCTACATCTCATGTATTGTGAATTTTCTTTGTTGTAAACTGTTGCTGCTTCCTAAGTTTTAAACAAGTAAACTGACAGAGTGGGTGTTTGCCTTTTTTCCAGTATTTGGTTTGGCAGAAAAAGAAGTTTAAAGGACAGCTCCAGCCTTCAATCTCTATTATTTCACCCAAGTTTTTTCACCCTTTTAGTAAAAAGTTTATTCAGCTAAACACTAAAAACAAATCGTAGTTTTCCTCTCACTTAATTTTCCATCATAGGTAGGAAAAGACAGCAAGCATCCCTCCTTGCCTTTTGCAAATTAAGTGTGACATTATTTCAACACAGTCATTTGTCTCAGCCAGCATGAATCTGAACCATCATAGAAAGAGTTCTAGACAGATGATGAAAGCCAGTCAGGGCAGGTCTATGGTACACAAAATGTTAACATAGATGACCAAGAAGGTCAACCAGGGAAACGACAGGCAATATCATATCTAAATAATGTACTGTCATGGATGATGAACCAACTTACTGGGATATACAAGCAGATATACAACAAAATCTTGTAATTTACCTACTTCATCTGCAAGAAAGGCATTCCAGAGATTTCACTTAACATAAATAATTTTAAAAAATCAATAAACTGGTCTATGCTTTGCTGGCAGTCATTGCATTAATTCATTTTTATGTTGCCATGAATGAACCAAGGTACCTGGATGAAACAGGAATAAAACAGTGGCTGCATAAACAGAAGCTTTCCCTGATCCAAAATTAGTCAGCACTACATAGATGATCTGTTGCAATGCTGTACCACTGTGTTACTTGTGAAAATTTCTGTAGTGTTTACTATGTTGCAAGGAGGCTTTTCGCACAGGAGGAATGCATCACTTTTTTAACCTAATACTCTAAAAATGTTCTCGTGGACTGGACACAAAAACAGTACTTAGACCACTGAAAAAAACAAGTAACCAATCTCTGATAACGCTACTGTCAGAGAAGAACCATTTCAGCATGACAGTTTGCCTATTATCATATTTAATGGATATGTGGTAGATGGTATGGTGGTGCCTATTATCACATTTAATGGATATATGGTAGCTGGCATAGAAGTGCTCATTATCATATTTAATGGATATGTGGTAGCTGACATGGTGGCATCCATTATCATATTCAATGGATATGTGGGGGCTGGCATAGTGGTGCCCATTATCATATTTAATGGATATGTGGAAGCTGGCATAGTGGTGACCCTTATATTTAATGGATATGTGGTAGCTGGCATAGTGGTGCCACAATTGGTACTGCTGCCTGTGTGGCCCAACCTTTAGTATGAACCTCCAGAAACTGCTGGGTATGTTCTCCCCGTATCCATGTACATTTTCTTCAGACACTTCCAAACAAAATTAGTTAATTTTATTGACACACTGAAAAAAACTTCCTATATTGTGATAATATCTTAGTCCTGTAAAGGAAATGTTTGGCTTGGTAAGACTAATCCATTTATTGAAATGAAATAAAATTAAAAGTAAGGACTATAGCTTAATTGTTTCTTTCCTAAGCAGAAGTGTCTGACACAGTATATGTTGCCTACATTCCTGAAACCCTTTCTTATTTTTAGCTCAAAAACAACATCAGTGAGGCTGCTTCCTGCATTTATCTACATGCAGTCAATGAAAAATGTTACTTCACATCATTTATAAGCCACCTATTCTACTTCCTCATATTGTTTTCCTCTCTTCTTAATTTCAACCTCTTCCTTTTAGACACTGCTGATTACTTTTAGTGACATCAGATTTTGAAACTTTAAGGCCAGTTTTGTTTACAAATAACATGCAAAAGTCCTTTCTTTGCACAAAAGGCATAGCAGATGAATAGGAAAGTAAACACACTTGTTTGGCAAAGTCAGTTCAAATACAGTTTCCCTTTACATTCAGTTAAATCCCAAAGAGCTTCTATGACCAGAAGGCACTTCCTCCATGGCAGAATAAATTCTTACATAGGGAGGGAGATGAGCATCGGGCTTCTTCTCTCTCTAGGTAGGGTGACTACCTTCTCAACTAGGGTCAACCTCTAGATTGCCTTCTTTCTGGTCTACGTAATTCCAAATAGTGCCCTACCAAGACTAGTTTTATTCTCAAAGGTTGTAAAGTCATAGGTCATATCTTACCTCAGGGCTCTGTACTTTAAATGCCCCTGTCTGCAGCTGTCATTCTAAGTTTATCCTGGTTGCCTGTTTCAGTAGTAGTATTCTTGGAGACCATCCACCAATATGATTTCTGAGTTAGCACACTTAAAAGAGCCAGCCATTACTGTGTTACTAGACCCCCCAATGTAAAGCCATTGGTCCAAGCTTCATCAGAAGGGCTATAAGCCAGGATAGATCATCTGCATTTAGATGGCTGTAACCCGTTGATGTATTATCTTAAAACTAAAAGGATGGAGGGATGTATTATCTTAAAGTTAAAAGGATTGAGGGCCACTGCCCAGTGAAATAACTTTAGGCTGGTGTCCCAGTGCTGGAATAGCTAATGAAGAAGGGCAGAAACTGTGAATGGGACAAAATCTCTCCCTAAGATGTAATATTATATGGCCGTGAGGGCCCAATTAATGGCTAAAAAAATTTCTTGTAACTAAGGTGAGCATTGCTAAGCTGTCTATTATTTTCCTTCCAACTGTCAACATGGCACAAAACTGCACCCTTGTTTATCTACAAGGTGTTCATATGTACAAAGAATTGTTTTGAAAAGTCAGGAGTTATGAATATGGGCTCTGTTAATAGCATATTTTTAGCTGTCTAAAGGTTTATACTGTTGCATTTGTACACTTGACTTTTAATCAGGTCAGTCAGAGGCAAGCAATAACAAACTCCTGATATTAGCTAGACAGGCCAAAAAAAAAAAAAAATAAAATGCTTTCACATGAATCGCTTTTCACTTCAGTTACTTTCCAACTATAGCCTCAAAACATGGTTTATACCACAAGAATGGAGGACTGCAATGGTTATCCTACTTCATAAGGGTGGACCATCAGCTGACCTCAGAATCTACAGACATATTAGTCTGACTAGTTTAATATGCAAAGCTATGGAACGAATTATCATGGGAATAATCAAGGAGGACATAGGCAGCCTTCAGACACTGGACCCAACCGAGTTTGGCTTTGTCAAGGAAAGGTCATGACTTTGAAACCTGGCAAACTTCTTTCAGAAAGTCACCAAGGCAGTGTATGAGGGGAAAATGGTGTCTAACCTACCTGGACCTGGCTAAGGTATGTGATACAATACCCCACACGGGTATAGTTGACAATCTCACCAAACTGGGCATAACCCCCACATAACTTGCTGGATTGTCAGCTGGCTCACATACAGGACCCAGGAAGTCATTAGTTGTGATGCCACTTCCATTAAGAAGTGGTGTACCTCAGGGCTCCATGCTGGGACTGCTTCTATTTGGAATCTACTTCTCAGAGGTAAAGGATAATGTCAAGGGCCTTTGGCTGACCAAGTTCACAGATGACTGCAAACTGGGAGTTATCACAGATTCCTCCAATGACACAAACATCTTACAAGAGGCTCTAACACAGACAATTGACTGGTGCTAAAGTCGCAGATCAAAACTCAGTGCCAAGAAAGGCTTTATAGTACCTTTAGGGAAAACTGCCAATTACTCCATCAATGAGACACCCCTGAGTGTTGACCCAGAAGTCAGGGATCTGGAAACATATGTAGATAATAATCTGGCATTCAATCAACATGTGGCCAAGATAGTAAGAAAATCATTCTATGTTGCCCAACTTATAAGTATGAGCGTGGCATTCAGGTCCAAGTAAGTCATAGTGCCACTTTATTTGACCCATCATTAAGTTTAATGCCCCCTTTGACATGTACCTTACTAAAAACACAAAACAGTCAACTATAGGTAGATGAAGAAACCAAAACTTAGAACAGAAATCACCACACTCTGCCAAACTCAGAGCAACAAAATAACATTTGAGTGCTATCATATAGTAACATAGACCAAACTTCATCAGAATACTGCCACATGAAAGCATATCTTACATACTCAATTCAATAAAGAATTACAAATCCCATAATTATCAATCAACTATTCAAAATAACCCAAGGTTCATGTTAATTCAATAAAAATAAAAATAAAAAATGAATGACATATATATATATATATATATATATATATATATATATATATATATATATATATAGTGAGAGAGAGAGAGAGAGAGAGGTGCACACACATCCAAACTCATAAAAATACTTAATGTTCCCTCAGAATATAATCAGTAATCTTAACATTTTAACTTTATGTTATTTTGTTGTTCTGAGTTTGGTGAAGTCTGATCATTTCTGTTTATATATACCTGACTAGACATATGCAACAGTTAGAATGCTCACAGGGGTTCCTTACTAGGAGAACCTAGGTCTAGGGTATAAACACATTTTTCTATACAGATTGCCTTAAAGCCCCATCTCTATGCTCCATCTCCTACAGGTTACTGAGAGGTGATCTGATCCAGTTCTGATGGACATTTTGCACATCCACAAAACAAACAGCATCAGAACCACTACAACCAAAGATTTAATTTTTGCTTGTGACAGATAAGATGTGTTGGTGAGATAGATATGTGTCTCAGAGGAGTCCTATCCTCTGGAACAGGCTCCCCATCCATGCAAAGCCGAGTCCATCCTTAACATTTAAGCATAACCTTGATCAATGGATGGGAAATATGAAATACACCTCAGAGTCTAGACCCCATGTCTCTTATAGACTGAGGCAGATAGTAGCCCAAACTAATATTACCCCCCTGTGTAAACTCTACAAATGTCCTAACTAACATACCCCCTCCTAATAAGCACCCATGATGCATAGGAACAAAACTATGTTAGATTGCACTGCTAGGCTTATAAAGGCCCTGGTGGTCATTAGCCTAGTATATACCTATGAACTTATCAACATGTTCTACGATACTCGGTGTGGGCCAGTTTTAAAGTACTTCCACTTTTTCAACCTGTGGGTTCACAAGCATATGGTTTATCACATAGCCAGATCATGGGCTTCTGGCATTCCTAACATGCCCTTAGTTGGATTAGACATCTATCCAACATAATACAGAGAGTTTAAAACAGTTTAGACTTTGGACAAATGGCTTTGTCAGTTTTCAGAGAAACTCAGCATCATCCAGGTAGGCTACTATATGTCTGGTGTGGGGTATAAAGGTTTAGCCCATTAGCCCCAGAGACATGGCAGGTAATTCATGGACACCAAAGGCAACAATTTATAATGGAATAGCCAATCAGGCGTGAAAATGCTGTTTTTCCCCTACATCTGAATAGCTGATGCTAGATGCTTGCCAATAACCTTTGTTTAATTTTAAAGTGGACAGAAACCTATCATTGCTCGTGTTTCACAATCATTTCATCCACTCAGGGCACAGGATAAAAATTCAATGTAGATATGCTGTTTTAAGAGTCCTGAAGTTATTGCAATATCCTGTCAACCCATCAGGTTTGGTTAACTGTGCAATGGGGTCTATTTCTTTCACTCTAGGATCATTCTATAACCCCAAGTTTAAGTATCTTTTCCACTTGGACCCTAATTGCTTGGGACTGTGACTCTGGAATTCAGTAGGATTTTAAGAGTACTTTCTCTCCAGGAACAGTTTCCATATTGTAATGAATTAAACTGGCTTTAACAGGCATATCTGTGATTATGCCCTCATTTCTGAATACTGTACTGCCTATCTGAGATATTGATAGCACCTGCTTTATTTTGAATGTATGACATGTTGCAGGAACCTTAACCTTGCCTGCAAATGTATTGACTACATAAGTAAAGAATTTGTATTACACTGATAAATAAGCCTGATGCATTGATGGGGTTTTTCGAAACCTTCTTGATTCTTAAACAACATATCTAAATTTAATTTGTATCCTGTGCCCCATGGAGATGAACTGATTCTGGCAGCAGATCCCTTCCCCTTTAACTTGCACAGTTCTTAAAACTGGGGAAAAAATTGACCGGTGTTTACATCATAAAACAAACTGAGCACTAGAGCTACAGAGTATACAACTTCACTCAAAAGGATCTGCATTTCTACTTGGGTGTTCCCTCTTACCCCATGTGCATATCACTGTTCCGCTTACTAGTTGTTCTGTGATTGCAAATATATTTTGCTTTCGCCATGTAATCGTACCTTCAGAGTCCAATCACAACAGCATTTCTTTCCCTTGTATTACAGTAGAGTATTTCACATGTTTGGGCTAGCATGATGACAGGAAGCAGTTTCTGCACTTCTAATAACCATTCAGCATTGTCACACTCCAGTGGTATATTCTCAGGCACACTAATAGACTGTTGACTAGTATTAACATTTTTTCATGTACCACTAACTATACAATACCTGTATAAATGTCCTTTTTTTTTTGAACATTGGTTCAAATTATGACATGTTTCTTTATTACATATAAGGAAACATTTTGATGAGGGCTTATTACCAGCCCTTTGTGCGTGCAAGTCTGACTTAGTATCTATAACTTCATGAGTGACTTACAGCAAAAGATAGTTATTCAAAAGGATGAGCCACACACAGTCTTGGGTTACTAGAAAGTGCCCTTGTTAATTTATCTACAGCCAAAATTTTACTTACAGTACGTGAAGTTCCAGTCACAGTTTTAAATTATGGAGTAGATTTGTCATTTGAGATCTCACTAGTCTATCCATGCAAGATGGGCATTTATGAAGTACACAGGACTGCCATCAAATAAACTCCCAAGTCCTTGCTAAAATGTATTTCCTTGATTTCTGGTAATCATGATAACCAGAATCTTCCAATTCCACGTAGGTTTTATGGATTCTCCATTTAAGAGGGATAAAAGAATTCTGTCCCACTTGGTCCAGAGCCAGTTTTCTGCAACTGCAAACCTTTCAAAAGCAACCAGGTAAGCTTCCATGTAATCTCCAGGTCCAAGTGTCTTCAGGGCTGTGTTGAATACCTAACTTCCTTGAAAGTAGGCTGCTGATTAATCCAAGAGGAAATCTGCTGCTGGAGGTTTAGCAGTGTTTATTCATGACAGCACATATTTTTTAAAGAATAACTGAGTGCTGGTCAGTTGAAATACTTCTGTTCAGAAGGGTGTCAGCAGATATTACTAGTGTGTCAAGCAGTATGTCCATTTTACCAGAAGTCAGTGTCCACAGTCAGTCATCATCATCATCTTTCGGCTTTTCCCTTTAGGGGTTGCCACAGTGGATCATCTCTTTCCATTTCTTCCTATGCTCTGCATCTTGCTCTGTCACACCAACCGCCTGCATGTCCTCTCTCACCACGTCCATAAACCTTATCTTAGGCCTTCCTCTTTTCCTCTTACCTGGCAGCTCCATCCTTAGCATCTTTTTCCCAATATACCCATCATCCCTCCTCAGCACATGTCCAAACCAATGCAATCTCGTCTCTCTTGCTTTGTCTCCAAACTGTCCAACATGAGCTGACCCTCTAATATACTGATTCCTAATCCTATCCATCCTAGTCACACCAAGTGCAAATCTTAACATCTTTAACTCTGCCACATCCAACTCTGACTCCTGCCTTTTTGTCAGTGCCACTGTCTCCAACCCATATAACATAGCTGGTCTCACTACCCTCTTGTAGACCTTCCCTTTCACTCTTACTGGTACCCGTCTGTCACAAATCACTCCTGACACTCTTCTCCACCCATTCCACCCTGCCTGTACTCTCTTCTTCACCTCTCTTCCACATTCACCATTACTCTGAACTGTTGATCCCAAGTACTTAAACTCGTCCACCTTTACCAACTCTACTCCCTGCATCCTCACCATTCCTCTACCCTCCCTCTCATTTACACACATATATTCTGTCTTAGCCCTGCTGACCTTCATTCCTCTGCTCTCTAGAGCATATCTCCACCTCTCCAGAGTCTCCTCAACCTGATTCCTACTCTCACTACAGATCACAATGTAATCCGCAAACATCATAGTCCACAGGGCCTCCTGTCTGATCTCATCTGTCAACCTGTCCATCACCACTACAAATAAGAAAGGACTCAGAGCTGATCCTTGATGTAATCCCACCTCCACCTTAAATGGATCTGTCACTCCCACTGCAGTCCTCACCACTGTCACACTACCCTCATACATATCCTGTACCACTCTTACATACTTCTCTGCCACTCCCAACTTCCTCATACAATACCACAACTCTTCTCTAGGCACCCTGTCATATGCTTTCTTCAAGTCTACAAAGACACAATGCAACTCCTTCTGACCTCTGTATTTCTCCAATAACACTCTCAGAGCAAACATTGCATCTGTAGTGCTCTTTCCTGGCATGAAACCATACTGCTGATCACTAATCATCACCTCCCTTCATAACCTAGCTTCTACTACTCTTTCCCGTAACTTCAAGCTGTGACTGATCAATTTTATCCCTCTGTAGTTACTGCAGCTCTGCACATCACCCTTATTCTTAAAGATAGGTACCAAAACACTTTTTCTCCACTCCTCAGGCATCCTCTGACTTTCCAAAATGTCATTAAACTATCTAGTTAAAAATTCCACTGCCATTTCTCCTAAGCACCTCCATGCTTCCATTGGGATGTCATCTGGGCCAACAGCCTTTCCATTCTTCATCCTCTTCATAGCTGTCCTTACTTTCTCCTTGCTAATCTGTTTCACTTCCTGATTCACTATCCCCACATCATCCAACCTTCTCTCTCTCTCATTCTCTTCATTCATCAGCCTCTCAAAATACTCTTTCCATCTACTCAACACATACTCTTCTCTTGTGAGTACCTTTCCCTCACTATCCTTTATCACCCTTACTTGCTGCACATCTTTCCCAGCTCTGTCCCTCTGTCTAGCCAATTGGTACAGGTCCTTTTCTCCCTCTTTAGTGTCCAATCTCTCATACAACTCTCCATACGCCTTATCCTTAGCTTTCGCCACCTCTCTCTTTGCAGTCAGTATTTCCAAGAATTATTCTCTCACACAGACCCAGCTAGATACAATGTAATTAACTAGCTCTAACACATAGGCTTGTTCTATAACTTGATTCTCGGCAGACTGCTTCTAGTGGGCAATATAACTTGAAAGAAGCAGGCAGCTTTTGGGACAGTCCACTGTATACAAGAAAGAAAGAACTGCAGGCTTTGCCCACTGAAAAGACCAGTGTGATAAATAACATTTCTTTTGAGATGAGCCTGAGGTGACTCAAAGGCGAAAGCATTTCTGAATATTTATTTTCGGTTTGAATTCTGTCCTTATTTGCTCTGTTTTATTTTTTTATGTTTTTGCTCCATTAGGTTATAAGGTGGTGGTTTATCACTTCTGTCATGAACTCTACTGAGAGATACTTAACACTGTTAAAATGTAAAATGATATTCTAAGACTTTGTAAATTCAGGGAAACATGGAGACATCAGGTACTGCCCCTTTTCATTGGCTATTCAAATGGTGGCTTAATTTTTCCACCAACTAAAGCATATCCACCTAGGCAGACTTGGTAACTCCACCTGGTATGGTACTATTTAAGTTGCTCAATTTCTCATTTTGGAATCAGAAAAGAACACTCATCCATCATTGAATAAAGACCTGCTTAAACCCTTAACTGGACTGTTTATTTTCCACAAGAAACAGGATTTTATTTATGTGAAGTTTTGCTGAGTTAGCTGTGGCCAGTATCTGACATTTTGAAAAGTTATCCTTTATATTGCTCTGCAGACTGTTGAAGCTGCATGTCGGGATATCAGATCAGTGCTGCACAGAAATAACAGTTCTTGAAGATAGATTTTGAAACATTTTTTAAAACAAATAAAATGGAGAAAAAGGCATAACAGAAGAATAACAAAATAAATAAACTTGTTTGGCAATGTCAGAACAAATGCAGTTTCCCTTTACATTCATGGGTTCTAATGCAACAAGCCCGCAAAACAAAAATGTACTTACAGATATAAAGCAACACACACTTCCTTAAAGACAGGGTTAAATCCCAAAGAATTTCTACAAGTAGGATGTACTTTTACATTTGGGGGCAGGGTGGGGGTTGGCATAATGGTTAAAATCTTTATCTTGCAGATACAAGGTACAAGATCTGGTTATTTTCTAGGCTTACAATAGTCTGCAGACTGATAACCTAGCATTTACCTATGAACCTGTAAGTGGAACAAATCCTAGCAGCAGTTTTCCTTGAACTGGTAGGGAGAGGTCCAGCCAGCGACACCTGTCAAGAGTCAGGTCCCTTCACTTCTGGCAATACCCACCAGTTTGCCCTTCTTCATACTAATCTGCACAAATCCATCTAGAGATGTCCCTGGTCTTTCCTACGATTCAAAGATTTCAGTTCTGTCTTACCTTAGTGCACCATGCTTTTAATACCCCAGTTTGTAGTAATCTTTTATTAATTTTATTCCTTTTGTTTTATTTCTGGCATAGTATTCTAAAAGGAACCATATGCCACTCTGTTGTCTGATCTATCACATTTAAAGGGTTAGCCACCGCAATCATATAAGTACACATGTATTTTGAATTTTATCAACATTTATCAGTTTCATAAGGCAATGATATGGACACTGTGCCATTTTATCTCCTCTTTTCACATGCCCTGTCTTGCATGTAAATTTCCACATCTGGCTCCTCCAGAATACCCTAAGTGGGGTCTTAATATTTCCAAAACTTTCTGTTTTCTACTTTTTGTGCCTCTTCCTTTGTATCATAGTATCATATCTCAGCCTTCACTCCTGTTTTCTTGCAGTATATGCATACCTTTGTATAGTCTGAAATGTCTTCCAGTTTCATTTTTTTTGTAGCATCAACTAAATTTATAATGTCTTTTTATCAAAAAATGAAAAGCCAAGTAATCTCAGCAAATGACATGACAATATACTTTGCCCAAATGTTTATACAGATACACTAAATCTATAAGCTTTCCAGGAATTACTGAAGCGTTTATAAACTTATGAATGGTGAATAAGAGAGTAAACTCAAGGTAATTTACCCCATAATAATAAACGTATATTTACTGCTGCAAAGAACAATGATATAATCTCTGTGAATTTGACATGAGCACCTTTTTTGCTGTTGCTCATATAATACACTTTGTAATTTACTTACAAAGGGTACTTCTCTGTATGTAACACTAGGTTGTTACTTTTTCCTCCATGAATGCATGTATCCCCTGTTTTGCATCTCTATTGTACAGGAGCAACAAACATAACACTTTCACTCAATTTTATCTTAGACAATATTCCAACTCTTTTTAGCTTTTGTGATGCCAGTCCTCATCAGGCCTAAGTGCGCAATGTTCTACATGAGTACTGATGAACTGTGCTGAAATTACTCTCCAGATCAGTTTGGGTCTTGTTTTCTTTCAGTGCTTCCATTTTGGTGGTAAACTTCTTGCTTAATTTTACCCTTAGCTTCAGCAGTTTTTTTTTTTTTTTTTAGTACTGCAGATGTCATTTTGTCCTGCCTCCTACAGTGACTTAATACAACACAGATGAGTTCAACTTTCAAATTCTATTTTTTGCCAAACAGTGCTCGCCGCTCTCTGTTGCACACATACAAATTGCCATCTGATTTACCAGTACATTTCATAAGCAAATTTATTTTTCCTTATGAAGCCAAATCCTCCTGCAAATAGATCCTTAGTAACATATCCTACACAGTAAGTGGTACATTAGAAAATATGTTCTCATTCTTCTGTACAGAGATTATGGACTGCACTGTTAGAGTTTGTCTAGCTTCTCAGTTTCACCCCAGCCGGATGATTCATTTATTTTATTCATTTCTTTACAGATGATGTCTTCCCCTTCAAATCCATGTCAGCTTCTATTGTTCTATTTCATTATTTATGTTTATATTTAACAATTAACAAAGATGATTAAGGCTTTGAGCTATTAGCAAACTGAACTGGTAGTCCAGTATATCAGGTTAGATTCTCTCAACTTCTGTTTGTCTACTGTGAAACAAATCAACCACACAGTGTCCCAAAAACATTCCTCAAAAGGGACATTTGTGTCCAGCAGGCTTACCCAGTTAACAAATGTATATATAAATATTCTCTGAACTGATATTACTGTGTCAATTACTTTATGCACAATAGTTTTCCCATGCCTGTTTCCTGGCATTCTGGGTTTACTCTTCTATATACACACACACATTTCAGTATGGCACTTCTTCTGACAATTTTTGCACCCTTTCTGCTTAAACTGAAATTATTAGCTTTAAATGATGTTCTGCCACATCAAAAAATGCTTATCAGTTTGGGGATCTGATGAATGGCTTATTAACTATGTAATGAAAGTATCCTGTTGTAGATCCAATGCATTTCTGTCATATATTTCCTATCCATCCATCCATCCTCAATCTCTTTTCCCATTTGGCACATGGGGTCAGGCTGTCACTTCAGCAATGACAATCCTCTCGGGCAAAGGTTTGCACCACCAAGTGGCTAGCCCTGCCACAATAATTCATTCGTACCACTCACTCGCTCACACACTCAACTACAACGCTGTAATGTTCAGTGCTAAATCTAATGTTAAATCTTTATTGGAATATAACCTTTTGCTTTTTCAGTAAGTGCATCTCCAAATACATCAGCATTCAGCAGTTAATGTGATTTGGCCCTATATTTTGATATGCTTTCATTCTTTCGTTCCTTCTTTAGATTCTCTTATGAAACATTCTGCTGTCAATAAAGGTTTAGGGCTTGAATGGTGTTGCAAAGCTTATAATGTCTTCATTGACTTCCCTGAAGGCTTTTTTTTTCCTGAAGCCAATAAACTGTGTGTTGGAATCCATTATATTAAGCAATTTAGCAACACTGGCATCTTCTTTTCATCAGTGAAATTCAATGCAAAGTGAAGTTTTGCTCTGAATGTAAGCTAGTAAATCTTTTAGAGTAACTAGTAAACCTTCTAGAGTAACATCAAAAGCTTTTATATTGCTAAAATAAAGCTTTTATATTTCTAAAATAATCTGTCATTGTATAAGTACATTTTTGTTCAGGCATTTGCTTCACATTATCAACACCTTGCAATGTTTTACAATCATGTCACTTATTTCAAACAATCCTTATTTAATGGTTTACTGCTAGAGACTCGTGGTGTATTACCTTTTCTTTGAAAAGCTCCTTTGTTATGTGTATTGCATAAATTATTATTTTTTCCACTTAATGAGTGTTCACATTCTGGGCTGAGAATAAAATTGGTTCAGTGGGATCAGAGCTCTAACCCAGTTAAATTATATAAATAAATGAATAAATATATTACTTGCAGCCAAGCAAAAGGAATGTTAAGCAAATATCACCTTGTAGTTGTAAATTACACTGTATAAATTCTGTACTTATACAGTCCTTCCTTATTGACTTCTTTACAGCAAAATCAGCTGTAGACCCTTAAATCTGTGTATGTGGTATATGTTATGGACACAAGCAACTGCCTGCCATATTGGTCAGCACACATATGTTCCGAGTATTTATGCTATTTTCTTTCTTTTTTATTCTCTTGCTGCCTCAGAGGTGGACTTGGCACACCCTGTTGCTAACTTGCTCAGTTTGTTACAACAGAACAACCTTTTTGCATCTGAAACATGGAGCCAGAGCTGTTTTGAATTCTTTTAACAGTATAAAGGTGTTCTTCCATATATGTGCACATATGCATGCTAAAACTATGTGCACTACAAATAATATTTCATCATACAAACTTTATAATAGCTAAACTTGGATAAAGTTATATTACACGTTTCCTTTCTTACTGTGTTTTTGTACACCCTGAGCAAGAAAAAATGATGAATATGTGAGATTTGTTCCAATTTTTCTGGTAGGAATCCCAGAAAGATCTGTAAACCACTACCATATTTGCATCCATGTCTAATACCAATTGCAGTAGTTTGGAGGTGGACAAATGGCATTGGCATCAACGCCCTATCTCCCATTCTGAACATGAGGTTGGGGTTTCACATCAAAGGTAATCATCACCTAGAGCCAATGTTAACAATGCCAGGTGGCTAGCCCTATTGCTGTTGTTCTTCCTTTACATACACACACACACACACACACACACACACACACACACACACACACACACACACACACACACACACACACACACACACTGCATATTCACACCTAAATAGGAAATCAACAAACAAGTCAAATATGTTTACCTATATATCACAACAAAAACAATACTGTTATGTAAAACTTACAAAGCATTATCATCAAATCTGCAATTACCAGTCAATTGACCTTCTGAGCAAGAATATGCTACAGATTATGTGGACAGATTTGTTGCTTTAAATCATGCTAGGTTCGGAGATTTCTCGCAAACAAGAGACAGAAACAGTGATGAAGTCACCATATGTTAAATACATTTTATACCATAAGCAGAGTAAATATTAGTCAAAATGTGAAAAGAAATAACCAGCACATTATGACTGCTGAGTTTTTAAAATAGCACATGGGAAGTAAAAGTGAGCTGTTTCTGCACAGGGGCTGGGCTTGCTGAATGTCAGGCCAATAATTGTACTGCTTAGTTTCTCGACAGAGTTGAGACCACCACTGGAAAACAAAGAGCTAGCGTAAAGTAAGAGACAGGAGGATCAGCCACCAAAATGCACTGCCACATTGCTAAGACCTGTTTTAGATATATACAGCAAATTTTCTTGAATGACTGATTCTGCAACCAATAAAATCTGTTTAAAAAAAAAAAAAAGAACAAAAACAACAAAGCTGTCACATTCTGCATCAGAAGAGACCATCACTACACTGAATATACACTGAATACAAGAGTCAGCTCTAGCAATGCGTTGTTCAGGCAGTAGGAGTATTAACACACTACTTAGGTTGCAGAGATTTTTTTTGCAACTATTTTATTAATATTTTAGGGCATAATAAATAAGAATATAAAAAAACAACCTTAACCAACACCCTAACAAATCATCTAAGACTTAAACTAAACCCTATCACAAAACTAGTTACCAAGGATTATATTCACTATGTACAGTACGTAAAAGACAGGTATTAATATATTCAAGAACTACAAAGTCTTCTCTTACATATCTATAATTAAATAACAGATATATTGAAGATAAAGTAACCATTTAAATATGGGTATAATATTTGAAAAAGAAAGAAATTTACAAGAATAAGTGATGTAAATAAATTGCAGCACAATATATATTGCAGTAACATTTGCCAGGTCTGGTTAACTGATTCCAGTGTACAAACACATTGCTAACAATGTTTTGTGAGTTTGAATGTACAGGGACACTATGATTCGAACAGATACATATTCCCATCTTTTAGCTGCAGCAGTACTAAAGACTTTTGTCACCATCACCTTTTTTTTTTTTTTTTTGTTCTTGGCATTTCTGAGAGTTGCTACACTAGTGTGCTTATATTTTCAATAAAACTTGTTTTCTCGAACAGGAGTACTTATAGGTAGTTGCAGATGCTTCTTAAGATATTAGGAGTTGCCCCATTTGGTTCCCATGTCATACTTTGTGACAGAGTAAGCAATGAAAGTTGCTTCATAATGTTACATTGATGAGACTTCCTTGTCATTTCAGTAGCATACCTAGCTAATTTATATTATAGTATATAGAAGGAAGCTTGCCATGACCATGTTAAAGTACGATAAATCTAATACAGGGAAGCCCATGCTTTGATGCCTGCTTCAATGGATTCTGGAATGATGAAACAGAAAAATTACTGCTCTCCCATATTTGATACTGCAGTGGATGGGAAATGGTTGTGGTACACACTGTGTAGTTATTGCTTTTTGCCAATAAACAGAGAAGGAAAAGATTAGTTTTATTTTATTTTCTTCTTTTCCCTTTTTTCTGATTTTGTGTAATCTTGGTGTATGTATAAATAGAGACAGAGAGTTTGGGGAGCTCAAATGGGTTAAGCCCAGCCCCACAAAACACACTAGGATACTTTAATATTAATATCCAAATGTCAGTGTGTTTAATGATGACACAAAAAAACTTAAAATCAAATGTCATTGTCATTGCCCATGCTCAGTAACATCACCTCAGAGAAGCAAGAATAAAATGGTGCATTTTCTGCAGGGGAGCAAGCTCCATTGCACCCCCCCCCCCATGTGGTTTGTCGATCATGTCATCCCAGGCAGACAGAAACTGGATCCCCTTAGAATGACACTATAAGCTTAGCCAATTGTTGAAGTCAGTCATTTTGTCCTTGTACTGTGGTATCATTCTGGGTGATAGCAGGATGCTACTCAGGGCTAGGGTCATACCTGCTTGGGCTACAAGATCAGAGAGCTCCTCCATGTCTCTTTTCATGTAGTCCAGGGAGGTACGTCTCAGGTCATTCACACCAACATGGACAATGACAGAGTCATATTTGTACTTACTGTGGAGTGAAATGAGTGTGTGCATTGTGTGGCGGATCCTGGCACCCGACAGGCAGCTGAAAGTAACTTTCTCCTTGTTTAGCCTGGTGAGTGGAACATCAGTGTGCCTGACTATAGAGTCACCTATGACTAGAGTGTTGGTTTCGTTGTTATGCCTTATGGGCTGTGGTTGAGTGGCACACTGAGTTTGTGGGCTATGTGTCATTTGGGTTGTGTTGGGGGGTGGAGGTTGCTTGGGTTTCTGCTATGGAGGTTTATGTTGCTTGGGCAGATTTTTATTGAGAGCCTCCAAGAATGTAGGTGTGTGTTTTGTGTTTCTATGTGTGTGCTTTGGTGGTGTAGGTTTTAAGTGACAATGTGATGAGTGTGGTGTGGTGCAAGTGTTTACCTTCTCCTCTGGGCTGTCTAGTCCAGTCTTGGGTGAAGAGAGCTTTGCTTTCAGTTTGGCTATATAAGTGCATCTCTCACAGGTTGTATTGTTGGGTGGTAGGAGGAGAGTGTTGTCTGGCACATGAGGCAACTGCTGCATTGCCCCCAAGATGCCCAGACAGGAGAAAACGCCAGAGCTGACCCTTAAACATACCTGGATAGGTGCTTATTTATTAAGTACTAAAAACTGTTTTCCTCTAGACAAATGAGGAAAGTTGAGTGCTTTAGTAATTTGTGGCTTATTTAGTGCTTACAATGAGTTATGAGCAAATGCTGAGCTCAGAGAAACAGATCTGAGTGCTAAAACTAAACAACTGGCTAGTTCTAAGGGAAAATTTGAAGAGCAGACTTTATGGCGCCAGGAATAGTTTAACCCTAGCTAAGCAGCGATGCATAAAGTGTATTTTTTTAATATAACAGTAGAAAATGAGCAAACTGGTTTAAACAAATTAACCAGTAAAAAGCTAAAAACTGAGCCCCTTTCCAGCAGTCTTTGATCAGACAAGTTCTAACTGCACACTCCTGCCACTAGGGTGCAGGGGAACTTTCTTCAAAAAAAAAGATGGCTTGGATTAGTGCTCAACTTATACAAACAAAGTTAGATTCAGCAGGTCTGAATCTAGTCTATGCTACAGCAAACAATGCGTACCAATTTCAGAAAGAAACAGTTCAAATAAGCAGGCACAATAAGCCTTTAACCAGAAACTCCCAGCTAAGAAGGTCAGAATGTACTATCCCCTCCCACAAGAGTACAGACCACACCTTCTTAATATAAAATAACTGGCCCGAAGCCCAAGTGCTTAAACCAGAACTAATACACTTTTCGAATAACAGATAGTAAACCTTCAATCAGCAACTCCAAACATAGAAGGATGTAAGCTACCTCTCCTGCCACAATAGTGCAGACCACAAACCTTCTTAATGTAAAACAATTGGTTATAATAATTGTTTCCAATTAATTTCCAAATTTAAACCCACAGGCAACATTGTATAAAATTTCAAAATGTAAATGGATTATTTATAAAGCAGTTTGTCTTTAAGGGACAACATCTCCTTAGGGAGATGTTGACAAAAAATTTGGGGTTAATGGTTGTAAAATACCTGCTTTTTACTGTTTGCCCAAATTGCATAAAAGTTTGGAGAATCCTCCAGGTTGCCCAATTGTGGGACCGCATAAGTAGTTTTTGAATAACACAGGTTTACTTATACATGAATATTTAAAACCATTTGTAATGAAGTTAAAATCTTTCTTTATGGATTCTTTTGATTTTTTTGAGCAAAATACAGAGTGTCATTTGGGATAAAGACATGTATTGGTTAACTATGGGTGTAAAAAGCCTTTATACCAGTATTCAGCATCAACATGGTATTAAAGCTCTGTGTTATTTTTTTGGGAGATTCTCCTTTATCTAATTATGTTGTAGAGCTCACACACTTCTGTTTATTGAATAATTATTTTACATTTGATGGGTCTATTTATCATCAATTCCAAGGAACAGCCATGGGGGCTTCTTTTGCCCCCATGTATGCCAATTTATTTATGGCACTTTTTGAGCTGGAGTATTTGTATAAGCATCAATTTTTCAAGAACCCTGTTATTTCATATTATAGGTATATAGATTACTTTATCTTTATATGTAGAGGGGGAATAAATAGCGTTGAAGGCTTCCATTGTGATTTGGAACAGAATATTTATGGGTTAAGTTTTGATGCTATACAATGTGGTACTAAGGTGAATTTTTTGGATCTAATGTTGGAAGGAATGGACTGTGGAGGCATTCAAACCTCTGTCCATAGGAAATTTGTAGACAATGCTCATTTTTTTTACATGGGGCTAGCTTCTATCCCTAACATTTACTGGAATCTCTTCCTTACGCAGAATTTCTCCATATAAATAGAATTTGTAGTGATTGGGATGACTTTGTGAAAGAATGTAAGCAAACTTTTCAGATGTTTATTAGTAGAGGGTACAGTTATAATATAGTTAAAAGGTCTCTGCATAAAGTTATTCAACGAAGATTGGGTGTAAAGCCAGTTTGTGGCAGAAAGGGTAATGAGGGGTTAAGTGTTAATGAAAGTTTGGTTAAGTCAGAACAGCAGGTATTTTTTTGTTTCAGTGTATAATAGTCTTAGTAAGGGAATAAGTAGTATATTACATAATTATTGGGAATTTTTGATGCAGGATGGTGAACTGAGGAATTTAATTCTGCACTATCCTTATTTTTCATATAAAAAGGGAAACATTTTAAAAGAATTTTAACTTCTAGTTATTTTATTTCCCCTAACGATAGGTTATATGTGAGTCCTTCTTCTGTGGGTGCATACCCTTGTACGGGTTGCAGGTTATGTCGTTATATTATTACAAGTTTTGCTAAAATAAATGGTGTTCATTTTTCACCTATTAGTAGATTTTCTTGTGATAGTGAAAACATCATATATGCCTTAAAATGCCCCTGTGATCTATATTACATAGGGGAAAGCAAAAGAAAATTCAAAGTAAGAATATCAGAACATATTAGGGACATAAAAAAGAATAAGGTTGAGAGTAATATTGCCATGCATTTTAAGCAAGACATAATGGTGATTATTCCCTACTGCAGGGTTGTGTTTTGGAACAAGTTTCTGTGCAGGTTGGGGAAATGTGTAATATTAAGGACAAACTGCTTTATAAAGAATCCATTTATGTTTTGAAATTTGATACAATGTTGCCTGTGGGTTTAAATTTGGAAATTAATTGGAAACAATTATTATGTAATTGATTTATTGGTTTTAATTAATGCATTATATAAGCTGTGTGATTTTTGTAGTGTATATTACTCCTGGAAGGCTGTGAGCCAAGGCGCTAGAGTCTTTTAGGTGTTGTTTTATATTAAACTTTTTTTACTGTGGCCAGTTGTGGATTATTTGCTTGTTTCCAAGTGTTATTGAAAAATGCCTGTAAGGTAGTGAAGACTCTCACTGAATGAGCCCTTGGTACCACTGAAAGGTGTATCAGATAACCATTAAAACCATGATAATTTAAAGAACTTTTTATTTAATTGTTTTATTTTATTTGTATTTGTTACTGGGAAAGTCCAACTAGGCAAAGAAGCCCCTTCTCAGTAGAGGCAGAAGAGTTCCCTCAGAGCACTATATGTATATATATATATATATATATATATATATATATATATATATATATATATATGAAAGAAAAGTAGAGGACCACTTATGCAAAAATGCACTTTCGCGAATATCAGTTCAATAAACCGATAAACACAAAAAGGAAACATAAAAAACAGGGTTTTGCAAGGGGGCAAGCCCTCCTGCACCCCCACACCCCAGCTACTTAAATATACTAACTCCAAGATTGCACTACATTGGGGAAACAGGTAAAGTCCTTTTTCCCCACTGTAGTGTGCGTTGGCACTGCCACAGTGTTTCCTGTTTCCTTTCTTATCAGTTCGTGAAAGTGCACTTTAGTTTAAGTGCACTTTCACGTAAGTGGTCCTCCACTTTTCTTTTTCAAATAATAAAATGTTGACAAAGAAATGTAGACCCATATATATATATATATATATATATATATATATATATATATATATATATATATACATATATATATATATATATATATAAAACTCCAGAGTTATAACATGACATAGTGAAAGCAGCACATACAAAATCATATTATATCACATCTCACAATTGTGTGTTATAGAGCTACTAGTAGACGTTTCATAAGATTTAAATATATACATATATATCTATATACACACACACACACACACACACACACACACACACACACACACACACACACACACACACACACACATTGTATCAGCATAACAAGTAGTGTTGAGATGAATTCCATTTAATAATTGGCAGTGAGAGAGGCTTTATGCCATCTAGAGAATATAAATATAGATAGATAAGACAGTAAAAAGGAAAGCATGTAATATATTATAGGATGAAAGTGAGAAATATTATAGTTAGGATATAGAATAATATGACTATTCTATGGCCAGTTAATGAAATTAATGATTGGAGTAAAAGTGGTAATAGATTTCTGCAGAGAAGAGCAGTCAGTAAAGTAATGGGAGAAATAAGACAGAGTTATAAAATTTAGGGAAAATAGAATACAGAGTAAGATGTAGGGATGAAAAGATAGGTTAAGGTACTAAGACTACATAAAGGGCTGGATAGAGTTAGAGTGGAGAGTGTAGAAACAGTGGAAAACAGATGTTAGGTTTAATGTGGAGAAGGGATAAGTGATTAGAATATAAGATGTGTGGAGAATTAGGGAGTTGGAGTTTTTAATTTAAAAGTTGAGATAAAGGAGTGTGTTAGAGTTAGTGACAGAGTAGATAATATTAAAATACATTACGGTAAAAATTAGAAATTAAAGTTTGACTGGCAATGTGGTAAAGAACAGTGGTAATTCTAGTTGCCTAGTAGATATGTTTTTAGAAGAATGTTTAAGGATTGTAGATAGTTTAGTTCTCCTAGAAATAGAGGGAGCATATTCAGTCGTTTAGCTTCATAGCAGGAGTAGCATGCACCCCCATGGGAATTACTGGCAGGGATAGAATGTGACAAAAGTTGTTTGGATAATCAAAGTTTACAAAAAGGAGAATACTTTTCAATAGAAGATGTCAAGGAACTACATTTATTTGGTATATTTAAGATTTTGATAGCAATATTTAGCTGATGAAGTTTCATTACATTTAGGTATTCTGGACAGTTCAGCTGTTGTAATACATTACAGTGATGGGTATGGGTGGGGGAGTTGGAGGCAAATTTGGCAATTTTATTATAGCTTTGTTCTAGTTTTAAGAGCTGTGTTGAATGTGAGTTGGTTAGTATACAGTTGGCATAAGAGAGTATGGATAGAAGTAGTGTAGATGCTATAGGTTTTCTTGTACACAGTGAGGAACGTTGAAGAGAAGAAGACTGAGGATAGGTCCTTGGGCTACTCCAAATGAAATTGAGAAAAAGGTAGAGGTAGTCTACATCCATTTAACACTGTGTGTAGTGCTGGAGAGATAGGAGCTGAACTAGATTAGGGAGTAGGAAGTGAGGTTAAGTTGAGACAGTCTGTCAATGAGTTTATGATGTAAAACAGTATTAAGCACTTTTGATAGGTCATAGAAGACTGCAAGCACCAGATTATTTCTGTGCACATGTATGGTGTTTATGAAAAGCAGTGATGCTATGAAAAGGGAAAAGCCATGCTGAGATGGATATACAGGGTTATTATAGAAAAGATTTTGAAGTAATTGGGTGTGGATACATTTTTCAAGGATATTGGAGAGAGGATGATAATATCTCTGAAACAGGAGATATTGGTACTAGTTTCACCTTTATGTAGAAATAGGATGAATGATTATTTCCAACAGTAAGTCACAAAGGATTCTGCACTGATGAGCTGATGAGATTTGTTATGGCATAAGCTATAATATTGTCAGCTATTTTGATTAATTCAGGAGC
Organism: Protopterus annectens; assembly: GCF_019279795.1. Classification (NCBI taxonomy): domain Eukaryota; kingdom Metazoa; phylum Chordata; order Ceratodontiformes; family Protopteridae; genus Protopterus; species Protopterus annectens. Next base: position 477,835,570 of record NC_056737.1, on the reverse strand, counting down.
CAATGTGGTGATTTTCAGTTTGGTGAGATAATTTTTACTTTTCCTTAAATATGAAACAGATGACTGAGAATATTTTTGAAATGTCTTGTTCCTGTTAAAATAAAATCTGAGCTTTATATACACAGCTATGCAATGTAACAGATATTCTCATACATAACTTCTCTGATCAAGAATTCTGGACAAAATTAAAACTAAATGAGAGGACAAATGCCAAAACTCTGGGATAATTTTTATATAGTACTCTGATTCACTTTAACAGCTAGCAGAAAAAACAAGAAGTTATGTACTTACCATAACATTGCATCTGTGTTGTACATTTTCGTTATTCCTCAACTGATGGGTTTGGATCCAATCCTCAGGTGTAACTCGGCCATTATTAAACTCATGGCAACCAAGAACTCTTGACTTTCTCCCTTACCCGTAATGCGCCACCCCCAAGTTACCTCAGATTTTCTTTGCTATCTACCAGAAAGGAAATGTTTAATATGCATAAATATAGGAGATGTAAAATTGCATATGCTCATCGCAGAAAGAAACTATATCTGTAGTTCAATATCAAGGACAATGATGTCCCTCTAACAGCTCATGCTTCCAGAAGCTTGTGAACAGAAAGGATGGGGGTTGGCTGGCAGGGAGTTGAGGAAGAATGAAAATGGACAACACAGATGTAATGTTAAAGTAAGTACATAACTTCCTTATCTAATGTTGTCAATTTTCATTCTATCCTCAACTGATGGGACAGAGTTCCCAGCTACCTAAAATCCTGGTGGACTCTAAGGAAGGATATTCATGAACACAGTCAACCAAATTATGCTCTACCCCTGGAGACCAGATCCAACTTGTAATGAGTAATAAAAGTACGGGGAGAAATCTTAAGAAGTTGCCATGGACCTAGTTGAATGAACTTGTACCTGTTGTGATAAGGTAATAATCAATTTGGTATAGGCAAAAAAAAAAAAATACAATCGGTTAGCCATCTGGCAAAAGTTACCATTGTGACTGGGTTGCCCAATTTCAATTCTGCAAAGGAAAGAAACAACTGGTCTGTTTTCCTGATGTCTTTTACTCTATGCAGGTGAAAAAATAATTGTCTGTGAACATCCAACAAATTTAACATGTATACACCTTTGTTTGCAAATTTAGGGAAGAATATTGGCAAATTAATGAATTGATTGATATTACATTCTGACACCACCTTAGGAAGGAAGGAAGCATTAGTTCATAGCATCACTCTATCTTTGTGAAAGATCAAATATGGAGATTTTGAAGACAAGGCTAGAATCTCTGAAATTCTTCTAGCAGAGGTAATGACTACCAGAAAAATTGTTTGCCAAGTAAGAAACCTAAGGTCACATTTAGTTGCTGGTTCAAAGGAGGGATATATTACAGCTTGCAGTACCAGACTGAGATCCCATGAGGGAGTCCTTAAATGGAGGTCTCAAAAGTAGAGTGCCTCACAAGAAAGCTCTACACAATTTGTGGGAGGCTACTGAAGAACCCTGGAATCCTATATGAAAATTTTATATTGCTGCTAACTGAACTTTAATTGTTGAGGAACTATAGCCATCTTTAAAAAGTAAGGCTAAAAATTCAAGTATGTCATGTATAGGAGCTGAAAATGGCTCAACATGATTTTGTTGTGCCCAGTAAACAAATCTTTTCTATTTACATGTAAAAAGTTTTTTGTTGAAGGGTTATGGGAAGATAAAAGAATATGTTGGACAGGGGAAGAGAGCATTGGTTGCTTGGCTATTAACAGAATTGGAGATACCAGGCCATCAGCCTGAGATTTGAAATGTCAGGATAGATTATGCCAGTTGAGTGAGACAGGATGTCTGGAGTCAGATCCAGGATCCAAGGTTGATGACTTAAGTGAGGCAAGAGAGGAAACCAAATCTGTCAAGGTCAGTATGGTACAATGAGGATAACTTTGCTGTTAAACTTGACACCTTTCTGTAAAGATTTTGGAATTAATGGGATTGGTGGGTAAGCATAAAGTAGACCTGGGGGACCAATAGTGAAGTGCAGCATCCCTCAGTGATTAGGCAATATATTTGCTGCACTTGTTGCTTTGGGGAGAAGCAAAAAGATAGCAGCAAGGCTGGCCCCTTTGATAAAAAATAATTTTTATCATGTTTTTTTTGAGAGACCACTCATGAGGTAGAAGAAGTCACCTGCTCAGTTTGTCTGCTATCACACTGGACTTCACCGAAATGTGTATTGCTATGAAAGCGCAGTTGGATGACATCGCCCATTGTCAAACTCTGAGCACTTCTTGACATAAAGGGTATGATCTGGTCCCTCCTTGTTTGCTGATGTACCACACTACTGACATATTATCTGTTTGAATTGCAGTCATCCCTAAAGGAAGAGCATCTTGGTAGGCCTGCAACACTAAAAGCACTGCTCTCATCTCTACGACATTGATATACAAGTTGGCCTTTTTGGGGGATCAAGTGCCTTGGACTATTTTCCCCAGAAAATGCCCCTCACCCCAACTGGGAAGCACCAGTGGTCACTATGGTCTTGGGCTGATTGGGGAGAATGAACAGCCTTGTAGAACCTGATCTGATTGAATCCACCACCTGAAATCTCTCTTGAATATCTGGATGATTCTTATCAGAGTTGACATGGGTTGGTAAAGTATCAATCATTGTGTTGTTAGCATCCATTGGAGAATCCTCATGTAAAATTTGGCTAAAGGTACTAGTGTTATCACTGCTGACATTGATCCTAGAGCTTGAAGGACCAAGTGAACTGAAATCTTGGTACTACAGATTATTTTTCTGACCTGTGACCCTATAGTTTGTAACCTTGAGGGAGGTAGTGTAGCTATTGCTGACTGTGTTGAAAATTGCTCCCTTAATTCCAAATTTTGGGTTGGTTCTTGTTGAGACTTGTTGTAGTTTATGGTTATTCACAGATGAGAACAAGTCTGAAGAACCTGATCTCTTGCCCATATCAGCTGATGCCTGGTCAGAGCAGTAATGAACCAGTTGTCTAGGTATGGAAACACCCAAACTCCCTGCAGTTTCAAGTGAGCTGCTACTACTGCCATACATTTTGTGAACACCCTGGGGGCTGTGGTGAGACCAAAGGGCAGAACTCTGAACTGATAATGACTGGCCCCCAGCCACAAGTGCAAGTAACATCTAGATCATTTGTTCATCTTTATGTGATAGTATGCATCCTGAAGATCTCTCAAACACATCCAGTCATCCTTACCCTGAAAATGGAGAATGGATTGAACCATGACCATCAGAGACTTGGTGTGTTGAACTGACTTGCTCAAGTTACTGAGATCCAAAACTGGTCTATGTCCTGTTTTCTTTGGCACTAAAAAGAACATTGAGTAAGTTCTGGATTCTGTCTGGTCTGGTGGGACCTCTTTGATGACTCTGTCTAGCAGCTTTTGTATTAGAATTGCTGCTTCTTCCTTTTGATTGGATAGAACATCAGGGATTTTCCTTGAGATTGGAGGAAGAAGGGAAAAAGGTATTATAATAGTCTCTGGAACTAATCCTCTGCACCCAAGTATGTTTTGTTATGCCTAGCTAGGTTCTCTGTTGCAGGCATAAGCAACCCCTGATTGCCTCCAGAGGTGGAAAATTGGGCCTCCTTTCAGGAGTGCTGGTAAGGTCTATCCAAGAAAGAATCTCTGGACCCCTGGTTTTGAGTGCCTCCTCTGCCATGGGGGTGGCATCGCCATTGGAATTTCCCCCTCTGCCTCTGGGGAAACTTTCTCCATGCATGTCCTGGAAAGGACACTAGGATTTCGTGAACCACATCTTTTGACCACCTCATTGATTCCTTGAAAACATTCTCTGAAGGGTTGAAAAACATACACTCACTACAGACAAGGTCTTTCCATCCTTCTCACACCAGGATAATGTGTACTACACTTTGAGCCCAAACAAAGATGTGCCACCAAAAGGAGAATTGACAAAGACTTGAAGGGCTCCACAAAATCACATAAGTGCATCCAGGCATATCTCTTGATGGAAATGTCTAAACCCTTTGTCCTTGAGATTCCTTTGGCTGCATGTGAAATGAGCCTTATGGAAGAATTCAAAATAGATTGCAGAGCAGCCAACTGAGAAAGCACAGATGATTAGACCTCTGCAGAAACAAATCCTGAGAAGGTATTTGACAATTCCTTAATCAAATCCCTCTGTAGTCTTGTAAAATGTGCCAAATAATTCAGCGACCTTAAGGCGAAGGTTGCTGAAACATAGATGTACTACCAAACATGTCCATTGCCTTAGACTCCCTGTTAGGGGGATGAACAGTGGAACTCTATTCAGCAAGTTCCATTTTGGTGGCGGCCGAAGGTGGTACCATAATCTTGTCCAGTCTTCTGGGTATGGGTTAAACTGTGTCAGGCTCCTTCTATGCCTGCTGAGAGACCAGTTCAATAAGATCATCAGTGGGTGGAGTAACCCAGCAGCTAGACAGGCCAGTACTGAAAGCCTTCAGAAATACCAACTACTCAGATGAAGGACTTCTGGGCGTCCAACCACTTCTCTGTTTTAAGATCTCTAGGATGTCTCTAAATGAGACACCTTCAGGAGGCGACCATGGGAACCTTTCACCTTCATCAAAGTCCATATCCTCCGTGACTGAATCTTGAGAAGAGTCCAAGTGCTTCCTCTTCCACGTATTCTGATTGACCACCTCAGTGGGATGCTCCTGGGATGTATCGGAAGAAACTATAATACCCTGCTGGGAAGCCTGGGGTTCTTGGAGTGGCTGTCCCTGTGGTAAAGAGTGATGACACTTCAAGCGCAGAGACATCAAGGTAGAAGGTTAAAGACTGGAGAGGGATGGATCCACCTATTCTGCCGGGGCAGAAAATAAAACTCTTCACAGCCTCAAAGGCAATTTTATTTTATTTGTTCAGCTTTGCTTAGTATGTATGTGGATTGCTTGGTTAACAAAGTCAGATCTAAGTAATATGCTAATTAGACATTTTAAAGTGCTGGTGATTTTGTTTTCTTTGCTCTTGAGGAACACATTCCTTTCACGTGTCATTTATGAAGCAATTAACATTTTAAAAAGCTCCAGAACAAAAGAATGTTCCAGTTGTGTGAAAATCCTTAATTCTTGCTTACCTTGCTTCCTACCTACTCCTTGAGCTGTCTTGAAGAAAATCTAGGTCAAAGTTCATCAATGATGTCTACGAAAACAGAAAATAACTTTCTTTTTCTTTCTTATTTTCAAGTATATATGTGAGAAATCTACTCAAAATAAGATGATTTTTTAAATATTTATTTAGAAGTAAAGAACTGGTAAAACAAAAGCTATACTAATGTTTTATATTGAGCTGTTGCTGACATAATTTGCTTACATTTTGCTGAACGTTAATAGCTTATGCTGTAGTTGCATTAACTGTAACAGTAAATATTAATGGAAAAAAGTAAAGTTATATGTTTGTTACTAATTAGAACAGTTTAAAAGAAGTAAGAAGAATAAGAAACTTAAAGAGGAAATTAGCAGCTTCCATGAGTTCACATGCTGTAATCAAATTCTAATGTTAGGATGTGAAGTTCAGATCAGAACAGCAGTTTGGCTAAAAACACAATCAAATTGAACAACAAGAATTCTTTTACATATAGTCAAGATTGCTTGTAATACTAGAATTAAGAAGAGTAAACATCTTATGAATAATGTGCAAGTACACAAGGAATAAAATGTCTACTACAGAAGATTAATAAATGAGCAGTATCAGTAAGTTAAAAAATAAATACACATACTGTAATCTCTCATAAAGAGCTGATGAAATTAAATAGCTCTTTGACAGCAGATTTTAGAAATACAAGTTAGTCCACAGACTATTAGTGGGCAAATAAGACAGAAAAAAATATATATTTAAATAACAAACTGGTTATAAGAAACATATGTATTAAACATACCACCATATGGCAGAAATATGAATGTACAAGATTTCATATAATTTACAGAAAAAAAATCATATAAAACTATTTGAATATATCCTGAAAGTTGAAATTTGAAGTTTGGTCATGTGCACTTTGAATCTTTTTGCATATTGTACATTATTAGAGTCACTAAGACTACCTGAAATAACTCATTTCGTAAGCTGAAATGTGAGTGTTATATTGCTGAATCAGGACATTCATTTTGATAGAAAGTAAGGTAGATTTTTCAATATGTTTGAACCCCGGAAGGGAAATGAGATTTTAATTAAAGGACAACAATGGGATTCTATTATTAAATGCTCAACTTCTCTATGCTTTTTCTCCCTGTCTACAGTCCCTGCTATGAATAAACAAAAATACAGCATTTAAAATATTTTAAATTGACTGTTTCTCACCACTAGAATAGTACCTTACTGTATTGTGGTGGTTTCACATTCAAAAAACTTTTATCCCACTCTGGAAATACTTGCTGCACTCTCCAATTCACTAATGTCATCAAGGCCACTGAACACAGGTAGTTTTCTGGTCAATTCCCTTTCCAAACTAACATCACAATGACTGTCCAAAAAACCCACCCATGCTGTGATGTCACAGCTCCCTGGTCCTTCCCCTACCCATACAGAAAGTAAAGGCTAGAACAAGAAAAAAAGACATGAGTCAGCTCAAATTACCCTTAACACTTTGACAGCTAGGAAAGTTAGGTGTGAAGGGGGATGGGAGATGAGTCAAAGTACTAAAATTCAGGCTTCACAAAAGACTGCAGTTTAGCCATTCTAAAAAGAAGCAGCAGTAAAAAGCACTTTAAAAGTCTGTTCTGTGGCATTTGCACTGTTTATGTTTTGGCATGAAATGGCACTTAAAGCTAACTGACTGAAAGATAGCAGTGTATGCATGTAAAATCAATGTAGTGACAGCAGCTTTAGGAAGAAAGAGGCCTGCATGATGTAATTTTTACAGATAAGCACTGCATTGTGGGATACCTAGAGACAGACTATACAATCATAATTATCCCAAGATGCCAGACCCCATGTGGTCAGACTCAGAAATTATTTTTAAAAAATATTTAAAAACCTGTAAATAGTCCCAGAGTGGAATTAAAATGTAGGACACACCAAATGTGTGGGTGTGGTTCTCCTTTATGCACATTGTAACTTTTGATTATTCTCCTTTATGCACATTGTAACTTTTGATTACAATATAGAATGTAATTTTTTTGACTCCATAAAAATAGAAAGACATTCTCTTTGACTTCAGCAATGTACTTATTTTTTATGAGTTAGTTAATAAGCTAAAGGATTTTTAAATATTTTAATATTTATCACATTGAGTGTTACAAAATTTTAAGATGCAAACACTTGTACTTTTAAAATTAATTCAGAGTTTTTGTTATGTATACATCTTTTGGCATGATAAACATATATGTGTATTGATTTTCCTTTTGTAGTTTAGTATGATAAGATTATCTGTTACGTGTGAGTTTACAGGTATAAACAAACAAAAACACAAAATTCACAGACTGCACCAAGCCACTTTAATGAAGAGTTAAAAGGCTCCAAAATACTAAGCGCTTTCACCATCAAAACTAATGGCTTCTTCAGAGTAAAAGGAGCTCAGAATCACATTATTTAAATACAAAATGCCACCTGCACATTGACCAATCACATTTCTTGCTTAATTAACAATCCCAGTGAACATTGTGTTATAGTGTTCAATGAACCATAGAACATGCATATAAAACTTGCTTACAAGCATATATAAAACATATATTTGTATATTTATATAAATATTCCCCATAAACATTCACTTTGAACTTATACATTGTGCACATATTTTACTGCTGTTGTTAAAACCTTATTTAAATTACAATCCTTATCCCCCAATAAATCATAACAAAATGACTTCAAACAACCATTGCCCTTTGTTTCAAAATGGGCTTGAAGGAAATATGGTTGTTGAGCCCGGGATAAGTTGTTGCATTTAATATCACCTGCCATTTTAATTCTAAAAACTCAACTCTAACATTATCATCACCCCCTCGCTCACTTGTCATTACCCGATCAACTACAAAAAATATAAACTTTTTAAAATTGACACAATTCTTGGAATGTAAATATAATGCATTATGATTATCCTTGTTCTTTATAGTCCGTGAATTTTGTCTTTTTGTTTGTTTATTTTAGTGGTTACCCTGTTGGGTTCAGTGATTTTTATGAGTTTACAGGTATCTTTATCTGTTCAGGTCCCACTCTGTTCTACTTATTTATTTAGAGATTTAGTTATAGTAACAATTAAATGATCACAGGGAGTCAGTATGCAGAGTATAAGTAACAAAAACATTAATAAATGCCAGAAATAAAACATTCGTTTAACACCAAAGTAACAGTGCAGCATTTTTGTGTAGTCCACAAAAGTTCCTCAGAACATATTAAATAAATACCAAATGTTGTTCTTCTTCTTTTGGCTTCTCCCAGTTAGGGGTCACCACAGCGGAACTCCGGTCCACTAATGATTGGCAGTAGATTTTTATGGTGCTGAGGTGCCAGCTCGACGCCCAACCTTCAACGAAGGCACGCACAGTCTATGCATGTCTTTCGAATGCCACTTGACCGCGGGGAGGACATGCAGACTCCACACAGAAGGCGCTCCAGCCGGGAATTGAATGGGAGAACATCTTGCTGTGAAGTGACAATGCTACCACTGCACCACCATGGCTTAAATCACCAAATGCCTATCTTTATATATTACCTTTAATAATTGATTGATTAAATTAGCTAATTGATTTATATTAAAATTATTAATGCAACAGCTCCTGAAGTATAGATTGTATATAAAAGAGTACAGACAAAATCCAAAGGGAAACATACTTGTTTCATCAAATATTACATTAAAATTTACATAAAAATCATGTTTATAGTTTTAAAATCCTATATACATACATTCCTGTTCTTAAATAAATTACAGTAGATATGTAAGTATGTTATAAAATAAGTTAATAAAAATTCATAAAATGTTAAAGCAAAAGTGTGTGCACGTTTTATATATATATATATATATATATATATATATATAAACAAGACACTTTAAAAGACAATGCAACTAAGAAATGTGTACAAAATTAATAAATATTATAATTTTGTGCCCTCAATTTGAGAACAGTTGCAATGAAAACATTTTCATTAATACCTGGAGGAGTAGTTTCATTCCACCTCAACTTCCAATATAACTCCTTGTACTCAAGTGTAGTTCCCAGCAATCACCCCTAAGACTCAATTCAATTGTGCTGAAAATAGTAAATTTAAATCGTGTGAAGTTCACACCTATTAAAAAATACTTGTATAAGGCATTGTAAATATTATGATGCTTTATGTCATATTTATGTTCATAAATCCTTCTACTTTGTCTTCTCTCAGTCTTGCCTATATAAAATGCTGTTCAAGATGAGCATTTAGCTATATATACTGCTCTTTGGGATGAATAGATTTCATCTGTTAATCTAACCAACACTTGACTAGCTGTACCTACATATGTTTTGTTTCCCAGAAAATGTCATTATAATAACCACATCTACCAAATTTTATCATACCTTTAATGTCATTAACTTGTTTTTTTACAACAACCTTTTTTTTATGACGTTCCTTAATACATTTAGCTGTTTTATATACAAAATGTGGTTCATTACTTATGTCAGGAAACAAGGCAGCATTTGCATTTGATATATTCCAATTTTTCCTATTTCTTTAATATTCATATTATCAGAGTATTTTAAGAGCAAAGCACTATTAAAGATTCCAAACCCACCAGAATTCCCTGATGTAACATTTCCTGTGTCATTAAATCAACACCTAATATGGGTTTATATCTTGAACCACATTCATTAGTGACATCAAAAATAACATTTTCCACCAAGCTCTTAGGGGACCTCTAATTAAAAATATATCACAAAGTTTCTGCATTTCTTTGTGCAACATATCTTTTTTAGAGGTCATCCTTGCTACCTTAACACATTGACTTTTAATAATACTTATTTTTTTACATGAAAAGGGTGGCAACTATTAAAATGTAATTAGGCATTACTAAATGTGGGTTTTCTGTATATTTGTGATTCAAACCTATTTTCACCCAAATTATAGTGATATCCAAATAATTAATAGTATCTTTGCTACACTGATATGTAAATTATATGAACATTGTAGAAACAGATAAAAATCCATAAACACACTTATAGCCATATGTCCATCCCATAAGATAAAAATGTTTTCTAAAAATGTAAGTATAATTTACATTATTTAAAAAGTGAATTTGTAAAACCATATCTGGAGTCTCAACTCTTCAATACAAGATTAGTGTAAGTGGGGACACACATTACCCCCATAGCCACCCCTCTAATCTGTTTGTATAACTCTCTTTAAAAGTAAATAAATGTATTTCCATCAGATCAGTGATAAAAATTCACCTCAAATTAGAAAAAAAAACTTAGATTCTCATGAAACAGTTCTGACCCTTCACATTTAGGAATACAACTAAACAAATCTAATCCATCAATAGTAAGAAAAATTAGATTTTCTGCCCATATGCTACAAGTCAGATGTCCTAAAAATCCCAAGAGTCCTTCAAAATATGTGAACAAAAAGAAAAAATAGATGCAATCATCTATCAATATAAGTGGCCAAAAGATACATTTTGGAGCCTTGGGCTGCTACAGTTGGTCTAAAAGGAGGATCAATGACCTTAGGTATCCCAAAAATAGTGGGAATTCTAGGAGATGTTATAGTTAAAAAAATCCTACAAATTCCTGGTGATAGTTCCCTACATCACAGCATTATTCAAAAAATATTTATTTTCCTATAAACAATATTCACCTGGTTGATAGAAATACCCTCATAAGCTAAACCATCTTGTAGATCATCTTCTAGTATATTAAACATTTCCCATCATAATCAATGAAATCCTATACAACAATACCACATCCATTGTCAGGCTTCATCTCCCTAATATTATTATCCTTTATCAATGTGTCTAATAGCAATTTCTCCTGCTTAGTTAGGTTGGATTTAAAACTAATTTTGTCCTTATTAGTTTTATATACATCTTGCTCACACATCCTTTTGAACATTTGAATAACAGGGTAAGGTATAGAGGTGTATGTACTTCTTTTTTAAAATAATTAGCAGCTGAAAAATGTATCTGAACCAAATTGGATGGCAAAATTTAGCTTCCTAATGAAGAGTTTTACTTCACACAAAGAATCCATCAAATCAATTTGATATTGAAAAACAAACCAAAAACCTTTTTCTAACAAGGAAAAATGCTCCTTAGAAATACTATTACTATAACTGAAAATATTAAAACCATTGTAAGTGTGGGTAATCCTGTTATTATTCAATGTAATGTTTTGTTTCACTTTTTTTTGTGTTTCTCTTCCCCTTCACAGGTGCTTCCCCTTGTGTAATGATCCCTTGTGTAATGATATTCCCAATTGTTATGCCTCCCTCTCCTCTCTACAATCCTCTCAGGGCATCTCAGAGGGGAAAACACTAAAGGGTCATTACAATCAAATTAATCTCCTGTTACATTTCTTTATCTACTTCTGTTCTTACAAAAGTATGATCCCTGTTAATATTAGAGGTAAAACTGATATTTCCAAATTATATATCTTTAAGTATGTATGCTTTACATTGTTTATACTCCAAAACATCCTGTTCAATAGTTTTACCCTTTCTAGTAATAGTCAGTTGTACTTGTTTATCAGTATGTATAAACATAACATTATGCTTGTCTTGAATATTGTTAAAAAGCAAGTCACGAGTTACATATTTGCTTAATGTTCTAGTGTCTTCTAATAAACCAGAAAGAAAAATGGTTATTCCTCTTAATTATTAGCTGCATCAGCTCAAATCCATGCTGGTCAATTTGATATGAAGACACAAACTGTTAAAATTGTTAAAGAAACTATCATTATAGCCATCCCATTCGGGAATTTATGTATCTTTAACCCCAAGTACTATTTGCAACTTTAAACATTCCCTAAGGTAACTGTTTTCCAGTTGTAAAGTATTAATGAAAATGTTTCCATTGCAAGTATTCTCAAATTGAGAATAGCAAAATTGTGATATTTATTCATTTTCCTCATGCCTTCATTACATTTCTTTTAAATTTAAAGTGTCTTCTTTATATATAATGTATACACACTTGTACTTTAACATATGTATACATTTTTATGAGTATTATTTATGAATATTTTTATGATTTATTTATTAACTTATTTTATTACATATTTATATCTCTACTGTGATTTATTTAAGCACAGAAATAGATTTTTATAGGATTTTAAAATCTAAACGTGATTTTTGTATATAATTTTTATGTAATATTTGATGAAACAATTATGGTTCCCTTTGGGTTTTGTCTGTACTGTTTTTTTATAAAATCTACACTACCTGCTTTAATAATTTTAATATGAATCAATTAGCTAATTTTATCAATCAATTGTTAGAGGTAATAAATAAAGATAAGATTTAATATGTTCTGAGAAAGTCTTGTGGACCATACAAAATGCTGCACTATTACTTTGACATTAAGCATTTTAATTCTGGAATTTCTTAAAACTTGTGTTACTTATACTCTTCATCCCAACTCCTTGTGATCTTTCTAGTACACTTGTCTTTCATTTCACAGTTTGGGTAATGTGGACGGCTTTTGACTGTTTTATAGTAATGTTGACTGAGCGAATAATTTAGGAATATTTAATGGACAATTTATACTACTACTACATAAATAGGTATATACTACACTATTTGTTGGATTATTTAATATTTTTGATTAATAGAAGAGGGTCGTTAAACATTTATGCAGCATTGGGAAGAATAGTTTTAAATGGCAAAAAATAAAACCAAATTAATAGTCTCATTATTTTAACATATATACTATTATATTAATTATTTTTAAGTCATGGTAGCTTTTGGCTAATTTTGATGAAGTTTTGGGTACTGCTAGGTACAGAGATAGTATAGTAGTTTGACTATTCAATAGACAAACTATGAACTTTGATATCCATGGTAGGTTGTGTTTTATTAGTAATATATACAGTTACAGTTGTAGACTTGAAAAACTAAATCCCAGTAGCTGGCAGAGGCATATAACAAGGAAAAATCAAACTCTCAAATACAGAAAGTTCAGCAATTTATTATCACACAGACACGTAAGCGCTTTCATGGTTCCAAAAGATCGCTTCCTCAGACAATTTCAAGTATCATGAAGAACCTATTTAAACTTTAAAAAACACATCACATGACATTCACCATTGAATATTTTTAAAGTGACATGTCCATTATAAAATATTTACTCATACATATGAAGCAATACATTCAACAATACATATGTTAGGTGAAAAATAATAAAAATAATAAGCATTAATAAATAATAAAGTTATTGAAAATCACTAATAATTAGTGAACTTGCAGCTATTACAACTAACTTTCATTTCATGTAGTAATACAAATACAATATAGAAATACTATAGCAGCATAAAGCCTGAGATGGCATCATAAAATATGGCAGTCATGAAACACACAAACCCTTTAACAACCATAGTAGCCGATAGAATGTAGAAAAAAAACAACAATAGTGCAATGCCTAGTGCTTCAGTCGTCTAGACCTCAGCTCAGGTTTGAAAGTTAGTTGTAATAGCTGCAAGTTCACTAATTATTAGTGATTTTCAATAACTTTCAATATTTATTATTTATTAATACTTATTATTTTTATTATTTTTCACCTAACATATCTATTGTTGAATGTATTGCTTCATATGTATGAGTGAATATTTTATAATTGATATGTCACTTTAAAAATATTCAATAGTGAATGTCATGTGATGTGTTTTTTAAAGTTTAAATAGGTTTTTCATGATACTTGAAATTGTCTGAGGAGCGGTCTTTTAGTACCGTGAAAGCACTTACGTGTCTGTGTGATAATAAATTGCTGAACTTTTTATATTTGAAAGTTTGATTTTTCCTTTTTATAGGCCTCTGCCTGGCTTCGACTCAGGGTTTCAATTCCATGTCCTGTGCAACTGGGGATACATCCACCAATAATGGCAAGACTGTGAACCCAGGGACCAATGGGGCGCGGCAAGGGGGCGTGAACTCACCGCCTCCTTCGACATCGGTGTATTCTACACCAGCCATGGTGCTATCAACAGGAACTCACTCACCTGTAGTTAATTTACTGTTACACTTGGATCCCTTGGTGCGGAGAAAGATCCTAGTAGGGCAGCACCAACAGGATTTTCCAGGGCTTCTGCTCCCCTTTCATATGGAGAGAAGAAACTCCTTTGGCCAGAACGATCAAAAGGGCCAGAAGCAGAAGGATCCACCAGCCGGTCAGCACAATCGATCCCTGAAAAAGATGTGGGTATTGGAGTCAATGACTTAGTGTGGAATATCTCACAACATATACTGACAACAGCTGAACGTTCAGTGCTGTCAAAGGGTTCATCTTTCATTCCTACCGCACAGGTAGAGCATGTGAGTTGCATGTTAAATTTACACCTCCTTTTGCGTAATTTAGCTTTACGAGGCTTGTTTAAGAATTCTGACACTGGAACTGAGACTGTGACTAATGACTTCATTGTCTTTCGGAAACCTAGTGTATTTACACCGATATTTCCACCAGCATTTCATGTATTCTTGGCGGTTTGTGAAAAGCAATTTCAGCAGAGTGTTAATAGGTCTAATATGAACAAGTGTAATAATTTGACCAGGGAGGAATGGAAGGCATTGGATCAGTTGGTTATGAATCCCCTAATAACCATTCAACCTACTGACAAGGGGGGGGGTCCTATTGTTATACTTGAGTCTGGTTACTATGCCAATAAAATGAATGCAATGCTTTCTGATATAAATGTGTATGTCAGAGTTGATATTAGTATTGTAGCTGTTATGAAACGGAAAATTGATAATTGTCTCACTGAATGCTATAGGCTGGGTGTATTAGACAAAGATCTTTTAGATTATTTTTTAACTGAATATCCAATTGTGTCACAGATTAACGGGTTGCCTAAGATACATAAAACCCCCCTTGAACCTGATTTTAGACCCATAGTAGTAGGAGGTGGTTGGCTTATGGAAGCAATATCCAAATTTTTGGATAAACAACTCAAGAAGGTGTTGATGTTAAGTGAGGTTATTCATAAAGACACGGAACACTTTCTGAGGGATTTCTATCTTGAACTAAGTAAAGTATCTATAACTGACGTAGACTATTTTGTCATATTAGATGTGGTGTCACTCTTCGGGTCTAGGTTACAACGTCGACAGATGAGAAGACCGACAGTGAAATCACCGACGCGAGAAGATCGACGGATGAAAACACCGATGCGGAGAACACCGAGATGGGGAAAGGATGTGTAAGTATGCGGTAGTGACGGACATTAGGGTGCGAGTAAGGTAAGTGTGCAATGTTGGTGGTCTGTAGGGGTAGGGGTGGGTTAAGTGAGTTAGGGTTAGGGCGCGAGTTAGGTGAGGGTGCAGTAGTGAATGTTTTGGGTTAGGGGCGGGTTAAGTGAGTTAGGGTTAGGGCGCGAGTTAGGTAAGGGTGCAGTAGTGAATGTTTTGGGTTAGGGGTGGGTTAAGTGAGTTAGGGTTAGGGCGCGGGTTAGGTAAGGGTGCAGTACTGAATTTTTTTGGAAGGGGTTAAGTGAGTTAGGGTCAGGGCGGGTTAGGTTAGTGTCGATAGTGACGGACCTTAGGGTTAGGGTTTCGGTTAGGGTAGTGGATAGTTGTGTATGTAAGGTTTAGTGTTTGTTTGTTAGGATTTAGGTGTGCTTGTGTTGTGTGTGTGGTTTTTGGTCAGGGAATTTGTTTTGTTTATTGGTTGTTGTGATGATGTGTTGAGTGTGTGTGGTGTCGTGTTTATGAGCTGTCGATGATGTGGTGTCGGTGATGTTGTTGTCGATGTTGTGTGCTGTCGGTGTTATAACCTAGAACCCACTCTTCACGTGCATTCCCAATGAAGTGGGCATTACTATGGCAGGAACAGCCATGCTTAGAAGTAACTTGTTTACTGATGAGTTTAGTGATTTATTATGCCTGCTACTTGAGTTGGTGCTGGAACACAAAATTTTTTTGTTCCAGGGTGACTGCTACTGGCAGATATCAGGTGTAGCCATGGGCACAAGTTGTGCTAATTCTTATGCAAATCTGGTCATGTTTGAATGGGAACATCTGAATATCTTAGGGAAATGGAATGAGAACATCATTATCTATCAACGTTTTTTCGATGATTTGTTTATTGCATGGAAAGGTGATAAGGGACATCTACATGAGGTTGTGAGGTACTTCAATAGTAGTAACTCGTTCCTTAAATTTTCCATGACATGTTCACAGCACATGAGTGATTATCTTGATGTTAACATTAGGAAGCTGGATGATGGCTTTTGTACCAGTATAGGAAGGAATGCTACAGACCTTCATATCTACACAGAGACAGCATGCACCCCAACCATATTTTTGGTAACATTGTTAGTGGACATGCACTTAGGGTATCAAGATTAACAAGTGAAGACCACAATTTAGACAGGAGCTTATATGAGCTTAAAGGTGAATTCATATCCAGGGAATATAATGAAACAGAATTGGAAGCTGCCTGCTGCAAGGTTCGTAGTGAGAGGGAAGGGAGGGGTAGACCCTATTTTGCTGAAAATAACTCTACAATAGTGTGTCCACCTATTGTGCTCCCATTTGCGAAAGGAATAGATGAAGTAAAGAATATTATCAAAGGGAATTGGCACATTCGGGAGACAGACAATAGGTTTTCAGATATTTAAATAATGGTCCCAGATTTGTTTATAGTAATATGAGGAACTTGAAACAAAGGCTGTACTTTCAGAGAATGAAGATATTTTGTCCTATGAGTATTGATGGTACATCCAAATGCAATAATTGCAACTATTGTCAATACATTGATGAATCAAGATTTTTCAGGCATCCTGAAACGTGTCATTTATGGAGCATCAAGACTAATGCTGATTGTTGTACCAAAAATGTTGTTTATTTAGCCCATTGCCAAAGGTGTTTCAAGATTTATATGGGGAAAACTAACAGGAGTCTCAAAGAGAGAATCAGGGACCATATTTATTGTATCCGTAAAGGCCATGAATACAGTGCTTTAGCTAAGCATATATTACAGACAGATATGACCCATTCTTTTTTATTCCAAGTTTTACATGTAGTATATAATAGTATGCGTGGAGGGGATGTGGTGAATTGCACAGAGGTAGCTGAATTGGAATGGATATTGAGGTTGGGTGCACATCAGGCCATGGGCCTCAATGATAATGTCCCCCTCAAACCTGTGCTGAGGTCTAGATGACTGAAGCACTAGGCATTGCACTATTATTGTTTTTTTCTACATTCTATTGGCTACTATGGTTGTTAAAGGGTTTGTGTGTTTCATGACCGCCATATTTTATGATGCCATCTCAGGCTTTATGCTGCTATAGTATTTCTATATTGTATTTGTATTACTACATGAAATGAAAGTTAGTTGTAATAGCTGCAAGTTCACTAATTATTAGTGATTTTCAATAAATTTCAATATGTATTATTTATTAATACTTATTATTTTTATTATTTTTCACCTAACATATGTATTGTTGACTGCATTGCTTCATATGTATGAGTGAATATTTTATAATGGACATGTCACTTTAAAAATATTCAATGGTGAATGTCATGTGATGTGTTTTTTAAAGTTTAAATAGGTTCTTCATGATACTTGAAATTGTCTGAGGAAGTGGTCTTTTGGAACCATGAAAGCACTTACGTGTCTGTGTGATAATAAATTGCTGAACTTTTTATATTTGAGAGTTTGATTTTTCCTTGTTATATGCCTCTGCCAGCTACTGGGATTTAGTTTTCATTTCATTCATCTGGGCTGGATTTTTGTTTGTACAGTTGTAGACTTGTTTCTATTTTTATTTATGAGATTTAGTAGTTTAGTTTGTAGAAAGGAAGAATTCAAAAAATGTGGAATGTTAAGATAGTACTAGAGGAATGCATTAGAGTCTTATGCATAATTAAATTAATATGGTGGATACATGTGTTGTATTATTTTTTAAATGAAATCTTTTTAGATATACAGTATGGATAGTTTTAATCTATTACATATTAATGTAAATGGATTAAATAATGACAATAAAAGGAAATCATTAATGAAATCTACAAAATTAAATAGAGGAAACATTATATTCTTGCAAGAGACTCACTTGATAGATAATGATATACAATATTTAAATAACTTATGTTACAAAATGTTATCATCTGCTTCTTGTAACAAAAAGATCAGAGGAACTGCTATACTTTGAAGAAAATCTACTGTAAAGCCTAAGGTCATAGAATCCATTATGGTACCAAATTAATGTATGCATTTGTAATAATTAAGTATAATGTCAAACTCTATATAATAGTTAGGTTTTACTGGATTCCTGGAATAGGTACAAGAGTGGCTAAACATCACTTAAACCTACAAAGTCATTGGAAGTGTAGATTAATTTTAGCAAGGTATTTT
Source organism: Protopterus annectens (assembly GCF_019279795.1). Taxonomy (NCBI): domain Eukaryota; kingdom Metazoa; phylum Chordata; order Ceratodontiformes; family Protopteridae; genus Protopterus; species Protopterus annectens. Next base: position 477,817,070 of record NC_056737.1, on the reverse strand, counting down.
AACTGTATATCTAGAATAGAAAGTACAAGTGAACAGAAGAAAGCTAAAATGTAGGCATCAGCTAAAGCATTAAACAGATGGATTAGTAATAATAATTTAGTTGATTTACTAATGAAACCAAAAAATAAGTAATTGTTCTTCAATCATTATTCTTATGCACATGAGATGCAAACTAGAATGATAGGCTTTATGCCTCTACAGATTTACTTAATCAAGTGAATTATTTTAAAGCTATTGCTTGTCCTTTATTGGATCACAATGCACCAAGCATTAATATCTTAATGGATAGGATCATGCTATCCCAAACAAAACCAAGACCCAATCATCCAAAGGCAGGCGTCCAGTCTGGTGGACCCCTGCCATAAATAAACTGTACAACAGAAGGAGGAAGCTACTACATGATAGAGCAAAATCCCTAATAGGGAAGGCATCTCTGATCAGTACTAGCAAAAAATTACGATCCCTCATAAAATCCTCCAAGGCCAGCTTCGAGAGAAAAATTGCACAGGACACCAAAGACAATCATAAGGCTTTTTTCAGTTATGTTAGAAACCTGGGATGCAACTCCCAGACTTGTTCTGAGTTGATTCTAAACGACAAAAAATACACTGAACCCACAGACATCGCCAATATCCTGGCAGACAGGTTCAGTGCAAACTTCTCCACCCCCCCCCCAAAAGAGCAAGTATCTATCCCGGCAGAGGGCTGCCTCCCAAACATCTCAGATGCACAGGTGAAGGCTGCCCTCTCCAAAGCAAAAAACACTGCTTCCATGGGACCAGATGGCGTCCCAGGTTGCGTCCTACATGAACTACAAAAGGAACTAATCCCTCAAATAAAACAGCTATACAATCTCAGCCTCACTACAGGATATGTGCCCACAGAATGGCGTACAGCAACAGTGGTCCCACTCCACAAAGGCGGAGCCTCTACGGACCCTGGAAACTATCGCCCCATAAGCCTTACTAGCTTAGTCTGCAAGGCTATGGAGAGGATCATCATGGAGCTTATAAACAAAGACATTGGGGACCTACAGACACTAGATCCTACCCAGTTTGGCTTCGTCAAGGGCAGATCCTGCCTTTTGAACCTGGTTGACTTCTTTGAAACAGTCACCAAAGCCATAGATGAAGGGAAGGTAGTCCACACAGCCTATCTGGACCTAGCAAAGGCATTTGACACAATACCCCACTCGGGCATCATAGATAAGCTATCCAGCTTAAATATAAACCCCTATGTCACAAGATGGGTTGCAAACTGGCTCAAAGACAGAACCCACAGAGTGAGAGTTGCTGGAGCCATGTCAGACTCGAAACCGGTCACAAGTGGCGTCCCACAGGGTTCTGTCCTGGGACCACTCTTGTTCGGTATATACTTTTCCGAGGTACAGGCAAACGTGGGAGGACTAAGGCTCACCAAGTTCGCAGACGACTGCAAACTGGGCACCATAATCAACTCTCCAGCTGACACAAACATCCTTCAAAAAGGTCTCACAGAGACAGATAACTGGTGCCAGCACCATGGTTTAAAGCTAAATGCCAAAAAAATGTATAGTCATACCCTTTGGCAAAAACAATGTGCCCACAATTTACCACATAGGTGGAAACCCATTAAGTACAGAGAAAGTTATTAGGGACCTGGGGACCCAAGTTGATAGCAATCTCTCCTTTGAAAACCACATTGCCAAAGTGGTTAGAAAGACCTTCTACATAGCCCACCTCATCACGAAGGGTTTCACATCTAGATCAAGAGAGGTAACCGTGCCCCTTTATTCATCCCTCATCAGGCCCATCATAGAATACAATGCCCCTTTTGGGATGTACCTTACCCAACACCTACAGCAATTAGAAAGACCCCAAAAGTATCTCACCAAGAGGATCAAGGGTCTCAAACAGATGCCATATGCTGCTCGGTTAAAAAAACTCCAGCTCTACTCAGTTGCATACCGCCTACTTTGAGGCGATCTATGCCTGACATACAAAGCTATGTCAAATCCAGAATTAATGGACATGCTCCACCTCAGTAAATCTAAATCCCTTAGAGCCACACGCTCGAGGGACTTGAACCTCAGCATAGAAATAAATAGAACTTGCTGGAGGGACAGGTTCATAACCCAGAGGTTCCCTTCGCTCTGGAATAGAATTCCAGTTCATGTGAGGCAGAGCACCTCAATGAATCTCTTCAAGAAGAATCTCGATAAGTGGATGGGGGATCGTAGGTTTGTCCCAGGGATTACTCCCGTGTCACTATTAGACAGAGGCACAGTAAACTAAACCTTAAAAAGGGCACAGTATACTCAAATCAAGGGGTGGCGTAAGCCATACAGAATCGGGCTAGGCTTATAATTGCCCCAGGGCAGATAGCCTAGTATGAACCTATGAACCTATGAACCTATATAAGGAAATTTCAGATTTATAGAATCCCAGTATATATAATAAAATTAAAAGAATTTAAGAGTTACCTTAAGGAACAAATCAAGATATCATTGAGTGATAATAGCCAAGTTAGTAAAGTCATATTATGAGATTCTTTAAAATGCATATTAAATCTAGAATGAGAAGATGGGCTAGTAACAAAATGAAAGAGTTAGAAATATAAGATGAAATACACAAAGCAAGGTTTGAACAACATACGAAAGAAATTGGATAATACTGAAGTCACTAAAAATAATAACATAATATCATACAGTTTTAACACAAAGTGGAGATAGCGTTAGAAAAAATAAAATTGCACAGTTATGCAATGACTTCATAAAATCTACATAGATTAGCTAATAGAAGTATGATGTTAAGCAAAAAGCCACAAATCAATAATATCCAAAATCCTCACACTAATAAGCTTACATCAGACATAGAGGAAATGCTTAATATTTAAAAAATCCACGAGGATCTTAATAAAAATAAAAATAATAATCCTGATGATTACAAAATTGGCAAGTATTTAAAGGAAAATGTTGCTAATAAATGTAATGACCAACAAATATTTCTGTTGAATAAGCCTATTACACTAATAGAGAAGTTAAAGAAGCTTTAAAAAAAAGGGAAAAGGGTAAGGCTTCAGGGTTAGATGACTTATATATGGAATTATATGTTTCTAAGTATTTTAAAATTACTAAGAGATGTTTTCAGGACAATTCAGAGTGACAAAATAATTCCTTCCTCATGGAAATTTTCTGTAATTTCACCTATACCTAAACAAGGAAAGGATAATAATTTATTTTCCTCATTTAGACCTATTTCCTTATTAAATGTAGACTATAAAACTATCACTTAAATAGTCATTACAAGATTAAAATATATAGTAGATTAATTGATAAAGCTCATACAGGATTTATAGTGAATAGATGACTGTATGATAATATAAAAAGGGTAGTAACTATCTTAGATTTAGCAAAAGGAATGAACAAGAAATTAGCCCTAATTAGCCTAGATATCTAGATAAGTTCAGATTCTGTGGATTGGAATTACTTGATTAAAACTTTAGAAGTGTTTGCATTTCCAGAACAATTTATTGGAATATTAAAAGTTCTGTATAGAGACTCCAAAGCATATGTTAAAATTGGATCTTACATTTCTCATGGATTCACTTTAAGCAAAGGCACAAAGCAAGGGTGTCCCTTGTCTCTTCAACTACTTTTATTAGTTATCAAACCCTTAGCTAATAGTACAAGCAGCAATGAAAAAAAACTGATGGCTCCTCAATCTAAAATACAGCTTTTTGCAGATGATATTTTACTAACTATAGGAGATTTAAACTACTCAATTGACAAAATAGATGAGGAAATTGAAAAGTTTCAAGTATCACTGCTGACGTTTAACAATAATAAAACAAATTTTAGTGTTAAATCAATTACTAGATAGTAAGCTTAAAGATAAATATAAATATAATTGGGAAGAAAAAGAACTAAAATATTTAGGAATAAAAATGTATCATGACATGAATAAAATTATTAATAATAATTTTGAAAAAAATAATGAAAGTGTTTTTTTTTTTTTTACTTTAGAGGACAGGTTAGTGCTTATTAAATGATTATACTACCCAGGATATATGTATGTATGTATGTGTGTGTGCGTGTATATATATATATATATATATATATATATAAATATATATATGTATGGGCCTACTTCACTTCACCTAAAACTCATTTCACTGACTGTGATTTCAGAGAGACGAAATCACCTAAAGTTCACTTCACCTAAAGTTCACTTCACCTAAAACTCATTTCACTAACAATTAGTACTGGCAATGTGTAGAGTACTGTAAGGCAAGTAAAAAGTATATCTCCTTTAATCCACTGTAGTGCGATCCTTGAGTTAGTATGTATAGTTAGGGGGTGTGGGTGGCATAGCCCCCCACCTAGTTTGGTTTTATATTGTCCAGTTTGGTTTTATATTGTTCAGTAAAACCAATCTAGATGGGGGGCTATGCCCCCACACACCCCAGTGTGGGGAGCTGTGCCCCCCACACCCCCAACTATATATAGTAACTCCAGGATCACACTAGAGTGGGGGAAAGGACATATACCTTTTTCTTGCCTTACAGTACTCTACACACTGCCAGTACTAATTGTCAGTGAAATGAGTTTTAAGTGATGTGAACTTTAGGTGATTTGGTCTCTGTGAAATGAATGTCAGTGAAATGAGTTTTAGGTGAAGTGAGGTAGACCCATATATATATATATATATATATATATATATATCTATCTATCTATGGGTCTACTGAAAAAGACCGAAAATCCACTTGTTCAAAAACGAACAGTGGATTCTCGGTTACGTGCACTTCAGCGAAGAACGGTTCAATGAACCATTAAGGAACACAGGTGCCAAAGCACACTACAGTGGGGAAAGGGAATTTACGTGTTTCCCCACTGTAGTGCGATCTCGGAGTTGGTATATTTAAGTAGGGGGTGTGGGGGCACAGCCCCCACATGGGGGGTTCAGGGGGGCTTGCTTCCCTGCAAAAACAATGTTACTGTGTTCTTTATCAGTTCATTGAACTGATGTTCACGGAAGTGCACTTTTGCTGAAGTGCACTTTTGCGTAACCGCAGGTCTACTTTTTATATTCGAAGAAGTGTGTTTTCAAATATATACAGTAGACCCATACATATATATATATATGTGTGTGTGTGTGTGTGTGTGTGTGTGTGTGTGTGTGTGTGTGTGTGTGTGTGTCTACTTTGTTTTGTTGAATCTCATTTCACCCCGACCACATCGCTGAAAACACAAATAACTGAAAACTCATTTCACTGAATCTCATTTCATTGAACTGCAGTTTGTATATATGGCATTGTGTAGAGTACTTTAAGGCAAGTAAAAGGTATATGCCCTTTTCCCCATTGTAGTACAATCCTTGGAGTTAGTATATATAGTTGGGGGTGGGGGGCACAGCCCCCCTACATTGAGGGGAGTGGGGGGGGGTGTAGCCCTCCACTTATTCAACCACTGCTATTGGCACAGACAGTCTGGCCTTATAAAATGTTTAGGATTGTAACTTACATGTAATATTTTAATAGAAAATGTGATACAGATGTTTACAGTGTTTCAGCTGAAACTTAAACCTTTCAGATGAAAAGACAATGGGATATATTCTCTATACTGCTTTAATATAAATGAAATTCAGAATTTCATAGAAAATATGATAATCTATCTGGGCAGGGGCTAGCACCATGCACCTCCTACACCTTTGCTATTTTTACATTCTGATTCCAAAGTCACAAAACCACTGGAAAAAAAACAAAGCACACACACATACACACACACACACACACACACACACACACACACACACACACACACACACACACACACACACACACACACACAAATCCCACTTTTTTAGCAAAACCAAATGGTTCTTATTTTTTGTTGTTGTACAGCCTTGGAGTTAGCACACAAAAGCCACCAAGACTGTATGGGAGAGGAGGTACATTTTTCCACATGGGATGTTCACTTTCACATGGTTACGTTTTGTTTCCTTAGTTAAGTACCAGTGTGAGCTGTTGTTTTGAGCAGGAATATATACTACTTCTAAAATAGCAAGCAATATGAGCTCATTGAGTGGCTAAACAAAATCCAAGTGGTTGTAAAGTAAAAGTATCTTAATATATTATTTATTAGCTGAACACAGAAGAGAACTAAACTTGATGCCATTACCAAATAATTGAAAAGTTCAGAAAAACGTCTATGCTGCAGGGCATCCAAAATAAATGTATCCATGACATATACTATCTTCCTCGGCAAGTACTTACAGCATTGTAAATTACAAAAAAAAAACTGTGATGAAACAGAATCACAGTGAAGTGACACAGATTACTGTACTGCATTAAGTGTAAACACTTGTACTAACATGTCAATATTCAAAACATGCAGAAGTTGGCACTGCAGAGCTTCTTCAGGGTAACAACAGAAACACTGCAATCAATTTTACTATACAAAGGGACTTATTTAAAAATGGTAAACTACAGATTTTAAAATAACTCTGCTGTATAATATCAGTAATTACTACTTGGCTGATGGTATAGGTAGATTAGCCACTTCCAGTAAAATTTATCCACTCATAATATACCCTTCAGGAGATAAAACTGCACTCATCATGGTTAAGTCTCCTACCACTGTTGGTCAAGTAGTGGTTACTAAAATGTAATAGAAACAAATAAATAAATAAGCATCTATGTAGGTGGTTGGTGTGACAGAACAAGATGCAGAGGACAGGAAGAATTGGAAACAGGTGATCTGCTGTGGCGACCCCTAACGGGAACAGCCGAAAGAAGATGATGATGATTCTGCAGGTGAATGTCTATGAAATAGATGTACTAATCACCAGTTTGTTAGGATTAGAAACAATATGCTTCACATACTCTTTTTTATGTGTTCATAGATACTTACTAGGCTTTTGATTTGTGAGAATCTTAAGTAGACTAGCATTACATTTCCATGGTAGTTTTTACAATTTATATTTTGCCTATTAATAACCTAGAGATGGGCAAAACAAGGATATTTTGAAAAATGTACATATTTCCTCATTCTAAGAAGAACAGAAAATGCACAGTATTTTTTATGGAGAGTAACACAATGCATGCAAGTCACATGAACAGATATATATATATATATATATATATATATATATATATATATATATATATATATGTGTGTGTGTGTGTGTGCATGTATTTTTTGTACATTAGGTACTGGTATTTTATGTGTGTGTGTAACACAGGCAAAATTCAGTGAGCTGAGAAAAGGTAAAAAAACAATCTGTACATGAATTGTGTTTCTTATTGTTTTAATGCCTTCTGCCTTTTTAAACTAAGTCTTTTCTGTTTTTCTGCAGTTCAATTTTTTTGTGTTTTAGAAAATATTTCACTGATTTATGAATGGACAGTCACCACTGGTTGCATGTCACTGTTCTGTTTACCCACACAACTGGGTGTTACTCGGATTAGTGCCATGGTCACAGTTCATGAATCATTGTTTGTAAGACCTATGACCAGTCTAACACCATAAGTATCACCATGCAAATTGTTAGAGAATCACTGAACTAATTAAAAATTCTCCTTTTATTGTTTTTAAATAAATCATTTGTAAGTGTAATAATTCATTGTGCTATTAGTAAATAGTCTCTTGTTATCTGTAATTTTGGTCTTGTTGTATTTAAACCATTTCTATGCATAAATTACTTTACATAAATAATCCCTAAACATAAAATTACTCATACTGCTTTTAAATAAACTGGTCTATGTATTAGTAAGTACCCTTTTGTTATGGGTTGATTATTTAAAATGTATGTAAAGTCATACAAAATAAAGTAATTTATCTATGAAAATAATGTGTGTGTGTATTGGTCTGGTTCTGAAGACTTTCTCAATATTAACTTCATATGGTTGAGACCATACATTCGACATTATGAATAGTTGAACTGTTTGTACTGAGATCATAGTACAGTGAGGACTGAGGAATTTGCCCTTTTCCACATTGTAGTGCTATCCTGATATTGGTATATAAAGTTAGCAGGCAGTGTGGGGGTGCAGGAAGGGGCTTGCTCCCTTACCTAAACACTGTTTCTGGTGGTCTTTTTTGTTTTATTTTTTACTTTTCAAAATGTTGATCATAAAGTTTGACATTTTGAGAAGTCGATCTTCTGAACCTGATCCATATATTTCTCACTCTCATACATATGTATATACACACACACACACATATATATATATATATATATATCTATATACATACACATATGTGCACACACACACACACACACACACGCACACACGTGCACTGACAGAATTCTCTTATTTTGCTTCCAAGTAATTTTTTTATCCCAAATTACTCTGTCAGTCATATTCACTGACAGAAAGTATTTTTTTAGGGTCTGCTATAAGTAATGCATTAACTGTAAAATAAACAGCTTTCTCATTTCATGTGAGGTATGAACTTGTGCTGTGGTATTTTGTTTCTGTTTCTACTACATTTTGTTTCTCCTGCTAGTAGTCCTGAAAAAAAAAAAAAAATATATATATATATATATATATATATATATATATATATATACACACACTCATGGGAAGAACTCACCAACAGCTGTTAGATCAATGCTTGGACAGCAGGTACAGGGGCCAAAACATTTTTGCTATGTGCTTATACACTGCAACATGCAGCCAGAAGGGTTTCCTTCCTCGTGCACATTTGCAAGTGTCCTGATATCACCTACTCAACAAGACTAACATGATCAGTAAAAGAAAACAGTTTTAACTGGATCTGAAAATCATAAATGAAGGCTTATTTTCATTATGTTCTTGCAGGTATTGCACCACTTTACAAGTCAGGTGACTACTGTTTTAGGGTCTTCTTCAGCAGTCTTTGGGTTATTTGCTTTGTTCTCTAAGTAACAGATTCTAACTCCAAATATTAATCTTGCAACCTTATATTATATGTGGGGATTGTCTTCTCTTCCCCAGTGCACTAAACTGGTATTTCTGGAACAATGCTTTTACTGAGACAAAAATAAATCATAAGATTTATTTATAATATACATTAATTCTGATAAAATGCCTCACATTCCCAAAGTGAACTGGAAAAGTAATGAATTATATTATGAAGATATGAATATTTACATTTAAAACAGTAATTTTACACTGTACACTTAAAAAGCATTTTAAAACATCTTTGATAAACATCTTGCTCGAGCCAACTGTTTTCTTTACTTTAGTAAACTAAATGTGTGGCATGCCTTAAAGCTGTCTAAAATGCATCATTCGAATACACTGTTGTGCTTTCACATATGGTGGTTTATTCTAAATGGATATTTTGAGTTCCAGACATACATTAGATGCTATGTTTTAGCATTTTACACACATCATGTTAGATTGCTTGCAATCAACTACTGGTATGTGTTCTGATGCATTTGATATATTTTTACAGTTCTTTTCTCTGTCACTTCTGTCTGGTACACAAGTACATCATGCTTCTTTCTTACTTATTTCTAATATAAATGTTGTCAAATTCATGTCTCTTGCATACGGTTTCACTATGAAACAGAATCTCTAGATGCAGAGGGACACCACAACAGCAAACTCAAACTGTAAACATTTTTTTGTAGAGGTCAAGCCCCACTGTACCCCCATGCAGTGGATTATATAATAGGGGAGAAATGTCTGGCTAATCAGGGCTCACAGCTAGCTGGCAAATTCTCATTCCATCATACCAATAGCAAGACCAGAGCCTCTCTTTTCTGGAAAGCAGGTTCCATTCTCCACAGTGCAGTACAGTAGGTGCACTAACAGTGTGAGAGATCAGACTGTTGCTACTTTGAATCACTGTTTGCTTGCAGTCACTGATGAGAAATTACAAGTTCTGTTTGCAGTGCCAGCTGTACATGAAGATGAATGAAAGAACATGAGATTGATCACTCCATTCCATTATATGTAATCACAACAATATTGGAAATGTCCAAGGTACTTCTTTACATAGAAGGGTGTGTGTGTGTGTGTGTGTGTGTGTCTGTAAATGTGTAAATAAAATGCCTCAGTTATTTGTTTCTAAGCCTAAAGAGCACACTGTCTAGCGAAGTGATTTGCCCAGAGTCACACAGTAGGCAAATGGAGGTAGAAAGAATCAAATCCTGCATCACTGACTACTAGAAGGAGCTAATTAAGAATTTCAAACCTTAATCTAATGCGCTAAGTGAAATACAATCACACATGTCTTAATTTTCTGATAAATCACTCAAGGTTAAAAGTCACTGAGCAGTCAGTCAATAATGCCAGTCATTAGAGTTCTGTTTGATATTAATACACTGCTTCCTTTAGTCAAAAGTACAGGTTTTGAACCCTTTCACCTTCATTTGCCCACTGTCTGACTTTGAGCAAGCTGTAGTTGATGCACATGTCAAGATGTGTCTGCATTAATATTTGGGTCTTGCTTCCCACTATTCCACTTGTCACTTACAAATTAGTGTACTGGACAATGGGATGATATATGTTTGTCTCCCAAATATGCAACAAAATCTAGAAGATTTAGGATTTTTGCTTGGAAATGTTTGCATAGATATTTTTATACATCAAGTAGACTCCAAAGAATTTTTCCTCAGGTAGACAGCAAATGTTGGAGATGTGACAGAGAAGAAAGAAGTAATTGGGAACTTATTATCTGGGACTGCAGTGGGTTGGTGGACTTTAAGGATTCCCTGCAGGATGCACTGTCAGAGATGCTGGGTGGGTGGACTGATGTGATGAGGGAGATGATTTTTCTGAGCTATGATACAGAATCAGAATTGCCTAGACATGGTAAGTTCTTGCTGTGTCTAATTATGGTGGCTGCCAAAAAAAAACAATTACTAGAAAATGGAAAAAAAAATCTAAACCAACAATATTAGAAATAGTGACAGAGATAAAACAACTGGAATTGAGATCTCTTAGAAAAGGACAGGAGTAAACTACATAGGAAAAAATGGGAATTGTGGGAACAATACATACAGGGGAGGAATGAGGTTTAAGAGAAGGCAGGACTTAAATGAGCTATGTAATGTTTGACTGAAAATGATTGGGTAGATTATAAGTGATATATAATGTATGTAGCTAGGATTGTGTCAGTGTGGTTTGTTTTTATGTCATAAGTGATGGTTTAATAAAGATGTTTCTTGTTTAAAAAAAGGAGGACAGGAATTGAATAATTTATGTAATGTTGCTTAGGTTATGTGATGTATAGCAATATATGTGAAGTATAATGTTTGCTAATGTTCATTTGTTAATACATTTTGATTACTTTTGTATAAATGTAAACTTGCCTATCTCACAAGTGATAATTCAATAAAGGTGTGTTTAAAAAAAAGCTGCTGCTACTGTGTCATGGATGTGACGTTTAAACCATTCTCCTCTTTTTGAATTCAGTCTGGCAGTTAGCACAGTGGGTTAAGGCTGTGAGTGCAATTTTTGGAGTACAGGATTTTTCCCCTCAGACCTAATTTCATTAATCATAGCCTTTAATAGACATTTAATTTGACAGTGTTTGGGGGGGAACTGCAAATTTGGACTTCAAGTCTAGTAACTACCTATGATCCAGAGAAGTTATGGTTTAAAGCAAAGAAATTGATTGTAGTAAACTGGAGCATCATCATATGATCCTTAGTTTCTTTGTTATGCTGATAGTCTAATTATTTAGCTGTGAATACAGTTGACAACATGAAGTCTAGGAGTTTAAAGATAATATTTTAACTATGAACACATTTCTCATTTAGCTTAATTCTCACACACTCACAGGTGTGAAATGCATTATGTTTGGATTACAACAGTTTATGTAGCACTTAGTACAGATGAGTAAGGCTATGAGCTATTAAAGAGCTGTTTCCTTTAGTACAGGATTTGATTCCCTCATCCTTTGTTTGTCTTCTGCACGACTCTGACCAAGTTACTTCACCGAACAGTACTTCCTGACAACTCCTGAAAACTACTCAACTATGTGATATTTGATTATGAATGCCATCACATCTCTTATAGTTTAATGGTTGTCAGATGTATTTTTACTAAATATGAATTTCAAGGGAAGAAAAGTTTATTGTTTCTTACCCTGTTTTCAATGTGACTGCTTTGCTTTGTTTAGAAAATGACTCTCAGTATTTTTACTGTAAAATGTGAAAGAAAAGTTTTAAATGAAATCCAAGCCTCTGTGCTAACTGTAAAACTAAAGAAAACAGTATGGATGGTGATGGGTTTGTACAGTGTTTTATCATAATTAGGAAGATACAGCCAAGAAATGGAATATTGGTATGGCTGGCAGGGGTTTGGTTCATTACCTTGCATAGAGCCCTATTTGACCACAATCTGGCTGTGTCGACTCTTAAGGCATATGCTGCAACAATACGGCATTATCAGCCATTCAGGTATGTCAAGCCTATAGTGAAGTATGTTAGGGAGATTTGCTATTCCTGAGACAGGGAAAACATAAGGAGGTCAAAAATGAGATGTAGTTGCCCTGCAAGCATGTCATCCCTCCCAAAAAAGCAGCATGTTGTATGCAGTAATGTTTCTGATTTTTGTATGACTTGTGGGCTGTTTAACAAAAGCTGCTGCAGCATCTTTATTGTCATTATCTTCTGTCATTCATTGCACTAAAAAATTAATTAATCCATTAATAGACCTCGATTGTGTTATATAGTCTAAAAACATTGCATTTTAGTAATATATTTGTGTAGTACATTCTTTACAGCCTCCAGCAACTGCTAAGGGTTTGGCATTTGACAGGTCATTTAGTCTATATTATTTCTATTGATGATCAGAACAGTTTGATCTTCAGAAGTCATTGTTCATATTACTGTGATGCAGTCTTCTCTACAGGATCAGATTGTAAAGGGTTTATGCATTTAGTTAAAAAAAACGTACTCTCTCTGGCAGTTCGCATTTAGTACTAAACCTTTGACTTTTACTTCATATACCAAGTGTGGATGGTATGAATCTCACTATCTTTGTTTACCTACTGCATGACCTTGACCAAGTCACTTACCCAGACAGTGCTTTGGGGCAATTGGAAATCTGAGCTATACACCTTAATGGTCTCATTGACTGCATACCTAGTAACTAACTATGAACCAGTGGTTGTTTTTTACCAGACATTCCCTACTGCATAGCTGATTTAGCTGAGGAAATGTTATGACAATTTCATCAGCACACCAAATTTCTTAATGCAACATATCCAATTTATTCTTCAAGGGCAGCAGGCACTATATTTGTAGGTAAAGCACTGAAATACAGACTTGTTTTCCAGCAGCAGCATATGCATAAGTAATAGTTGTTATTAATGTGGGATTACTCAAATAACTTTTACTTCTGCAACAATTGTGCATATTGGTTTACTATTTGCTATCAAGTGGTTAATATTTCTTATGCTCTCATCACAAATAATCTATTTAAACTGTGCTATGCATGTCTGAATCTTAGAATGTGATGCTCCTGGTCTTTATACAATGTCATGAGTTTATCCAAAGCCACAAATAAGTAAATGCAATTTATTTCTTCAAAGAAATAATGGGTGTATACAGTCAACAAAATGGCTATATCTGCTGATACGTGGGGGGGGGGTCTATTTCTAGATGAAAGTATGTTATGCTCTTATATTTTTAAACAATCTAATCTGGCTTTTCAGGACTAATGGATGCATGAATGGAGTTGCAGTATTTTGCTATGAATATTACATGTTGTGGGAAACAAATCTGAAATCTGGTACTTATGTAATTATTGTTATTAATTTTTTTGACACAGACATCTGAGAAGTATGTAGTCAACAATGTAGCTATAATTGGATTTATGGGATATATGTGGATAAAATGACTGATCCTGCTGAGTTGATAAAGATTACAGGAATAGTGTGTATTTCCCTATAGCAAATTGGAATACTTTACTGTGGCTAATTTTATCACTGTGAAACAGGTCAATAAAGTGGCAATGATTGATGACTACAGATACTGGGGGTTAGAATGACAACAGATTGAGTGTCCTTTCATGGTTGAAATATTCTGAAATCGGCACTTTTGTTGTTATTCGTTAACACATTTCATTTCACAGCTTACTGGAAAAAATGTTCAAAACTACAAATTTAAAACTACTAACAAATGTTGTTGTTTTAAAACATGAAATATTTTAAACACTCAAGAAAGTGAATCTAAAAGAACACATGCATGTATTTATGGTCTTAAAATGTGAGCAGGGTGTCCACCGTTTGAGAATAGCCCAGGGCCAAAGGTAAACAATCTGCCATTGCCCCAACATCCTCCTAATCTAACTATACCAACTCCACAAACACAAAGGGAGAAATCACCAAAAACAAAGGAATGATTGCTGGCCCATGCTGTACAGAAACCACACAGGTGGTGATTTCCTATGGAAAGCAGTCGCTGGCATTGTGTTCTTCAGCATCATGACTCAGAGCCCTTGAGACTTGAACATTTTGTATCTTGGCAACCTGTAGATATACCTTGAGATACACCTAATATACATAATGTCACATTTATGCTGCTTACATACATTTGATCAATACAGGTAAAGAATGCTTTAATTTAAACATCACTAATGTTGGCGAATTATAAAGCTTTATTTAAAACATGTGATGCCATGCTGTTTCTTTAGACAATAAAACTATTTATATTTAACAAAGCATTAATGATGTATAGGCGAATGTGTGATATGGAAAACCAACCTGGCAAACTTAGTCCATTCCTCCCTTTGCATTAAAAGAATTGTAAGTAGCAGTGACTATCCACGAGGTAACTCTCGGAGATAGAAGTGACTTGTAAGAAAGCAAGTGAGCAAGTAGACAGGAAAACAGACTACATCACCAACCTACTGGTGGCACCAATAATTTAAAGCCAAACGTACCACATCTTATGTCACCCATTTTTCAGAAATGACTCTGATAGGTATAATTTTACAGTGTCATTCATTAAAATATACATGGGCGGCCACGGTGGTGCAGCAGTTAGCATTGTCGCCTCACAGCAAGAGGTTCTCCCGTTCAATCCTCGGCTGGTGTGCCTTCTGTGCGGAGTCTGCATGTCCTCCCTGTAGTCACGTGGGTTTCCTCTGGGTGTTCCGGTTTCCTCACACATCCCAAAGACATGCTGTAGGTGGATTGAACACTCTGAATTGGCCCTAGGGGTGAATGCATGCATGTGTGCCTTCCATGAAAGGTTGGGCGCCGGGCTGGCAACTCAGCACTGTAAAACTCTACTGCTAATCATGAGCAGACAGGTGATTCGCTGTGGTGACCCCTAACCAGGAAAAGCCGAAAGAAGATGATTCATTAAAATATACATATTTGACCCTGCCTTCCTGATAATATGCTTATATTTTTGAAATTGGGAGAAGTTGTATGCTATTTAGACTGCAAACACTATGCTAATTAGGGACCCAGATGTTGGGGTATTTCAATGTCTGCAGCTTAAGACAGAAGTCTTCTATTTATTTTAAACTACCTATGGGCACCATCCAGTTCATTACCTTATTAAGTTCCTTCATGAACTGTCCCCCCCCCCCCAAAGTGCACTGGTTTGTATACTGTAGTCTAGTCAGCCACCAGAAATGTCCTGCTTCCCCACTCCAGCTTCAAGGACTCTGGCTTTGTCTTACCTTCACATTTTTCATTATTCTATGGTACATTTTCACATTTAGAACATATAGGATTATAGGAGATTACTAGGCTATCAACCTGGAGGTCATTTTAAGCCTAGCTGTTTCACCCCAATTAATATCATAGAAGTACTAGTCAATACCCAAGATTTCATTTAGTGATAACTGCCCATGTCCAGGAGGGTTGTGGGTGCTATCCCTGATAAGAATTTATGGTTCTCCATCCACTTGTCCAGGTTCCTCTTAAACAGTGTCATAGAGGTGCTCCATTTCACATGCATTAGTAGCCTGACCCAAAGATGTGTCAGTCACTGGGAGATAAGTTTGTCCCTCCAGCATGTCCTACTTAAGTCATAGGCCATAATTAAGTCCCTGGAACGGGTGACCCTAGACCCATTTGATTTACAGATATGCAGTAAGTTCATTAGGTATAGAATCACTTTCCTATCTACTTTGCTTCTGCTGTCTCTTCTATGCATCATAAATCCAGGCATCAGTCTTTCCCATGTTTTTGTAATACCTGCAATATCTACCCCTCTTTGTACTAGTGCAACATACAACTATTGTGCCTGTCCTTCTAGCATTGCACATCACCACCCTAGATTGACGTTGACAACTGCTTCCCATATTCTCTTTGTAACATCCTGTGCCTTATTCCATTTCTTACCATTTTTTTCTCAGTCTGCTCTCTGAATGACTTTATCCTCCATGTTTGTTAAAAATATTTTTCTTAAATATCACTGTTATATATATCACCCCTGGGATTCCACCTGTGTCCCTGCTGGACAGTGGCATAGGGTGCTGACTTGTTGGAACATAGGCTAAATTCTTGGCTAGGCTTGTAAGGGCCTCAGGGCCAATAGGCTAGTAACTTCCCATGATCCTATGATCCTATACACTGCTTTTTATTCATGTTTTATCCTGTCTTGTGACAGTGTGTTTTCATATTATCTGTTAGGCACTGTGTTTAGTTTCTAGATTTGTTTTACATTTGTCTGAGATATATTTTTTATCTTTTTTTGTTCTGCAGTATGTTGGACTTAACTGAACCTGTAGCAGTCCTATTTATTCTGTATATTATTTAATTTTCGTTTATATATACTGTTTAATTCCATTACTGACTTGCTGCATATTTATCTAGCAGGGCATTTATTGAGCATTGTGTATTTGCATCAGTGTACCCAATCATTGTTGTATCATTATGCCTTTAATGCTTGGCTCAGAAATGACTTTACAATGATTATCAAAATCAAATAAATAATGAAGCCAAGTACAGAATGATATCTGATAAATTCAGTTTGCAAACAGAAATCACAGTCATGGACTCAAGCTAAATGCCAAAAATGCATAGTCATCCCATTTGGGAAAAACAAAACACCCACAAATTACCACATAGGTGGCAGCCCCCTTAATACAGAAGAGGTAATAAGAGATCTGGGGACCCAGGTAGATAGTAATCTCTCCTTTGACAATCATATTGCCAAAGTAGTTAGGAAATCCTTCTATGTGGCCCATCTAATTACTAAAGGGTTCACATCTAGAAATAAAGAGGTTATAGTGCCCCTCTACTCTTCACTCATTAGACCCATCATAGAGTACAATGCCCCATTTGGGATGTACCTCACAAGACACTTCCAACAGATGGAAAGACCACAAAAGTACCTCACCAAGAGGATTACTGGCCTCAAACATATGTCCTATGCAGCCCGACTGAAAAAACTCCGGCTGTACTCAGTGGCATATCGCTTACTCAGAGGTGATCTCTGCCTGACTTACAAAGCCATGCCCAACTCAGAATTGATGGACATGCTCCACCTAAAGAAATCCAAGTCACTGCGAGCCACACGCTCTAGTGAGCTAAACCTCATCACAGCAATAAATAGAACATGCTGGAGGGATAGATTCCTGTCACAGAGACTCCCCATGCTTTGGAACAAAATTCCAAATTACATCAGGCAGAGCCCCTCACTAACACTCTTCAAGAGAAACCATGACGAGTGGATGGGTAACAGAAAATACACCCCTGGGATCACTTCATTGGCTCTTCTTGACAGAGGGTCAATTAATTGATCAATGGAGCGGTGAAAGCTGACACACTCTGGCTAAGCTTATAAATGCCCTCAGGCCTACCTATGAACCTATGAACCTATAGATGTATTACCGATATTTCTGAATAAAATACCACTAGTTTTGAGAATTCTTCAGTTTTTCTGGGTATCAGATGCTCATCAGCATTATCAGTCCCCTTTTTCCCATTTTTACATGGAGTTGCGGTGGCACATCAGTTGTCAAATCCTCTCTTGTTTCAGAATCACTCTTCTACCTTCATCAGTCATACCAAACCAGAGCCATAGCTAGGTTCCAGTCCCATATAATTTCCTGAAGTTTAGCTTGTAGTGTTACAATGTTAGCATGCAGCGGCTTTTGTTGACCTATTCCCTCTGACATGTTTATTGATGTAGTTAATCACTAGTATGCAAAATGTCCTGGTCATAGAGCTGTGCCCTAATGCACACCCATTCCCACTGGGAACCCCAAAGAGGATCAAACACTGTACTTATTTTACTGGATTCTTGTACAGAGCCTACACTAATTATACCAATATTTAAGACTTCAGACTATCACACGACTGTCCAAAAGAGCTTTCTTGGGACCTTGTCATATGCTTTCTCTAAGGCTAAGTATGCCCATTTGGAGTTTTTCCTCACCTCCAGCTTTTCCACTATCTGTCTCAGTGCAAACATCATTTCAGTTGTACTGTATCATGATCTGAATCTGGACTGCTCATCTTTCATTTTGCTTTCAGCTAATCTGTGTATTCATTTATTAGTCATCTCCAGCACTTTTATGCAGTGTGACAGAAGTCAAAAACACCTTTCTGGTAGGAATATGCTGAAATACTGGGAAACTATCATGAGAACATCTGTCAAGGTTTGAGTGAGCAGAGACAGGTATAGGAGAAGAGAATAACGCTGATGTACAGACTTACCCACAGCTGTGAATATCCACTTTCTTCTTACAAACTGGCACCAGAATATTTAATTTTGAGTGATCTGGAATATGGATCTCTCTCTGTCTCTCCATACCATGATGAGTATCCTTAGAAGCCATTTCTTCCTTAATGCACCTAACATTTTGATACATGTTGCAACATCGGATTCTGTAACGTCATTTTTCTTAGTGTACTTGGTTGTCCTTTTTGAGTGGCCCCACCCTAGAAGACAAACTGCTCAATATGTACATTTATTCTGAAAGTAAGGCTACCTATAACATGATAATTACCACCAAGTGCAAAATGCAAACTATTGTCAATGGATTCTGCATTTAGCAAATTTTTAGTGAAAGGTTACAGGAATATTAACTTCTTCAGATCAGACCAGACTGAATCTCTCATACTCTCTCCATCTGTACTTCATCACTCTATATCATTTACTTGTATATCTTGGAATGTAAATGACTAGTTACTATCTGCCTCGTAACAATGTGACTGCTTACTTGGAACTCATCTAATTTTTATGATATCTGTATAAAGTTTGTACATCACTGTGTGTAACTGCAGCTTTTCTCCCAGGGCCTCCACTGAAAATGAATTCTTTATAACCCAGTCGGACCATCCCAGTAAACAAATGTCAAATAAATAAATCATTTTAGAACTCAGTAAGGCCTTGCTCATCTGTCTGCAACTCCCTGTACCCTGCACTCTCATATACTTCACTTGTACAGTAGCATTATTATTTCTCCTGTATCTGTCTTTGCTTGCCCATACCATGACAGATGTTGTCTTGGTACTTTATCAGTATTTTAGCATATTCATATCAGAAAGATCTCTTCTGAATGTGGCAGGTGAAAGGACAGCACTGGGTATATCAAGTGTGGACAATCTGAGATAATCTAGGAATGTCATATTGGAAAAGGGCCCAATTGAGGTCATCATCTGATATAACTGGTAGCCATTTACCATTCTCTGGGACACACCCCCCAAACACACAGTAAATGTGGGTGTGGAATCAACTCTGACAAGGCCAAATACCTCAGATAATCACTGTTACTGTCAAGCCAGATTCAGAAAGGAGCAACTCCCACAACAGCCAAACAGCCATCCGCACACAGGAAAACAAAAAATCTGGCAGGCACCCGTGGACCACAAAAAAAGTTGCAAACAAATCCAAGGCACAAGGAGAAGTTGTAGTCACCTTTATTCACAGAAAAGCACAATAAAATAAGCACTTTTGTCATCAACTATTGGAGAATTCATCAGACAAAGTACCAAACATTAAAAGCAGTTATTTTAAAAGCAGATATCAGACTACACCCACCATCCTAACCAATCAAATCAAAAATGGGAAATGACATCCCAACAGGATCATTATTGCACTTAAAGGAAACTGCATTTCATAAACAGATCCAAAGATGTATAAATATAAATACATGAAAATATTAAATATTTATAAATAAACTAAAAATGTACTAAAACATTTTATGTCACACTATATAAAACCATATGAAACACATATAAAGTGGAATAAAAAAACAACCACAAGTGCTTAATAAATGCAGTAAACTATCTCCCCATTGCCATTAATTTTAGAAGGCAAGAAATGGATAGACGGTTATTCAAACCTGGCCACTGGCCAGCATTTAAACAAATTTGCCATGTTAATTCTTTCTTTTCTAACAAAAGTGCCCAGGGGCTTTCTTTATGGTTAAGGACATCCAAAATAAAGAATTTAACAAATGTTCTGTTTTTTTCTTTACAGTGTTTAACAAAGGCGTTTGTGGGTTTGTTAAGTCTGATGTCCCTCAAGTGTTCATATATTCTGTTTTTACATTTTCTTTCAGTCTTTTCTATATAAAAACATTCACAGAGAGAACAAACTGCATAATACACCACCCTTTCAGTGAAGCAATAATCTCTCCTGTTCAATTGCACTCTATTTTTTTCACCATAAATTTATTACTCCCTCAACACAAAACAACAATAGGTGCCAGCCCCACATTTCTTCACCATCCCTTGCTGTGAGACACCTCCATTTGATTCTAAAATAATTTTTAAATTATTACCATTTTTAAAACAATATTGGGTTTACTACCAAAACATTCCCTTACATCTTTATCACTTGTGAGAATAACCAATTTTTAAAAAGAATGTCAGAGATGTCTCTGCTGTTGTTGTTAAATGCTGTAATAAAGGAACACTCAAAATGCTGAGTAACTGTTGGGCCACCATCAACAGTTTCCCTATCTTGAGTGTACTCACCAGGTGTCTCCATTACTTATTTGTGACAAACCTGTTGACTACTAAGCAGAGGGGTAAAAAACCTTTGTCCCTTTTATTTACCACTTCAATCATAACCTCATTGATCAAACTCAGATGGTAGCCCCTTTTAAGAAACATACCTTTCAAGCAATCCCTTTAGTGTTTGGTACTTTGTCTGATGAAGTCTCCAATAGTTGATGATGAAAGTGATTATTTTATTGTATTTTTCTGCAAATAAAAGTGACTACAACTTATTCTTGTGTCTTGGATTTGTTTGCAAATTGTTTTGTGGTCCATGGGTGCCTGCTGCCAGATTTTTTGTTTTCCTGCAGTTTGTGTCCTGGTGTATTTTCAGCCATCTATACATAGTTATACATGCATGAGTAGATGTATATACACATACATATATACATACATACATACATGTATAAAACACACACGCGCACACACACACACACACACACACACACACACACACACACACACACACACACACACACACACACACACACACACACACACACACACACACACACACACACACACACACACACACACACAAACATTACATCAGTAGGCAGCCACAAAAAAGTGAGACAGTCCCAAAAAAACATGAAACACCATGCAGAAAGACTAATCAAAACAATAACATGAAATATAGACTCTCACAAAATAAATGTATTTGCAGAAGGCATGTACTCTCTCTGTGCTTCCAAAACTGCCTAAGCTGGGTATGATGTTAAAGTGAGAATAGTAAAATTGGATGAATGTGGGTACACCCTCCCCAAATAAGATGGAGATAATGTATCTTTTGTGTGCCACAGTCTGTGTTTCTACCATTCTTTCCCCTCTGTCTCTCAGCTGTCTCTGACTTTTCCTGTGCACAGTATAAGCCCAAGACAGATCAAAAAGATTTCATAGAATAAAGTATATGAAAAACCTTTCCTCAAACATAGGGGTATAATTAGGATTCTACTTTTTTAGCGGTTTATTTGTTTTTTCTTCACTATCCCCATGCACTGACCTCTAATATGTTCAGTTGCCCACAATTTATCCCTGCTATCCAGCCATTCCACTTAGTGTTGACAGATGGACAGTGGGTTTTCCAAGACTACTCTGCTGTTAGGAAAGCCTTTCTAGTTGCCTTCCAACCCATCCCATCCATTCTAGGGGCATGTATTGCTAGAGGACCAGAATGAAGATGCTGGGGATAAGGGAGGTGATACTCTGTGCACGAGTTATGCTAGTGTTTTCAGATGCGCCTACCCAAAGTCTCTCCAAATGTGCACTGTTAGGTCCCTGCTGTGATGGACTAATCCCGTACCCTAATTTCTAAGAAGGTGAACTACTAATACAACTGATGACTGAACAGAGGTCACTAGGCCTAGACTATGCCATTTCCATAGTAGAGTTTCACTGTTTTGAGTGAGATAGCAACAAGTAACAATTTTTAAGAAACTGAGGCATAGTCTGGATTTCTGAAATTATAATCAAACTTTCCACAATGTAGTCTCCACTTCACACCTCCTAAGAGGAATCCTTACCAAACAAGGACTTGGCATGTTTGTGGAGAGCATACCTCTTTGATACTTGGAAAAAAATGCTGAAATGACAGGCTTAAGCAAAATAAATAAATAAAAATATTTAGTCAAAGAGTAAAATCACACTATGCAAATATACCAAGGCCCGTTTAAAAAGTTTATTTCTAGCACATTACAGTGTAATAAATATAAATTGTAGAACATGATTGACTAATTGACTATGCCCTTG
This sequence comes from Protopterus annectens, assembly GCF_019279795.1. NCBI lineage: Eukaryota > Metazoa > Chordata > Ceratodontiformes > Protopteridae > Protopterus > Protopterus annectens. The sequence continues at coordinate 477,794,428 of NC_056737.1, read as the reverse complement.
TTTAGAAGTGCTCAATGAAAGAAGAAAGAAAGAGTTCAGAAAATTGGCATTAGTCTTCCAGTAAATACAAGGCTATTGACAAACACAATTAATGAATATGTTCCCATAGAATTCATATACTTCTTCTAGCCAAACAATATGCAGTCATGAAAATATAATAGTGATAAAGCTCCATGACGAATCACACTGTCCGTTAAAAATATAACAATTTCCACTGAAGCAACATATAATATTACATATGAAGGCTTAAATATAATTACCATAGTAAATGTACAGCTTGATTATCAAAACTGGTGATCAAACAGGAAGCAATAACATAAAGCAAGAAGCAAACTCCAAGCATCATATTAAAATTCTTTATGAATGAACCATGAAATATCATATTTACCTACCATGTGCTCCAAAGCTTTCAGATCAAAGTTCTTTGCTAGCAAAGTACTGAGTGATTTAACATTACAGGAAATCCACATAAAATGCGATTGCCAGTTTATGGTGCTCTGCTTCCTACGGATTTCCAGAAATATGACCTGGATACGGTGTATTATAATTTTGGGGAATAAAAATATATACATGAAGTCAGAGTATGCATTAAAGACCAGATTCTAAATGCAAATGAATGACTTAAGAGCTTGTGATTTTACCCTTTAGGTAAGAGATAAAATTCTGCAATACTGGATTAGTTACATTAATGCAATAATCTTCAGCTGACGTTACCAAGTTACAATAAAAAGAAGTGAAATGGAATGTGCATGGTTAGCATATTGATTAATTTCTCTTAGAAAGGCTTTTCTATTATCATCTGACAGGACATCTATAAAAAAATCAATACTACAGGACTGTTGTGAACAGTAATGTTTTGCATCTTCAGGGGCCTTGCGACTGTTCCCACTCTTAGCCAGCTGTCTCTCTAATGATGTCACTCAGCTTTAATATTTATGTTGTTTCTTCAGCTTGCTAATATCAGATTATTGTGCCTGCTGTTATTCAATACATGCCTGGTTGTTATGTCTATATACTATTTTGTGAGCTTTCATCATGATTATATTTCTGCAGAATAAGAAGATTATTTTTTTAAATAATTGTGCATAACATTGTTCCGGTGTTCTGTAATATATCACTAGCTGAGTTCATAATCTTTCCTGTAGAAATGATTATTACTTAAATGCTGAAACCAAGCTATTCTATTTATGTTTCCAGCACTTGCTTTACTACTTTCTGATTATATTACAAGTGAGTATAAATCTACGTGCTCCTACTGAATTTGCAGACCATGGGACTATAGAATTCATTGAGAAACTCTAACTAATTAGTTGTGTGAACCAGATAATCCCAAATGAAACCAGCACCCCTTTTCATGGAAACCATTAAGTACACAAAATTTGAATTACTTGGTTCAAGGTTAAGTATTACATACGTGACAGATGAGAATATTTAACTCTAGCTCTACAGCTTTCTCAGCTATTACCTCAACATCTATGCTCTAATGTTGCCATTTCTTTTAGAAGTAACTATATTTAGTATTCAATAAAATGTATGTGAGAGATCCAAAGTTCAAAACTGAGAGAATCCATTTCATGGCAGTCATCTTTAGGAGTATAAAGAAATCATGATTTTAGGAGGCACTTGACAGGAAAAGCCCAACCTCTAATAAGCTACCTATTGTGTCACTCATCTCTACAAACAAGAAATGATCACACAATGACATTAGACCCACCCAATGTTTGCAGTGAGACAGACCATGGAGAAGGAACTGGAGATGAGGAAAACATCCAACTAGGGATTCTCAGAGAGAGAGAGCATAACAGAAGGTCCCAAGAGTACTAATGTTGGCAATCCTGAACTGGTTTGAAGTCCAGGAAACAATGGCAGAATTAATGCAAGCTGTATATACAGCAGTCCAATGACACAATGTAATAATAGTGCTCAGAGTCACAGAGCGATTTTCTAATGGGACCAGCTGTACAGCAGGGTTCAGCTCTAAGCCCTCTGTTGTTCATACTGGTGATGGACTGCATTAGCAAACAGGTCAAAAGCTACAGATCAACAAAGCTACTGTATACAGAAAAGTTAGCAATACAAGCAGACGGAACAGGGACTTCAATGACTGATAGGGGACTGCTATATAAAATTAGGGCTGATGGGATGAAACAGACTACAGCAAGATAGTAGTCAAAGCAGAACTTGAAGTTGATTAGAAAGAAATGAAAACTGAGATAAAAGGCAAAACTGTGTAACAGTTTCCGTGGCTGGCAAAGGAAAATCTGAAAGAGGAGGTCAAACCTAGAATCTGAGGTGCTGCACTCAAGTGGCACAAAGTGTCAGGGGTAGGGTGCAACAGAAGAATGCCAAAGCAGCTGAAAAGTAAGGTGTACAAAACAGTAGTGCACCTGGGGCTTTTGTATGGCACAGAAATCTGAGCAGTAATTAGCTGGAATACAATTATGAATGTGTGTCTATGTACAGGGGAAGTCTGTGCATCAGTCTGCAATCTGTGTAAATCGGTCTTCCTTGTCGGTAACATTTATGCAGATAAAATGCTTTGGTATGGCCTTTTTCATGAATAGTATAAATAATTTTATAAATTATTAGAGTATGCACATACACTGGTTATATTGCACCAGCATATGAATATCAGACAACCAGTGACAGTTGTACCTGGGAGTACAGTGGGTGCAATTGCCTGGCACACTATCACAAACATACCTCATGCTCCACATTGTATTGTCCAGACTCGCTCATTAAAACTCCCAGTAAATAACTGCACAGTGTTGCTAATGAAGGCATCCGATTTAAGATGGCTAGTACATATTTATCCAAAGAGCAAAAATTATGAGCTTCGCATATGTCATCCTATACCAAGTAACAGTTCAAGCCACCAACCTTGGAACTTGATCTGAGGCAAAATTATCAAAATGCAAAATGTCTGTGCATTATGTAGGTTGCTTTCTTTTAGCACAGTTTTATATACTTTCCAGCTTGGGAACTACATACATATTTTCTAAAATACTTTATCAAGGAATCTTTTATATTAGCAAACAGAAAAGGCACTCTACTTGAAGATTAGAATGGTAGCAGTAGTTACTGCGGCAACTGATTTTCTTTGTTTGATTACTCAGTGTTTTCCATGCTGGTGTGACTGTAAATTATTTTTCCAAAAATCAGGCTACTGAAACAATTTCACATGTAATTCCAACTAAAGAAATGTACTGTGGAAATAACTTTCAGATGATGTTTATTCATTAATTCAGGGTTTGGTCCAGAACGGTGCAATTCACCTCATTTTTTTCACTCATTAGCATTCCTTAAGATTATCAGCAAACATTCTGAAATCAGTAAGTACCTAAACTCAAGCACTTGTGTCACAAGTAGTTTCCAGTACTTTTTGTGGCATTTAGTTTTGTAATTTTCTTTACATCACCTCTTATCTTCCATGACTGAAAGCTAGGTGTTTTAATCCCCCTTTGCTGTGCTTTGGAGGTTGGCATCATTATATTGGAAGAGCCATCTGCTTTCAATGGCTTAGACTCTTGCTAGACTGAAGAACTGTTAAATCCCTATTTAAAGTAAGCTGCAGAGTTAATTGTTACTCTCCAGTGATGATAGCAATCCCATGTCTAAAGTGTGCTTTACCTAAATTAGATGAATGTCTATCATTTTGTTTCATAGACTTTGTCCTTTTATATTTTAGTGTTTAATAAGATATAGGAGATACTACATTGGGGCATGTGCCCAGGCCATAAAATAGAGTATTCTACCCTGTTCGTACACGGGTCCAGTGGTACACATGCCTCATGAATCATGAACTAGTATAAGCCCATACTTGATAACAGTGTTTCAGCTGAATCTAGTCCCAAAACATCCAAACTGCAGCTGGAGACATCACAAGATACCATACTACTATCCTAAACTACCTTGTGACCCATCTAATTTTCTTTCAGTACTAAGTCATAAAATGCATAATGTAACATTTTAACCCCCAGAGTTTTTCTAAGAGGCAGTCTTGCAAACCTCAGTTCTCCAACTGTATCAGGGAACGCTGACACAGGGTCATTAATGTAACCTAAGACAAACATATTTGTATATTTACATATTTTCATAACAAACAATGAACTAACTTTACTTTCTTTACTGCCTCTCTTTAAACAAAACCTCAAAAGACACCTCAAAACACACTGGTTATGCCCCTGCAGCAACCCTGAGTAACCTTCTGCTTCACTACTGATATTTTTCCTCCTGAACCACAACTTTAATTCACATTCCTTTGAAGCAGGACTGTAACTGCTGAACAAAATTCAACATACTGGTGTAATCTATCCTGCTTGATGCTCTGAAAGTCTCTATCCTGTTTGATGCTCTGATAGTCCACATGAATCACACCGTATAATAAATTATGCTGTACATATTGTCACCTTTACTATTGTAAATACCTATTTTATTTTATTATTACTTCCTGTATTTTCAGTATTCTTATTACTTCCTGTATTTTTAGTAATCTTTTTTTTATTGAAATCCTTTCATTTACTATGTAATAATATTGATTTTGAATTTTTAAGTTCAATTTTAGTTGTTGCTACTGGAGCTTTTCTCCCCGGGCCTCTACTGAAAACAGAAATATATCCAGTTGGACTAGCCCGTTTAACAAATGTAAAATAAAATAAATAAATAAAATAAAATATTTGACTCCAAACATGGTGCTACTATTGAACCAACATTCTGTGAATGTGTGCAATTGCAATCAGTATCAAACTTGTGAAAGAAGTAGGACGGTATAGGCCTGCAGCGAAAGTATTCTGTACCCCGGATATAGACATTGGGCAGCAAGTATCAAACACAGCATTAACCCCATATGCTCAAGCAGGTACCACCACCACCAACAGCTGCACAAGGGCAAAAAAAATAAAAGATGAAGAGTCATTAGCTCATGGCAAAAAGCACAGCGTAACAGACTAACAGCCCCTTTACCTATTTTCTAACAGGAAACCATACCTACACTGAAATGTATGTCATACAAGACACTGCCAACATAAATGTAACCTGTAGTCCACAGTTAGAATTAAGTTAACAATTGGTTTCCGCTTATCCTGGGCAGCTATGAATGCTCCAGACAGTCTGACTCGATTTCAAGCAGGAGATTGCTTTGAACATTTACTACTGTTCAGATAAAGAAACATTTTTAGGCATTATTCTTTTACATTCCTCTCTTCCAAACTGATACTAAAGCCTGAAAACTCTATATAGAGAAAGTACAAGTGTCAAAGACACACAGCTTGTGCGAATTAGTAAAGACCAGAGTTATGGAATAGTGCTTCATAACAGCAAAATCTGAAGTGGACATGTTTGATATATGTGGATTTGACAGATGTGACTCAGTAATGATTTTGTATACTAATACATATATATAGTATGTAATGTATTGCAGTCACAAATCTTAGGTTTGACAGTAGAAGTAAAATTACATACTTTTAGTAATAAAATGAAAATCTTATTTTTCCAACATATTCAGAAAAGCACAGATCAGAAGCAGGATTAGCAGCACTGAAAAACAAAGAGCCTTAATCTGCAGTTTATTGTAAATGGAGGGTTAACAGTTCTCCAGTCCTATGGGAACTTTTACAAGCTATTCTAAAGTATTTTCAACCTCCAAGGCTCCTGAAGAGGCACTGCAACTCAATGAAATTAAATCAGGCAATATGTCAACAACATACAAACAAAACTGTGTAACTATTGAGAAATAACAGAGTGAACTTCACATGGCATTGCTGAGAAATAGAGGGGCCAATTTCCATTCCATACAGAAGTCATGAACATATTTTAACTGTTGCTCTTCCGCTGTATTTCATGAGTCATAACATTTATTTTCATGTGTGAAAACACCACGACAGCATCAGAGAATGTCAGAGAGATGGAAGGCCACAATACAGAGTGGGCAGAGTGCCTTATCAAAATCAACCAATATTGTTTATTAGTTGTGTATAACTGATGCCAAAAAAGTGGGGAAATGAATTACTAATGAAAAAAGGAATAAAATCTAGCAAAAGAAAAAGGAAAATAATAACTAACTTAAGACAGGCCCAAAGAATGGGAGCCATACCTCTCAACCGTCCAGATTTTTGCCGCATATTTTTGCCTGTTTCTCATAAAATTGTGTTTTTTCTGGCAAATCACCAAGGACTGAAGTAAAAAATAATAGCAGGCATTTAAGTTTCAGACTTTATTTCCTTCAGAAATTTCATGCTAATGCAAAAACTCTTAGTCTATCAACTTTCTAAATTTGTAAGAGCAATGTTAAAAAAGTCCCTACTTGGGGGCCTTTGTCCCCTCATTATTTGTGGTTTTGTCCAAATTTCTTGCTCTGAGAGGTTGAGAGGTATGATGGGAGCATACTTTTCTGAAGGACATGAAGTCTGAAACTCAAATGCGTGCCTTGTATTCTGACTTCAGTCCTCAATGATTTGCCAAAAAAACACAATTTTGTAAGAAACGGGCCAAAAATATGAGGTAAAAATGTGGACATTCTACAAAAATCTGTACAGTTGAGAGGTATGAGTTGTGCCTTGATCTTTATTTCCTGAAAAAAATGAATTGCTGCTACTTTTCATGTGAAATCTGCACAATTTCCTGGATGTCCTACAAGAACAATAAATAAAGGTATCTTTAATTTTTTTTGTAGAATCTTTGAATATATATACATATTTTTTTCTCTATAACCTGCTTTAAAGACCATCTCTTGCAGAATGTCTTTCTGCAGAGTTGTTCAGCCTTTACCCCTTCTTTTTTTCCTTAACACAAATCACACTTTTTTTTCCCTTTCCATCATAATACAGCATGCATTGTACAGTAAGAAGTGTGAGAATGGTACCAACTGCTTTATCCCTCCAAAGACATCTTGAGCACAGATCAAAAGTGAGAATATTTCCAAAGGTCTGTGAAGTGGTAAATTATTGTATAATGTTGCTTCCATCACACCTTTGGTCCTAAAAGGTTTCTTAGTTGGGTGATTAATTAAACTGCATGCAAGTTTGCCCAGTAAAAGGATTCCAGACTCCAAGGGAGACAGAAGAATGAAGAAACATAGCCTTGCTCCCCTCCCAGAGGTATAGGAAGGGTTTGCATGCATTCGGAGGCATACCTCTCCACCAGCAGACATCAAAAAGCTAGACAAAGGCTCTTAAAAATTAGGTACACCTGGCCAAAAATCTGGACAGCTAATTAGCATAAAATTGACATACCTAAAAGCATAACATTTCCCACTTTCAGTAAGCTTATTAGATACCATCACTGAGAAACACAAGTTTAAAAAAATATATATATAATCGGGGAATTATGTGCAACATACCAACTTACTGACCCAGATTTTGACTCAAATTCTATCTCTGTCACTCTTAATCCTCCCTAACACTAGTGACTTTAGAGAAAAGGTGTAGAATTACACTTAGTTGTTACTTCTTTCGGCTTTTCTCAGTTAGGGGTCGCCACAGCGGAACTCCGGTCCGCTAATGATTGGTAGTTGATTTTTACGTGCCGAGTTACCAGCCCTGACGCACAACCTTCAATGAAGGTATGCCCATTCACGCATGTCTGCACACGGAAGACACTCTAGCTGAAAATCGAACCGGACAGCGTCTTACTGTAAGGTGACAACGCTACCGCAGCACCACCACCGCGGATAGAATTACACTTAGTAATGGCAATAATTATAGTTATAGACTTCTTTTACTTCAGGAAATGTATATTAATTTGCATTCCCTTATTCTGGCAATGTCGTATGTTAATATTATTAACATTTTAAAAGTGTCTCTGGTTATTTCTAGATTTGTCCCTGATTCTGTTGAGATTTGTCTGTTTACTGAGAGCTGTGCTGTGCAATGCACTCCATAAAGAAACAAATCTTCATTTCCTGTCCTTTGAATCTAGTTGTTTTATAATGAACTAAAGTCTCATACATTAAAGCAGTGTGCACATTAATGTTGAAGCAGCATCATTCTATGACTCTGCAAAATACAGAGATAATAGATAACATACTTTTTCATTTGGGATACATTTATTTATTTATTTTTTATTTATAATTGTAATATGATTTTTGTAGGTCATGGGAAAGTATTTCTTTTATTTTCTATTAGTAACTTTAAAATGATTTGTGCAAACCATTAGCAATTCATTTTATTAAAATAAGTTGTATTATTTACTTTTCTCAAGCAGTGGCATTCAATATTCATCTCCCCAAATAACTACCAAAAGTCAAATAAGACATTTGTGTTTAATGACAAGTGATGCACAAACAAAACAATGCTAACCTGTACTGAGTAGGCACCAACCTTTATGGAACATATTAAACTTTGGTGTGGAAATAGAGCCAATAACCTTAAACCTCACAAGCTGATAGCCATTGCATGAACAAGAAAAGTCAAATTCAAACAAGGAGAGCATTCGGGATTGGGATGTGTAGATTAAGGGATGGCTGGACACACACACACACACACACACACACACACACACACACACACACACACACACACACACATGGACAGTTTAAAATTACCACCTCCCAAACATAAATGCATGCACACATTTGGGTAACATGGCAAACTATCAGAGGAGCCTTGCTATACCAAACCACTGCACATATATAAAAAGCATACTTCAGGCAGGGCACTGAACATGCACTTGGCAGAGATAGTAGGCAAGTATTTTTTATATTACGGAACATTTCAGCCAGTTTTGAATACAAAATGGTGCCATCTGTGCAATGCCATAAAAATCACAGACTTCACCTTATATTTTCTCACAACAGTCTCTCGTTTCCCTTTCATTACTAATATTTTTCTTATTTGCTTCTAAACCCATTAACAGTTTTGTGGCAGTCGGGTTTGACTCTCATTTTCTAACCCCACCATGTTGTGTTTGCAACAGACTGTAATGTTACAAAAGAGGACCATCTTAAGGAAATTATTTTTAATTAATACACCCTCTTTCATGTAGCTTTTCACTACTTATGTAAAAAACTGCTGACAGTTAGAAAAGAAACAGTGAAAACATTGCAACTGGGTAATTTACTAGTTGCCAGTATTTTTTTTAAATAAATAAGGATGAAGACCTACATGAAAGGAGGTAAGAAGTCATTCTGTTAGGATTACACACAGCTTGGTATTTCCTAGAGTCCTTGCACATTGTAAAATGCAGCTTCTGCTAAGAAAATATAACAGTAAATGATCATTAAATACTCCCTCAAGTTTTATAAATTGAGAAAAGACCAGTTTATCTGCAGACACGCTACATCAAAAATCTTTCTTAAGGTTATCTACATGGTCAAATTCATTATTCAATAATGAACAGTGACTAGACAGTGTAAGTGTACATTTCCACCATCTGGCTGATAGCAGAAGTCTTAGATCATGTTACGTCAGCATATTGAGATTAAGGTTCAAAAGTCAGCATACACATAATGCATGTCACACAGGTTTCGAATTAATTTTCCTTGACTCCAGAGTTTCATCTTGCATTTCTTTATTAAAAAATCTCCTAATAAACTTTGCTAAGCCACACTATATGTGACAGTTAGCACCCACTTCTTGCACTGCATGTAGCTAAGAAAGGCTATATTACGAGGGGTTTGCATCAACTTGCATTTTCTGAACAAGAAGAATTTAACCTCAGTGTCTGGAATTCCTGACTGACTGTAATCAGTCAGGTTTTTCATCAAGTATTTTCTAAACAACAAAAAGTATGTAACACTAATGGTTGGTATTATTCAATGACGTTAATCCTAAGTGTTATAGGAGAAAATTAAACATTACTTGGAATGCAGCAAAAAGGCAAGGAGAAATTAGATATGTTCTGCTAAATCAAGGGATAAATGAGAGGTATCTCACATACACACACACACACACACACACACACACACACACACACTCTCTCTCTCTCTCTCTGAAGGCAAGCTTATTTGCTGTTACTAAAATAGCAGCTTAGTTAAAACTATAATAGGAAAAGTAAAGTGTCTACAATTTAACTTTGTACAAACATTGCAACAAACAGAGACCAATTGCAACTCATATGCACAGGTGCATGTGTGCAGGCACAGACATATACATACCACTCTTTCTGTCATCATACAGTGCAGAATGGACTCTGGATTGGCAGTTTGTAAACTAGTGACTTATGGTAAGTAATGATCATTTACTGACCAATTATATCTCCAGGTGCAGATTCCCCTCACCTCCCAATCAGTCACAGGTGCAGCTCTAGTGATGTCAAGTTGGATGTTTGCTACAAAGGGAAACGAATATAAAGAAATCATGATTTAAAGTGACCCACTTGGAATTTTGTGATGCCACCATTAAAGGCAAAATTAGGTATCTTCCAGCAAACTCAGGGAAGTTGAGAGGTATTTTTGGGGGCACACTGTGCAGTGCGCTTTCACAGTTAGAGAACAGAAAGACCACAGCTCATGCTGTGAAGGGAGAGCAGGGTTGTTTGAAGGAACACCAAAAAAGAAAAATGTAAGCCACCACTGATAGTCCACCCTGGTTGTCTTTCACCCTGGTGATGGGGAATTAATGGGTCAATGGACAGGAGGGGACTGGTGGCCAACAGACAGTGGGGACAAACTACCACTGATAATGGTTTCTTTCATCATGGTTGCCTTCAAGCCTGCTCCACCATTTCCACTTTTTACAGTTTTCATAAAAAGCTTTTTTCCCCCTTGCCTTATCTTTTCTGCCACATCCCTTTCAAATTCTGCCATTGCTGCCCCCACCACCTTTCTTTCTACTAGCCTCATTTTGTTGTAAATCCCCCTCCACTGCCTCCTTTTCATCTTATATCCTTTGCTCTAATTGCTAGCTTTGCATTTCTGTGTAGTCATATTGACCTCTCTCTCTGTTTTGGCCTTTTCCTTAGACACTTTTCTGCATCTCTGAGTAGTCCATCCCTAACTCACTTTCATAGCCTTCTCCCAGTTATAACTCACTTTTAACCCTTTCACCACTTCAGCATAATCCACACACCAAAAAAAAAAAAAAAAAAAGAACGTATCTTTGTATTCATACCCCCCCCCCCCACACACACACACACACACACGCACACACATACAATCACACTGCCAGCTGCTGGTACCTTCACTTAAGCAGTAATTAATTTATAAGGACTGAAAAAAATGTATGAAACAGTAAGATACTGTAATGAAGCTGGAAGGACCAGAAGAAACTGGAAATAACTGGAAGATACTGGAATTAGACTCAAATGAATGGCTTTATCTTTTAATTATCCAGAACTGTACTGAAAAAGTGCCAGTCTCTCCTTTATGTGCCAGTTTTTGGTTTATTAAGTAGCAGCAGCATACAGTGGAGGCAGATGTCAACAATATTCAAATAATTTCTCACTGTCTCATTTTAACAGTGCTGAGAAACTGAAATAGACTACATTACAATGTCCATAGCTTCAGCATTCATTCTGTCCATATATTCTGCACTCAGAACTATTCTTCTGCAGTCTCGAGTGTCTGTACCGAACATTTGTGGACTGCACTGCCGTGACTTTCTCTGTATCAGTCTGAAATAACTTAATGACTTCTGTGTTTAAAGTAGCTCTCCTAATAATATCAAATCCCTGTAAATTGCCTAAATGTTGTACACACCTCTTTAACCTCGACTCCCAAGTCTTGTACCATCTAAATAACATCTGTTTGTACTTAATGTACTGCATACTCTGTTAGCACATTTTATTCCTGTCAGTATTCTTCACTGTAGGTTATTTATTTGTCCTGAAACATTCATTTCTATTGAAACTACATGTAAAATGTAAAATATAAAATGAAGATATAGGCATGCTTTAATATGGCTGCATTTGTAGGCCTATGCAAAGAGAATACTGTATTTTTGTCTAACAAACTACATTTAAGTGAAACCTAATCTTACAATTTGTTTTACTTTGTTTAGGAACACACACAGTAAATTCTCCTTTCTGGTATGGACAAGAATCATCTGGCTGAACCTGTCATGGTCTAAAACTTCAGTCAAATACCAGCCCCTCTCTACCCCGCAGTTTGGGATTTCCCAGTGTGCTCTGGGCAGACTAAAGTTACCTATCTGTTATTTATTCTCCCTTTCTCCTTTATTCAGTTAACTTAATATGTTAAATCTCATTTTTTTCCAGTCTTCCTCTTCTTCAACTACAGGCACTTAACATATGTTCTAACACTGCCCACCCCCTTTATCTCTCCTGATTTGGTGATCATCTTCCACTGTTTTCTCACATCTAATGCTCTCCTTTATGCAGATTCCTTCTTAAACTCCATTTCACCCTTCTTTCTCATTTCTATACAGCCTATACCAAGGCGCCTTCATTTTTCATCAGCCCATGCAACTATGACACCAGCAATGTCCACCTTCCTCTTCTGCATCAGTGCTTGTTACTCCCCATTTTTCTTCCTAGATTAGGTCCAGTCTTCCGTGGTGTAGGAATAAATATTTATTAAATCCACAAACAGGCAAAAATAAGCACTTTCGTCTTGAGCACAAGACTTCATCAGATGCCATTTTTAAAAAACAACTCTTTTATATATTACAGGCAATTAATTAAACACTTCACATAATTGAATAATTTGTATAATTAATTAAAATTCAGTAAAACAAGTTCACTGCTGAAAACCAGCATGCAAGTAATATATTATTGAACCGAGAGCTTAGATGGCAGCTTAGGTTCAAATCCAGTACACACCCAGGATTAAATGAATATATTTCGATTAAACCTGTATTATCTTTGAAAGCCTCACAAGTTTAATAAATTTATCAAAATTAATTATAAAAATATTGGCACGTACACATTTTACCTTTGGAAGGTTTTAGGAAAGGGTTAATCCATATGCTGGTTTTCAGCAGTGAACTTGTTTTACTGAATTTTAATTAATTATACAAATTATTCAATTATTTGAAGTGTTTAATTAATTGTCTGTGATATATAAAGGAGTTGTTTTTAAAAATGGCATCTGAAGAAGTCTTGTGCTCAAGACGAAAGCGCTTATTTTTGCCTTTTTGTGGATTTAATAAATATTTATTCCAACACCATGGAAGACTGGACCTTCTCTACTTTTGGTTATTGGTTTGGTACAATATTCTTTTGACTTTTTCTTCCTAGATTCCTTACGCTGCATGGTAATACTATCCAACCAGACTCAAAGTCACCCTTGTTTTTTAATCTTCTATGATCTAACTCTGTTTTTACCTTCTGTGTATTGCCTGAATTATTTCTCAATGTTTCTACTTGTAAGACACTTTCTTCTCCTTTCAATCTAGTTTAATGATATAACCATTGAAATGTACCTTTCCACTACCACACTAAACATTGTTGTCTCTTCTGAGCTAAGATGGATCATTTCCTTTACATACAACAGTAAACCTTCATGTTTTGTTCTTAAGCAATGTTTTGTCCTTATTGACAGTTATATGAATGTATCTTATAAACTACTCCCTAGGAGCACCACTTTCAAGAATAATTCTACTCTCAAATGCAAAGTTGTAAATGTGTACAAAGTTTCAGAAAATGTGCAAAATGCATTTTAGCATATGTCTCTGCTACACATTCATTGTTATAAATGTCACTGCCTCCATGCATTTCCATCAAACATGCACTTTATGTGTATATGTTATATTGTAAAACTGTTCAGTTTGTGCTATTTTATGTAGCTGTGTTATAATGCATCACTCTGTATTAGTTTGCCTTCACTATTATGTGGTGGATAAGTTATTCAGTGGATAATATTTTTTCTTATATGCCTCTGTGACTGGGTAGTGTTAAATGGGATATTTTTACAAGCTTACCTATCTAATTATTAAATAGTAAATACATAAATAAATACAGCTGCCTCTCTGCCAGGTCTCATCGTCATCTTTTCTCTTGGCTGCTGCTATAGGCAGTCATTATAAAGCCTAATCCTTTTGTTCCACATGCTGGCTGCTGGTGCAATGGGCACATCTGAAAAGGCTGCATTTCTGGCATCTCTGTGCCACGTATATATGACACAGTGTTACTTCATCTGTCTTCTCCTTGACAACCCTCACCACTTTGCTGTCTTCATTTTAAAATTTCTCCTGTCTATGTGCCACCTTTCATCTATCTTAGTATTTTCTTTTCTTATTCTTCAGTATGCTGCACCGTTTGCCCCAAATCCTGACTACTTTTCCCCATAACCTGCTATCCTTCATTCTGGCTCCTCCTACACGTTTTCACCCATGCCCCTTTCTGCCTAGCAAACCTACTGTTAAAACTAGTTCCTAGGTCTTCCTCTACAGTTCTTTATTCTTTTACAGGCCCCACATTCTATTCATCCCAGAGTTTCCTGAACTAAACCCCTGTATCACATCCTGTGCAATTCACCTACTTCTTGCCCTCCCATCTCCTCCATCTTATTGTGCATTCCCTCCTGTCTCATTCAGTTTGCCTTGCTGGATCATTTCTTCCCTTTTTCTTCTTAGCCTGTTAATGCTTTTCCTTGCTTAGCTTCCTATCCTTACCCCTTCGTTATTTTCTTCCCTCCTTGAGCTGTTGTAGGTTTGTGCCTAGTAACTTCTTTATCTTTTCTTGTTCTGTTATTAGTCCTTTCTCTGTTGTCCTCCCTCCTTGTTGTGTACCCTTCTCCCCACAGGCATTACCTCACACTCTCCTAAGATGTTCAGCACTCTTCTTCAGGTTCCTTCACTTTGGTGTGGTTTCATAAATGAGGCTGTGGTATCCAGTGCTAGACTTTGCATTTCTTGAAAGGCTATCATACATTAGCATGGACACTATCTGTCACCATTTCTGGCCTTTTGGCTGCCACAGGAGAGCAACATTTGTCTTTGTTCTTGCACCTACAATCGCTGGCTAGTACTGTTACTCATCTAGGCTCTCATCCATCCTCTCTACAGCTATAATCTTCACTTCTCTGCATGCTGCTCTCCTCCCCAAATGGGCTATTTAAGTAACACCAGCTCATGCCACTCTCCCCACTTTGGCCACCTCCTCCTGAAGGCATGCTAATCCTATTACCCCATGACGTCAATTGCTGACTATATAATGCTTCGAAGCTCTGATGGTTCTCTGGTTTAACAATGAAGAACTCTCTCTGCTCCCAAGCCTGCAGTCTCTGTACAGTAGTAATGCTGCAGGACCTTACACTCTTCCCTTCAGCCCTACAGTTACATTCTTAGTTCCTCCAAGCTGCTGCTGCCGCCATCTTTACCTTCATGATGCTAATCTGCTGTCAGCATTATTTCTACGCCCTTTTCTCTGCTGCTTCTGGCTGAAGTGTGCTCTGCATATCTCTTCTCATCTTCCATCGAAACACGCCACTGGTTATGGAGTCAGAAATCTAGACTGTGCTATGCGATGTAACACTACAGAACAGATTCATAATTTAAAGAGGCACACAGCAATATTTCTCTCTGACGTTGTGAGCACTCAACAAACTTACAATGATATTTTGTGTTGCGTTCTGCCCTGGATAATGTAAGTTGATGTATGTGTATGATGTACCTGTGCATTACAGTGGCATTTGTAATATCTGGATATTCAAGAATTAGGAGACCAAATCAGCTCCATGGCATAGATAAATAAACCCTGACTGTGCTGCAGGCAACCTGAGTTTAACTACTGGCTGAAATGCTAGTAGGAACTAACCAAGGAGGATGGGAGTGAGTGGCCACTGCAAGCGTGACAATCCTGGAGGATGGCTTACCACACAGGTGATACCCAGTGGACTTCCTAGCCAGCTGAGTGTATGCTTCCATTAGTGCATTTGCACTATGTAGCTTATGGAAAGTGTTGTGCAGAGGCACACACCTCCACAGGAGGTAGCTAATGAGGTCTCAGATGAGCCACTGATGGTTGTGCTCTCATAGAGGAAGCTGGCCTGCTCCCTATGGCTAAAGACTTCTTATTTACTATTTGGCAACTGGGTAGGTGGACTGGTTCAGAGACCCTTTTTTTAGCCATGACCAGGCCCACAGGCAATAAACAGTGCAAGTAAATTTAACTAATACCCTTCATATATGTCAAGTTATTAGGTTTATGTTGTTGCAAAACTTTAGAAAGTTCATGTACAATGATACAGTTTTTATAAAGCAAACTGTTATACAGTTCTTTTACATTTCTACTAAAGTAGTAGGTTTACATTGCGTGTTATCAGTTCGCATGGGTTAAAATACAGTTTGGCTGTGTGAAATTGCTTCTTAAAAGTTTAAAATTCAATTTCCTTAGAAAAAACTCAAATGGAAGTGAATGAAAAAAATAGGTATTAACAGACGTACGCCTGGAGAACAAAGGAACAAGAACAAGTAAAGGCAAAGGAAACCAGCTGAGAGACTGTAAGCATTTTTAGAATTTTAACCCTTTTATCCATTATCCTTAAAGCATTTACAAGCACCTTCATTGAAGAGGTGCTAAGAAAGGGACTCAGACTTGATAAGAGTATCCTGCGGACTTGTTTCAGCTGACAGTTTGTTCCAGAGAGCTGGGTATCTTCATGAGAAAGTTTTTCATTGATGCCCATATTAAATGGGTGATGTTAAGTTCTCCTGGGAATTCCTTAGAGAGTAGGAACAGAGGGCTGATGGGGATAGCTGAGGAATACTTGACTTATATTTCACCAGAGCAAATCAGACAATTGGCACTAGTAAATTAGTTATTAGAGAAGGTCCTGGAAGGGGGGAAAATAAATGGGAAGACCAGCTGCATGCAGCAGCTCTGTCAACACATATTTCAGACTGTACCACTTTTCAGGATGTCAAACCATATTGCTACATATTTCTGAACAGTTACATTGACCAGTCATCAGTTCATTAAAGTTATACACGTATTTCTAACTATATATTTATATATATATATATATATATATATATATATATATATATATATATATATATATATATTACATCATAGAAATAAATAGTACCATTTAGTGAGTCATACTGCTGTACATTTCATTATGCATTTCCAGACAATGCACTGATATCATTTCCAAAATTTCAACAAATGCATATATTTTGTTTCAAACTGGGTAAGGGTATTTAACTCTACTTTTGTAATACTGCTTCAGTGTTTCATAAACAAAGTTAAGACACTGCAAGTTCAGTATTTAGAGGCACAATTCAAAATGTAATTCAGTAGCTAAGTCCTTCCTACTATCAGAGTATTGCCGTTGGCTTTCTCAACGATCTTCATATTTGTAAACCTTGAAGTGCAGACCACAGCCATGTCCATGTACTAGGAACTATAGCAGGCATTTTCCTTTCAGACAGCCTCGCAGGATATTCTGTACCCAGCCTGGTTTATTCACTGCTGCTTCTGGAGATGTCTCTGGGGACATCTACTTCAATCTCTGCCTGGACATTTCTCAATATATGTCTTAGCTAGAAGTTTCTCAAACACAACTCTTGTATTCATTACAATCTCTTTACGACATTTGTTTTGAGCAAATGTTGCCACCTTCCTCTCAGCAGCTTTCCATCTCCAGTACAAAGAGTGGAGTATTTTAGGTGCTCACATGTCTTCATATCCTCTCCCCCTCACTGTTTTTTTTTTTGGAACACTGCTGCACTCTTAATACCTTCCCCCTCTTGCAGTTTGTCATATAGTTTATGTTCATTAAGGTGTTAAAATTATCAGCACTGCACACATTTAGAAATAAGCCATATTGAACGATAACCCATAAAATAAACATGAATAGCATATTGAACATGTATGAAAAAAGGGATAATAGTAAAAATAACTACTGAGCAATGTTTAACAAAATCATTTTAGAAAGATGAAACTCCGGAGATGTCCTGAAAGACAGCCTAGTAATTATGGAAGGCAGCTGACTGCAGAGTACTAAAGCAAGAAAAACAAAGAATCTGAAGTTTCTAGCAGAGCCCTGAGAACAGACAACAGCCCCTTAAGAGGTAGCCCAAGAGCCCTACTGAGCACATAAATAACCAGAATTTTTTCATATTAACAAGTGCCAGGTTTTGGAAGGTTGGTGCATCCTTAAGTGGATCGCACAATGACCAGCAGACATATTCACACCTGATTGTTGGAAGCTGAAGCTCCTGTGTACAAGCTAAAACCAAGAAGCATTTTGATTCCATTTTCATTCAGGCAACAGACAACTTTAAGTGTAGTCGAATAAATGGATTTTTCTGTTTCAATCAGTTTTTCAGTGATTTCTGTCATTTTTTTCTGCATTTTACAATATTTTTCTCTGAATCTGAAGTTCTAGCAATTAATTGAAGGTGTTTTATTGATTACACTGTTTAAAGTGGGTTCTCTGCTGTGCCTAGTTATTTAAATCAGTTTTTGAGTGTGTTCTATAATTTTTCTGCATTTTATTTTTTCCATCTGAATTTGAAGACAGAATTATTTTCCCTACTGGTTTCTTTGATTTCCTAGCTCAGCACCTTATAAACCTGCATTCCGTTGATGCAAGTGCATAATATGATGTTTTATTCTTAGCAAAACTTGATAACTATATACTCAGGTAGCAGGCTGCACTAAGGTGCTACCTATAACTTTTCAATCAAGTTAAATTGCTTTAGCTGATTCCACCTTACAGCCCTACCAATAGTCGTTTATTATATTGCAAATGTTTTATTGCACTAATACTTGTTATACTGAACACATGAGAATTTATTGAGGCAAGTGTATAATAAGCTTATATCTCATATCCCTATACTTGTGGACAAATGGAAGGTAGCAGTTGCCTGATGCTCACAGAAAATGAACTATTACTTACCTTATCACAAACTATATACAAGGAATTTAGCAAAGATGGAGGCATCATTCCCACAATATATCACCTTTCAGCCTGCAGACACTGGAAAAAGGTACATCCAGCAAAAAATTAGGCTCTATAATTAGAATAAAATTCAAATAACAAATAGCACATAACTCTTCACAGTTCCAGTAGGAATGTGGGATACTAATAAAAAATGTTTGAAAACAGAGAGTGACAAAAATGATGGAAAAAAATATAAGCACATTATCAGAGAAACCATGTAAAATTAGTAGAATGTAATGAAATGCATTGCAAAATTCTACCACACAAGATCATTTATTTTTGTTTCTGAAGGAGGGAGATGTAAGATGTGTCTCCTCTTTCTTTAAATATTGGTGCCCCTAGTATGTTGGTTATGTAGTGTAGTTTTCTGTGTACTAAACAGCTTCAAAATCATGTGTGATGACATGGATTCATAAAATTGAGTGAAGGGGAAAATCAATCCTGAAAATAGGCATATACATCAAAAAAATAGGTACATCATACATAGGGATAAATCAGGCCTGAAAATAGGAATGTTCTTTCAAAATAGAAACAGTTGAGCACCATACACCTTCACAGCATTCCACTGAGATAGCTGGAAGATGATCATACGCTAAAGCTATAAAAAAAGTCATTGCTCAAGCCTCAAAGGCAGCAACAAGACTAATACTCAGCAGAAAGTATACACCACACAGATAGTACCATATGAACAGCTGTGATTCATCTGCATGGCCATGGAATAGGTTGTGACTGACCTGATATACTATGATATTAAAAATCTTATATTATTTGACCCCAAGCAGTTTGGTTTTGTGAAGAGTAGATTGTCTAATGAATCTGGCAAACTTATTTAGTAGAGTAACAATCCATAAACAGTGGTCATGCTATCCATTCAGCTTATCTTGGCCTCATCAAAGCATTTGATACTAGACCATAGGCTAACAAAGGTAAGCTAAATGTGCTCCAAACTGATCCCTTTGTAGTTTTGTGAACAGCATATTGGCTGAGGGATAGAACCCACATAGTGATGGTGGCAGATATGCCCTCAGTGATTCATTCACAAAACAACTATAAAACAAAATGGCACTGGGTATAACAAAAAACAACCAAGAACCAAAAACACACTGTGCCAACAGAGGAACAACGCAAACTCCAATAGTGTAGAAAAGTTTAATCACTGCTTTCGTAAAAACTTCTAGCTTAGAAAAGTTTAATCATCACTTTCATAAAAACTTCTTCAGAATGAATACACAGTAAAATCAAAACTGTTTTCTTTTGCTATTTTAGAGTATATTAGCCAAGATTTGCGAGGGGGATATTAAAAATAGGGTTGAAAGATGGGAAACATTATGGCAACTAAGACTGGGTGCTAACAGTCCATCAGGACTGAATGAAAGTGTAAATATCAAGGGTTTTTTAGAAGAAAGGAAGTTAACATTATAACAAGGTCTTGTTAAATCTTGTTAAATTTTATCAATTGAATGACTGGTATTTTTTAATTGATATGAAGTGTATTTAAACAGTTTTGATTTTACTATGTACTCATTCTGAAGAAGTTTTTACGAAAGCGGTGATTAAACTTTTCTACGATAGAAGTTTTTATGAAAGCGGTGATTAAACTTTTCTACACTATTGGAGTTTGAGTTGTTCCTCTGTTGGCACAGTGTGTTTTTGGTTCTTCTCAGATGTATTCCACCATATTTATCTGATATGTGTTTATTTAGCTATAAAAACATGACTGACGCAACACTATTTTCACTAACAAGTAGTAAACAATTGTAGTAGTCAAAGCAGTTGTTCACTACTATTCAGTACATGTACTGAATGATATATTTGAACAAGCAACAGACATTTGTACAGCTCAAATGGCTTAGTGGTTAAGTGCGATGACAATATCTACAGAGTCCTGGTTTCAAGACTTGTAAGGGCTGTTTATTTTGTTGCTAGGCAGAACAAGGACTGTTTGATACAGAGTGGTTAAGGCAGTTCTGAGCAGCTATTTTTTGTTTTATAAATAAAAAAATAATGTAAAGAGACAGATTCATCATGCAACTACCTCTTCCCTGAAACAAATTTCCATTCCAAATAAGGCAATGTGATACACCATCTCCCTTTAAAAAGGACTTACACAAGTGGATGGATTTTAACAAGTTCACCCCCAGTATGACTGACCTCCTTGCTCCATGAAAAGTTGAGGTAGATCTAATGGTGGGTACAGGTAGGGAGTAAATAGCAACTTGGCCCATTTGCCTTGTATTTATGATTCTACAATTTACTAATATGAGAGAAATACAAACTCTTTGTCAGTAATCTTGCCTTAGAATTCTGCACTCTCTGTGGTCATGCCAGATTGCCACCCAACACCCAAAAGTAAAGGCCATTGCAGAAATCTTGTCTTGACGATACCAATGAATGGTTGACTGTTACAAGAGCTGAAGATGGAATAAGTACCAAGTTACCAAATGGAGATTCAGTTTCAGCTTGTTATCAAGAATTATACCAGATCACAGATTTGAGAGGGAAATGTCTACTCTATTTCCTTCATAAATTTCTGGGGATGAAGAGAAAGATGCAAGTAATGCCTTAGCCTTTAACTGTTTAAGCATAAGTTTACTGTATACCATCTGCTGCAGAAGAAACTGTAAGCAGTCTAAATACTATACACTATGGCAAAGGTTGCTGAGAGAAGGTGAAGCAAAGTGAAATACTAACTACATGTAATTGGAAAAATAAAGCTCAACATCAAATGAACTCTACAAGTGGAAGCATAAGTACCATGAGAAGCAACAAGCCACGATCCATCCCATACGCCAAAGTGAGGCTACTAGAATTATTCCCAAAACACACACACACACACACACACACACACACACACACACACACACACACACACACACACACACACACACACACACACACATACGCACACACTATGAATGGCACAAAAAGCAGAAGGCAAACCAGTTGAGCATGGTGTCTGCCAAACTACATTCGTCTGGAAGATGCTCACTCAAAATGTCTTCATCTATAGTATCAAATGCCCATGAGAGATTAAGGAGGATCAAGATATAATATAATCTTTGTTCTCTACCCAAAAGCAGGACATTAACAGTTGTGCTCATAGTATTTTGTCTAGACTAGAATGTTTTGTTTTCAGTTTGTCTTTCTTGTACTAAAAACACAGTTCTGTGCTGAAGTATAGATGTTTAAGTAGCTAGCCTACTTTTTAATTTATGACCCAGTAGCAGGCAAATTTGCAATAGGCACCCTGCTTCCGTGGGACTGCTATTATATTTCAGAAAAGCCTGGTGTATATTTATGTAGCAGTCACTGAAAAACTTCAAGAGGAAAACATAATTAGCAAAATTAGAAACAACCAGCTGACTTGACCATTGCACTGTGGTTAGTTAAGATACAGAACATAATATGAAATTCCCACTGCTCTGAAACTTCTCGAGTTTCATGTGTGAATTTAGAATCATTGTCAGTTATTCCATGTCAGATATATGTAAGTGTATTCCTAACATCAGCATTTATATACTCCAGTAACTTCATGTCCTAAGAAAAATTCAAATAGTCAATGAGTGAAAAGAACACAGTCATGAAACAAAGCAAAAAAAATATTCCAGCATTACTCATGGTCTTCCTGATATTGCCAAAACACATATATTCTCTTGGATTATTATAATCTACACTGAGCACAGAGCAGTCTTGAACCTAATGTTCTGTCTGCATTAATATGCTCAAGACAGTACAACACATCTTATGCTCTTTCTTTGCACTTCACAGTTCTTAAATTTGTTTCACGCATTTCTGCCAGTATTTCTTTCCTTAGCTGATAAGACAACATTTTTTTTATTTACTTTAATCATCAAACATGTATTCCTTAGTCCTTTTACAAGAAAGGACAAGTGTATTTTTCTCTTTGCAACATCCTTTTGTTCTGGCCAGCCTTTTACTGCCACATCTCAAAATCCTCTCATTTCTAAATCAATCCAAAGACACTGTTGAAACTCTAAACTTCATCTCACACCTTATTGTGGAATTATCCAATTCACTTCCATTTCTTCCTCAAGCAAATTTTCTTGCTACTCTAGTAGATATAAATGACTCAGCATATCTGCTATGAACTTTTCCAAATTTATACTTCACAATTAAATGCATTAGTTTTCTTGATTTAAACTTCATTACTAAATCAAGTTTCTGCTATCTAAACAATGTTATTTTCAGTTTTGCCAATTTGTTTTACAAAATCACCAACTGAGAAAAGCCAAACAAAACCAAGAAACGAACTAAGTGATGGCAGAAGTGAACACCAGAGAGAAAATCTTCAGTAATCACAAGTCAATAGCGTATAAAATGTTTAATTTCCGCTTTCGTCACACAACTTCATCAGAAAACCTTTTCTCTGGTGTTCACTTCTGCCATCACTTAGTTCGTTCCTTGTTTTACAAAATGTTTTATATTGCCCTCAGTGACTTACAGTCTGTCTTGACCAACATAGATTTCCTGTAATACATCCATGGAACTTTTCCTATCCATATACTATGGATTTTTTTGAATGTCGTATATTCAGCTCTGGAAAGGCTCTAAGAAAAGTATGCTACTTATTTATTATGGAGTTTTTTTCCCAGAATCACTGCACCAGTAATACTCTGTTATTTGCTTGGAATGGGGCTTTTTTAAATATATCAAAATACTTAGGTGTGGGTGCTTAAAGAACTGTTTAATTATTTCAAAGCACATTCCATGCTTTGTACTCCACTGGAATTTTGTATCAGGCTCTAATAAATTTCACAGTGGCAAACACATATCCAGCAGGATCGAGGTAAACCTTGATAGATAGTACATACCAAAAATTCTCACAGGAGTTTGTCATCAGTACAAGGCAGTTACACCTTGGCTCTTTATCGGGGTATGTTTTAAGACTTCTGCAATTCAGACATAAGCCTATATATCTCAAGTCTGTTACTTTTTACAATTACTCTTGTTCATTTAGGGAGTCTTTCTTTTGTCTCAGCCTTTTCAGTAACTCACTCAGTCTTTTCATCTTATTTTCTTTGGTCTAATCCCATAGTGAGATCAGTTAATAACACTTTCATTAAAATCCTCAATTACCCACGTAATTGTTCTGTAAGAAGTTTTAGGTGCTAATGCAACACCAAATGGAGGTCTGCAAAATCTGTACTATCCCCAACAAATTAAAAACACAGAAAATGAATTTTGCTCATCGAGCTTTATTTACCAAAATCATTGATTTGTACTTAGGACAGAAACATATTTTTCTTCTGACATCACAGGTACCACAACTGAATGAAGCAGGTACCAGTCCCTATTTATAGCTTTATTCAAGTTTTTTTGAGCTGTATCAATAAAGATGTCTGGTCTCCTCATAGTAACCAGGATGTTTACCCATTTATTAGATGGTTTCTAAATCACACTAATTTTCTCAGTGTTTTTTGTAAATTTTGTAAATTTTGACTTTATTTGTGTCTGTAAAGCTACCAGAGCTTTCTTTAGAGCATGCACCATGAGCAGCACTGTAGGATCTATCTTGGTATGATCAATGTCTGGCATTCAGTCCAAGCCAGCAAATAGACCTTCATACTGTAACCAAACCACCAAACTAAATATTTTCTTATCCACACTGTAAATGAGCATTCATGCTGCAAATTCTTTTCACCGTGGTGAGTCTCTGACAAGTCACATATCCCAATATTAAAAATGCATTCAAAATATTACCTCGGTACATCTAAATCCTGTATTTTTTCTTCTGTTATCACACAAGCATTTTCTGACTATTTTGATTTACTTGATCAAGGTAAAGAATTTTCACAATTACTTTAAATGCTCTCCTTCCAATGCAGTGTTCAGACATTTAATAAAAATGTCATTATAGTCTGCCAAGTATATGTTCTAATCATATTTTAATTGTTAATTTTGAACTTAATACATTTCTTATTGAGTTTCTATTTAGGAGCTTTTATGTACTTATTACACACTCTGTTCATATTCTCCTTACAAACCATTATCACAAATAACTCACTTTCCTGTGTCTACGCTAATAAAAGCAACATTTTCTACTATAAATGTATTTATTTCATTCTACATACTTCAGCAAAGTATTTATTTTTGCCATAGCTTCTACATGCTTAATAGCAACAGCTTTATTTTTAAAATACTTAACACATTTGTTGCATGACACTTTCTCTGTGCCATGTTTGCCTTGTTTCTCACTGTTTGCTAGAGAATTTGTAACTCAGCTCTACTGTATTTTTATACATTTTCAGTTTGTTCATTTCTCAGGTCACTCTCAACAGACCAAACTCTTCAATTTTCTCTAATTCTGACAAAGTAAATTCACTAACTCTGCACACAGTCTGCTTTGCTCAACATTAAGGGCAGGATTCAGAAATAGTACAGTTACAAGAGGCAAGACTTCAACAAAAAGGACCTTTAATGTATTGCAAAGACCAGAAATTCACAGACATAATAGCTGCAATGATGAAATACCTCATTACTGGCTCATTTGCACGTGTCTGAATCACTCAGTGTTAAACAAGTGCTTACAAGCACACACTGTTTTAGTGATCACTGCTGGAGGTCCATGCCACAGGCAGCCCCATTCAATTCTACACACACATGCAGATCTCCATACCTCTCAACTGCCCCTGATTGAATAGAATGTCTATGACTGTACCCCCTATGATATGTGTCCCTGACACAGGTGAATGCAAGCAGTCAATAATGTAACCACTAGAATTTTAGGTTCCCTATTAGAAGACCAAAGACGCATTCTTTTGAATGCATCTTGGTCGAACTCAAAAGCCTGAAATGGCAAAATATCAAAGTGTCTTTTAAGCAAATTCTTTCCCTAGGAAAGAATTCGCTTGGCTGCTTTGTTACTTTGCCATTTTCAGCACTGTAGTGCGGTCTTGGAGTTGGTATAGTTAAGTAGGGGGGTGTAATGTTTAAAGTGTTTTATTTTCTTTTTTTATTGGAACAGCGATTTTTTTTCCCTAGGAAAAAAATCACTGTTCTGACAGTTTGAAATTGTAAGCTTTCGCTTACATAGGGTTGATTAATCACCATTCGCGTTTTTAAGAGTTCGGTGATCTAATATAGACCCAGATTTCATATTTTTTACTCTTCATTTGCAGCTTCTTACTGAAAATCTGTTATTCTATTTTTAATTTCAGTGCTACCAGGCAATAATTAAAAAGTGTCCCCGGTGTCTAATGTCTACCCATATTGCAGCCACTGCTCATTAGTCTAGGGGAAGTTGAGAGGTATGAAATCCCATCCACACACTCTCACAGAAATTACCACATATACAGGCACTCACCATACATTGAACACACCCCCTACAGATATACTTACCAAAACAACTAACCAAACCTAACTATAGCCTAAGTAGTCCTCTCCCTACTGTAACCACCCAGGCACCTGTGTGCATGCATGCACTCACAGATCACTTATGCCTTTGTGTATACTGACACATGCATTCATACACATACACACAAGTGCATATCCCACACCACTACATGTCCATTAAACTCCCTGGCACTTGCCTCTAATGATCTCTCCCACTGAAAATAATGGGTGAACATAAACTTTTGGACATGTAAACATAGCTAGTGCTACTGACTTACCCAACTGTACAGTTCTATGAATCACACAGCTGCATAAATCACTTACCACATGCATTTCTGGGAGATAGAACATAACTGTAATTTGCCTCCCCCTTAGAATACCTTACTTACATTTCTTAGTAAGCCAGAGGAACAGTCCACCATGGTGCTGCACCTGCTCAGGTAAAGCACCACAGTAGGACTGTCTTTGAACTGGAAATGGGTACCACCAATGGATAACAGAGTTTATTATTGGTGGTAATGTTTAGGAATCTGAGGGTACATCTGATTCACTCAGTAATGTGCTATTTTGCCTGATCATTTCCAATTCCACTTGAGTCTCTTTTGTCTTCACTAATGAATCACAAGGCACACTAAACTCTGTCATTGGGTAGGTTTTTATTTCAACAGCATAAGCATTAAAACACTGTGGTGCACACTGCATACTTGTATAGGACAAATGGTGAACAAACATTCTTCTTCATCTCATATTAACTCTGAAAACTTATCTCATCACTGCAGCATTCATCTGTTTCTCCTATCAGAAATGAAATACGTTATAAATTTTAGGCTTCTTCATCTGCAACATGCACACACTCTACACACTACATCTTTTCAGGAATTCCTGCAGGCAGGAATAAATAAAATTTCTGAATCCAGTTTCTTTTTCTCAGAAAAACAAACTGAGCAGAAGAGTTAGCAAGGAAATAGATCTGAATGATTTTAGAAAGTAAAGATCAAAAAAGTTGTTTTTGTTTGTTTAAATGCATATATATATATATATATATATATATATATATATATATATATATATACACACACACACACACACATACATACACACACATATACTCAAATAATATCAAATTTAACATGTATTCAATCTATGAATTAAATTGCTCCATATCAAGAAATAACATTTGAATGTCAACTAAACAGAATAAAAAATGAAACACACTAAATAGGTTGTATCAGTATTGAAGCATAGATAAGTTTAATTCTTATTGTATATACCTTGAATGTAACAATGTATATATCACAGAAAATAACAATGAAGTAACAACACATGTCATATGCATTTCTGATCAGATAAGAGAGTAAATATGACTATGCCTGCAGCAAGTTATTTTTGATTACTTCTTTCTACCAAGTAATAATCGCATGTTAAACATGACCTAAAGAATGCATGAGGCCAGTTATACACAGACAGCATAAACACACCGCAGTATGTATATATATGTGTGTGTGTGTGTGTGTGTGTGTGTGTGTGTGTGTGTGTGTGTGTGTGTGTGGTTGTGTGTGGGTGTATGTGTAAACATATATAATATATCTATATATATATCTATATATATATATATATATATATATATATCTATATATATATATATATATATATATATATATATATATATATATATGGGTTTATGTCAAAAGACAGAGTTTTCAAAAACTCAAACTTCATATGGTGAAGAGTTTTCAGAAGCTCAAACTTCATATGGTGAAGACCATATGTTTGGCTTTCCAAAACTTTGAAAGAAAAAAAAAGTATGTTTTTGCAGGAATGCAAGCCACCCCCTCCACCCCCCTATATCCCCAGAAATTATATATACCAACTCCAAGATTGCACTGCACTGGGGAAAATGGGTAAATCCCCACTCCCCACTGTACTGTGATCTTCATACAAATGCTTTGAGTTTTCAGAAACTCAAACATATGGTCTTGACCATATGAAGTTTGAGCTTCCAAAAACTCAATTATCTGACAACTCCTCTATGTGTATATATATATATATATATATATATATATATATATATATATATACACACACACACACACACACACACACACACACACACACACACACACACACACACACACACACACACACACGTGCGCGTGTGTATGTCTGTGTCTGTGTGTGTTTCTGAACAGACAAGTTAAAGTCACCGGTTTCTAAAACTATATATGTGCATTTTACAATTATCTGTGGATGTAATGTGTTGTTGCAAACACATGAAGGGTTTGTATTCAACTTGTGTAAAATGGCATATAGTGTGCTAAGCAGCACAATACAATGCTGTTAATCTTCAGTGATAAATTGGGGTAAAATGTGGTGAGGACAACAGACATAAAGAAGAATAGATAGATCTCAGACGGTGGTAACAATGCATTGTAGAACCATTATAGACTGAGTGTGCATTCAGTTTCTGACATATTCACCAGACCTGCGATTATCCTGTTGGTATGAATAGTCTAAATGGCAAAGTGCTTAGTCATTTAGGAGTTAACACTTGCTTCTCAAGTATATTCTAGCACATGCTTAGCTACTGGTTTGATTTGGCTGCTAATCAAAACTATTTGTCTTTCCTGGATGGCTTATGAGAACTTTAAATATAAGCTGTGGGGAGGATGAGAGACCATGAGTGAGAGCATGAGAGTTTGAGAACGTTACGTGCCTCATGAAGAAATTACTGAGAACTGGCTACTGTTTTACCCTATATGCTGCAATGTACCTCGGTTTTTACTGTTTTTATTGCACCTGACTGGCGACTGACTATCTGTATGAACTGTTGCTTTATGTGAGAACTTTCAATATTATCAGCTTTGCCTGAATTAATGCATTATTTGGCAGTGACTATAGAAATCTGTACACAATGGAACAAGGCTAACACTGCCTGTGTAGTTTTTGAAATACATGGTTTGACAGTTTTTGTGATTTGTGCACTGTCACAAGAAATTCAGCTATGCAGCTATTAATTTACTGATGAAAGTAAATTTTAAAATGTTGAATATTTTTTTTTTAAACTTTAACAATTATTGAAATTAACCTGGCTGTAGTCTAGCAGCTCATGTACAGTAACCATATTTCCTACTATATAAAACTACTTACTTTTTACGAGTTAAGGTTAAGCTGAGTACTTCCCCTACTAGACTAACTATACAATATCGCTTAAAAGTGTTATAAGTTTAATTTCCTTTTAAACTTAATTTGCTAGTACTGTGCATATTTTAGAATTAGAATACTACCAGCAGTGCTGACTGCCATTGTAAGATGATGCTGATGCTGTTTTTACAAAAGAGGGATGTTAAATAGTCATAAAGAGTTTAGGTCAGTTATGTCAGCTGGAGCCAACAGTATCAGCTAAAGATGGTAAACAAGAGGAGAGTTAGTTGGTACTACGTGCAGTATAGTGTCACTTTCACTCCTTTTTCACTAGCTTATGACTAAAAGTTGATATGTATATACTATGTACAGAACTTAGTAGCTTCATAATGTGTGGGCTTTTGTGATACAATGCTGGGTTCGAAAATACCTTGCAGTGGCAAGTTATTTTATAGGCCATTTACTTTTAAGGCTGAATCTGAACACTTAAAAAGGATTAATTGCTTGATATCTAGAAAATTGTATATTGTTCAGGTAAGTCCATTCAAGTAGATTTAACATATTCAAGTATGAATTTATCAATGTGCTAAACTAAGAAATATTCTTGGCCTGAAAATAAAGATTCAATTCAAGTGCTATATATCATAGGTTCATAGGTATATACTTGGCTAATGACCCTGGAGCCTTTACAAGGCTGGCCCATAGGATTACCCTGGCATCGTACCACCCGACATTAGTTCCCAGTGCCTCTGTCAAGTAGAGCCACTGGAGTGATCCCCAGGGTGAATTTTCTATTTTCCATCCACTCATCAAGATTTTTCTTGAAGAGGGCCAATGAGATGCTCTGTTTGACATGTATCGGAAGTCTATTCCATAGCATGGGCAGTCTTTGGGTTATGAACCTGTTCCTTCAGCATGTTCTGTTGATTGTGGTAATGAGGTTGAGGTCTCTGGTGCATGTCGTGCAGAGGAATTGGGATTTCTTTAGATGTAGCATTCCTAACTGAGCTGGGTCAGACATGGCTTTGTAAGTCAAACAGAGATTGTCTCTAAGTAGGTGATATGAGACAAAGAATAGTTGTAGTTCTTGAGTCTGTCCATATAGGACAAGTGTTTAAAGCCTAGGATCATCTTAGTGAGGTACTTTTGTGGCCTCACCAGTTGTTGCAGGAGTCTAGTGAGGTATATGCCAAATGGGGCATTGTACTCGATGATTGGCCTAATGAGGAAAGAGTAGAGGGAGACAATAACCTCTTTTTTCCCTGGATGCAAAACCAATGAGATGTGCCACATAGAAGGACTTTCTGATTACAGTGGTAATGTGGTGGTCAAAAGAGGTTGCTGTCAACCTGTGTTCACAGATCTCTTATAACCCCTTCTGTGTTCAGTGGACTGCCATCGAGTGAGTTTTTCCCAAAGGGGATGATGACATATTTTTTGGCATTAAGCTTAAGGCCATGGTTCTGACACCAGTCGTTGGTCTCAGTGAGACCTTTCTGCAGGATGTCAATATCACTTGTAGAGTTAACAATAGCTTCCAACTTGCAATTGTCTGCGATCTTTGTCAGCCAGAGTCCCTTCCTGTTGTCCTGCACTTCAGAGAAGTAGATACCAAACAGGAGAGGACCCAGGACCAAACCCTGCGGGACTCCACTTGTGACTGGTCAGCAGTCTGACTTGGAGTCAGCTACTTTCACACTGTGGGTTCTATCTGTGACCCAGTTTTCAATCCACCTAGTGATATAGGGGTTGATGTCTAGCTTAGTGAGTTTTTCTATGATTCCTGAGTGGGGAATGGTATTAAAGGCCTTGGCCAGGTCAAGGTAGGCTGTATGAACGACCTTAGAGGTAGGCTGTATGAACGACCTTAGAAGTAATACTGTTGTACTTATTATTCACTGCAACTTTTATTTATTGCAAGTTTTATTTACAGTGCATGAAATTATAAGTGACTATTATAAGATGTTTGGGGCATGAACTGATAGCAGTTGTTTCATCTTGAATGTTTCACCTTCAGTATTGTAAAATAATTTGGGTATTTTCAGCTTCCCATGGAACTGACAGCAGAAGGAAGTTTAACAAACACTGAAGTTTGTTATTATTTGATTTCAGCATCCTTTAAAAAGTCTTACTGTTATAGAGAACATTCCATCTCGGGAATCCTAATATTTTAAGGGCAAACTTTTACATCACTTAGAATGTTTTAATTCAGTAATTCTGAGCAGCTGCATAGGACTGTACTGATCTGAAGTAGTTACTTCATTTGTTCTGCAACCTGTGGGTATCGGATCCGACCTCGGATCTGAGCCGGCAGCTTCACTAGCTAAAAGATCCGAGCTCCTAGCTCCTCCCCCTACCCATAATCCCCTGCTGCCTACTGTATTACCTCAGATTGAGTTTGCCGCGGCTGAAGCAGCTACTTGTGAAGAGCTCCTTAGGCTTGTTGAGATCGTTACCTTTTTCTCTCTGAGAAAATATCATTTAATTTAATTTTTTTTTAGTTAGCGTGTGTTGTGGTAGTAATTCCCCTAGTAGAATTAGAGTATTAGAACCCTTTTTCTGTAGTAGTTTTTAGTCATTAGTGTCACGTGTTGTTCCCCTCCCCCCTTAGTGTTTGGGTGTGTGTATTGTAAAAAGATGGCTGAAGGGCCCAAGGCCATTTTTTCTAAGTGCTCTGAGTGTGGCCATAAGCTTTCCCCAGATGATGGCCACACTCAGTGCGTTTTGTGCCTGGGAGTGGCCCATTTATCAACGGCTTGCCCAATTTGTGCAGCCTTTAATCCCTGGGCAATTAGGGGCAGGAAGAACAAGCTGATCCTGGCGGGCTTACTTCCCCAGGACTCGGCTTTTTCTTCCTCCCCCTCAAAGGCTCAGGCTGCTTCCATAGCCCCGGTGCCTTTAGCTCCCCCCACTCTGCCTGGGACTCAAACTCCCTCTGCTGTGCAGGGTTCAGGGGACGCTAGTGCTTCTGTCTCCAAAGAAAAGAGACATAAGGAGAAAGACAAGCACAGGTCTCATAAAAGGCGGGCTGAGGCTCACCCCTCAGCCCCCCCTTCAAAAGTTGTTAGCTTTCCCTCGAGGGTCTCCGGATCCTCCCCCTCTCAGCTCTGTTCGCCTCGGTTCTCGCCAGAGCCGGAGGAGGAGTACCGGTCTCCTTCGAGGTCGTCGAGGTGGCCCTCCCGGCCCGCCTCGACGACTTCCTCTAGATCGACCAGGAGCCTTAGCGACGCGGACATAGATCAGATGATGCGTCGATTCCTGCAGACCCAAATGCAGATGGGGGTGCTCTTGCCCCCCCCCTCGGGGGGAGTGCAGTCCCTCTCTTTGCTCCGATCACTCCTTCTCCGACCCGCTTTAGGGTTTTAGTGTCATCGGATCTGGGCCCTTTCGGAGCTGGGGTTTCGTCGGCGCCGATAGCTCTGGTATCTTCGACGCCAACCGTACCCTCGAGCATGTCGGATCCTAGCTCTTGGGGCCGAGGGCCGAGCATCAGATCCGTGGGGATTGGTGTGTCTCTGGCGCAGTGTCGGTCGGAGCACACTTCTCTCTCAGATCCAACCGCTTTGGCTCCGACGCCGATCCCTGCTTCAGAGCCAAGGAGACTACTTTCAGAGCCTGGGGAAAGTAGTTCTCCTTCGGCTTTTGAGGTAGTGGAGAGGGTGCTGTCGAGGTCTTCCAGATCCCCGGTCCGGGCCTCGGATCCTCCCACTCCCCCTATGCATGTGGGTCTATCCTCCATCATCCATCCTATGGGACAACCTGCTTAAACCCTCCAGTTAGTTCCCTTAGAGGAACAGGACCCCGTGGGCGAGCCCTCCTCTGACAGTCCCACCGAGGAGGTGCCTTGCAAACGGCAGTGTAAAAGGAGGCATCTGGACTCCCCTGAGTCCCTCACCACGGACACAGATTTGGATGAAGGGGAAGGTTCCCCTAGGTCACCCCCCGAGGATGTCTCCTTTGGAGACATCATGGAAATGTTGCATATTAGAGGGGGGGTGGTCTGCCCAAAAACCTTCATCAGATGAATCGGTGTTCCTGGAGGTGTTTGAGGCAGGCCCGTCTACCTCCTGGGTGTTCCCCCCAGCTGACCCCCTGGTGGACTTAATCACTACCAGGGCGTGGAAAGAGCCCAACACCGTGGAGCCAATCCCCAGACTTCCTGACAAAGTTCTTAGCCCCCCTGCAGATAGGCAGTCCTGGGCTAAGGGGTCCCCTGTTGATGCCATGTTGGTGGTGGCCACCACGAAGAAGGAACTCGCACAGGAGAGTTCCTCGGTCCATCCTCCGGATAAGGAATCTCGGGCGATGGACCGCATTGGGAAGCGGATGTTTGCTTCAGCAACCTTCTCCATAAGGGCGCTGAACTATATGACACACATTATCAGGCTACAGCGAGACTTAATAAGGAATACGCTGCAGCCCCCCCAGAGTCCATGACGGTCACTGATTAAAGCACATTTGCGACTTGTTTGGCCACTCTAAAGTCCATCTCTAACACGTCCATGTGGCTACTCTCTCATGCTACGGAGGGAGCCGCTAGGGCTAGCGGAGCTGGGGTAGTCTTGCGGCGTCACGTCTGGCTCTGCCTTTGCAATTTTACAGAACCCTTCAAGGTGTCCTTCGCGAATGCGCCCTTTGACGGATCTTTGCTTTTTGGCAAGACCGTACGCGAGACGCTGGTCCAAAGCGAGAAGGATGGGAAAATGCTGTCTGCCGTCGGGGTCCGCTTATCGAATCCCCAACAATCCTTTTCAAGGAATCAGAGGGGATAAAAGAAGTTGTGGTTCCGGAAGTCTCAGCAGTCCCATCCGGCTTTGGACCCCTCATCCTCTAGAGGCAGAGGAGGACAAGGTGGATGATGGCCCAGAGGCAGAGGGGGGGGGCCGCGTAACTTCGGGTCTAGGGAACCTTTCTTGGACAGGCCCGCGCAACAGCCCTGAGGGCTTACCCGGCTGTCCCTCTCTGGAGGCAGTCGGGAGGTGTTTATCGGAGCATCTGTCAAATTGGGAGTCCATCACGACAGATCGATGGATGCTCCGAATCATATCCAGAGGTTACACCTTTCCCTTCATGAACCTACCCCCCAAAGTCAAGCGCCTCCCCGATGTCCCACCCGATCAAAGGGAGGCAGCAGCTTCAGAGGTGTCAAAGCTGCTAGAAAAAAGAGCTATCCAGCCCGTCCCCCCAGACCAGTCCGGATTGGGCTACTACTCCAGGTTCTTTTTGGTGCCAAAGAAGACGGGGGACTTAAGACCGATTCTAGATCTCTCCGCCCTGAACCTGTTCATCCCCAAGGAGAAGTTCTGGATGGTCACTCTTCAGTCTATTCTCCCTCTTCTTCGGGAGAATGACTGGATGTGCTCTACAGACCTCAAGGATGCGTACTACCACATTCTGATGGACAGGCGATCCAGGAGGTTTCTCCGCTTCCGGCTGGGAGACAGTCATTATCAGTTCAGGGTTCTCCCGTTCGGCCTCACCTCAGCCCCCAGGGTGTTCACCAAGGTCATGGTGGTGGTTGCAGCCCACCTGAGACGCCAGGGCATTCAGGTGTTCCCGTACCTGGACGACTGGCTCCTTGCCGCCCCCAACAGGCATCAACTCTGTGTTGCAAGGGATTATGCTCTGACTCTCGCCCAGAGTTTGGGCATATCAGTGAACCTTCAAAAGTCCTTCCTTCAACCAGTGCAAGTTTTGGAGTTTATAGGGGCCAAATTGAACACACGCAT
Organism: Protopterus annectens; assembly: GCF_019279795.1. NCBI lineage: Eukaryota > Metazoa > Chordata > Ceratodontiformes > Protopteridae > Protopterus > Protopterus annectens. The sequence continues at coordinate 477,759,418 of NC_056737.1, read as the reverse complement.
CTCTCGGGCCTTCCTAACCCTGGACAGGCTGAACAGCTTATCGCATCAGATCTTAGCCCTTCTTCAAAGCCCAGCTCCTGCGGCGGAGTTAGTCCTGAGGGCACTGGGGTCTATGGCAGTGGCCATTGGTCTCTCTCTTCATGCTCGCCTACGAATGAGGATCTTACAGTGGACTCTTCAAGTTCAATGGTCACTAGTGTTTCACCTGCTGAACACCCCTATTCCACTGAGCAGAATTTGCAGGGACTCCCTCCTTTGGTGGCTTCACTCGCGAGAGCTGTGAGAAGGGAGACCCTTTGTATTTTCCCCACCCCAAGCCACGTTGACCACGGATGCTTTTCGCCTCAGGTGGGGGGGGGGCATTGTTCAGGCAGAACCGTCCAAGGCACGTGGACCCCCATAGAGGCCGCTTTGCATATCAATGTCCTAGAGATGAGAGCGATGCTTTTGGCGTTGCAAGCTCTCCACGACCTTCTCCCTCTAGGGACTATTGCGATCCAGACAGACAACATGGTGGTAGTCTGGTACATAAACAAACAAGGGGGAACCAGGTCTTATCCCCACTGCCAAGAGGCTATGAGAGTGTGGGAATGGGCGATATCCACCAACCACTTTCTGGTAGCAATGCACATTCCGGGTCGGTCCAACATATTGTTGGACAAACTGAGTCGGGTGATTCTCACCCCGTACGAGTGGTCTCTTAATCCTTCAGTTGCGAAGCAGATCTTCCGCGCATGGGGTTGGCCTCGCTGTGATCTTTTCGCCTCTCCGTCAAACACAAAGTGCAGCGAGTACTTCGCAATACTTCCCCCTTCAGGGGAGACCCCGAGAGACGCTCTGGTGCATGCTTGGCCACCCGGTCTCCTTTATGCTTACCCCCCCCCCTCCCGCTTATGATGAAGTTCATTCAGAAAGCACGTCGGTTGGGGAGCAAAGTTATCCTCATAGCCCCATTCTGGCCTCGTCAGATCTGGTTCCCTTATCTGCGGTCTCACAGTATAGTTCCTCCATGGATCCTGGATCCCATTCCAGATTTGATTTAGCATCCTGCGGGATGCCAAACCCCGAGCCTGCTAAACCTCAAGCTGACTGCTTGGTTGATCCAGTTCCTCTGATGGCTAGGAATCCCGGTATCTCATCACCAGTGAAGGCCATTCTGGTGGCGGCCCATAAGCCTGCTACCAGAAAAATTTACAATAGTAAATGGAAACGTTTTTCCATCTGGGCCGAAGGCAAGGGCCTGGATCCTTTTACAGTCCCTATTCCAACGATTCTGGATTTTTTGTCGCTAATCTTTCAAAAAGGTACAACTAGCAGCCATTTCCCATTTTCACGTGGGAGATGGACTGGGATCTGTAGCATCTTCAAAGATATGCAAAACCTTCTTGAGGGGCATTTTTCTTTTGAAACCACCAGTGAAGTCGGTGGTTCCTCCATGGGACTTAACTTTAATCCTACAAGCTTTGACAAGTCCACCTTTTGAGCCTGCCACCTCGGTTCCGTTAAAATTCTTGTCTTGGAAAACAGCCTTTTTAGTGGCTATTACGTCAGCCAGGAGGGTTTCAGAACTCCAAGCCCTGTGCATGAAACCCCCTACCTCATTTTTCACAAGGATAGAGTGTCTCTCAGGACTAACCCATCTTTCCTTCCAAAGGTGGCTTCAGAGTCAAATATTAACCAATCAATCAATTTACCGGTATTCTTCCCAAATTTTCAGAACAAAGGGGAGTTCACATTGCACAAACTGGATGTACACAGGCAAATACATTTCTACCTGCACAGGACTAAAGATTTCCGCAAGTCTGATCAGTTGTTTGTGTCTTTCGCCAAATCAGCTATTGGAAAGGCAATTTCTAAAGTAACCCTAGCTAATTGGATTTCTCAGTGCATAATCCACGGGTATACGTCCTCAAGTAAACCAGTTCCTATGGGAATACACGCTCATTCAACCCGATCCATTGCTACATCAGCAGCCTTCTGGTCCAGAGTTCCTCTTGACGACATATGTTCAGCAGCTACTTGGTCCTCTTCTCATACGTTCATTTCCCATTATAAATTGGATATGATTTCGAGGAGTAGGGCTTCCTTTGGCTCTGTGGTGCTTCAGAATATCCTTCCGTAAGGCCACCCAGGGTTATTTTTATAGGTAGCTGGGGACTCTGTCCCACAGGTTGCAGAACAAATTAAGTAATTACTTCAGATAAAGAAATTATGTACTCACCATAATGTTCCATCTGAGTAGGTACTTCATTTGTCTGCAACCGACCCCCCCCCCCCATGCCCCCTAACCATATCATCATACCTGGTCACCTGAAAATTTTATTTTTCATGAGGTTAGGCAATACTTGATTCTCTGTCGAAGGTGTGCATTTTTGGACTGAACAAACTCGATCTGAGGTAATACAGTATGCAGCAGGGGATTATGGGTAGGGGAGGAGCTAGGAGCTCGGATCTTTTAGCTAGTGAAGCTGCCGGCTCGGATCCGAGGTCAGATCCGATACCCACAGGTTGCAGAAAAATGAAGTACCTACTCAGATGGAAAGTTATGGTGAGTACATAACTTCTTTTTTGTGCAAACCTGTATAGGTCTGGCTTGTACTAATATTCTTGAGCAATTAACTAGCATTCATTTTCTAAATTATTTTTCTGCATTTTTAACTCCTTTCTTATTACATGTTATTATAGAATATGTGCAATGAATGTAATTGAGGTAGGGGGACTGATAATGTCTCAGAATACAACAGCAGGAAATTACATTTAAAAGAAGTAGATAGTATGGGAAATTTGGATTATGTACTCAATAGTAATAATGTAAATGGAAGCTGAAATCATTTTAGTGACAGAGATTGGAAGGGAAAGAAAGGCACTAGAAAAGGAGAAGAAAATGATGAGATAGGGAACAATACCACAAATAGTTGTCTGAATATTCAAAAGTAAAAAGAAGACAGAGATAAAACACCAAATAATGAGTTGGAGGTACTGGATAAAATTCAGAAAGAATGAACACACATAAAACAGCATGTATCCCTGTCCATATTCAAGTGCAACTTGCATCTATGGATGGGAAACAGAAAATTTACCCAGGACTGCCACCATACTACTAATGGGCAAAGTCATCTCCTAAATGCTTTATGCCATGCATGGGTCCCCTCAAATGATCTAAGGTATTATCCTAGTTATTGTCATTAGGGGTAATATATAATTATTGACCATGGGATAGGTAAACCCAATCTCTAACCAAATGGGATAGATTAATTCAAGCATGAGAAGAGAAACTGGCTAGGCTTAAAATGGCCCACAAGAGCATCTAGCCTAGTATTTTCCTATGAACTTGTAATAAAGGGAGGGAGGTGTAAAATCAATACCTCATTAAGTGAAATATTTAAGCATGAGTGACTATTATTCACTGTATTTATTAAAATATCTTCTAATGAAAAGGTGAGGGATCATGAGCTGAGATAGTAAGCAAAAGCATGAGTCATATTAATAAGGAAAAATTGAAGTGGACATCCTCATCACAAAACAGCAAACAGGATATGGACAGGAGCAGTGGCATTCTGTCAGAAAATAAATGCATTCCAATGTCCTCATTTAAACAATGAAAAGACAACTTAATTTTATGTGACAGAAGACAGGAAGGACTGGCTCATTGGAGATTCAGGGCTACAGAGGAAGGCTAGGAAAGTCAAGCTCCTTGTGACTTTATAAATACCCATTCAATCATCCAGATCCCATTTGAAGGGTGAGACTGTATCACACTTATCTGCAAAAGGAGATGATGAATACAAATCTGTCTCTCCAGCTTGTCCTATTGATCTGCTGAAGCAGTTTACATCCCTTCCTGCATTTGTGGGACTGCTTGATTTGTGAAGTTACAAGAGATCCTGTGCAGTTGGTCCCTGATTGATTTGGAAGGTAAGCCATAGTTCTCCTCTTAGGAGACTGTAAGATACAAAAAAAGAGGGACAGTGTTTCTAGTCTTTTCTGGTAACTTAGTGATTTTAAGCCTGTGATCCTCCTTGGGATTTACTTCACGAAATGTATCAAACAGTTGGAAATGTCCCAGAGGTGCCTAACAAAGTGGGCATTGTGTTCTATAACTGGTTTGATCAGTGCTGAACACAAGGGAAAGTAAGATCTTTAGATCTGGATATTTATTTGGTGATCAGCTGCACCAAATAGATGGAATTCCAGAAAAAACATTGCTAGATGGTGATAAAAGGAGAGGGAATTATCAACCCAGGTTCCTAGGTCCCTAACTACACTTTCATTTTGAAGTATATTCAGTGCTGTATGCTTTTGTCTGCCAAATGCAACAATATTGCATTTTTTTAGCATTTAATTTAAGCCCATTTTAAATACACCAGGCATTCATAAATGCAAGTTCCTGCTGAAAGGCTTCTGTGCCAAAGGAGTATTTGACAATAATTCTCAGTTTGAAGTCATCCACAAACTTTGTTAGCCATAGGTCTTGATTTTCAGACTGTAGGTCAGAGATGTAACTCAGAGATGTAAATACTGAACAAAAGCAGTCCCATCACTGATCTCTGTGAGACACCACTGGTCACCTTCATGTTCTCTGATGCTACTCTGCTCCCAGCACCATGTGGATTCTGTCTTTAAGCCCAGTTGTATCCATCTTATCTCATATGGGTCTGTTTGTAATGTATTTAGCTTAGTAATTATGCTAACATGGGGAATGATGTCAGATGCCTTGGCCAAATCAAAGCTGTTTGCTTGTACAATGCAATGGTTGAAAGCAGCTTATGTTATCTTTTCAAAGACCTTTACCAGGTTTATTACTCAGTACCAACCTTTCATAAAACCAAATTGCCATGGATATAGACTGATGAGATTGTTTTATGTCTGTGTTAATCAAGTCTGTTATAATGTCCTCCATGACCGTACAAATGAGACTCATCAGGCTGATGAGCATCTAGTTTCCAGGGTCAGTAGTAGAGCCACCTTTATGGTGTGGCAGCACTAGTGCTGTACACCATACTTCTGGGACTAGGTCTGTAGCCAGGCACTTATTAAATAGCCTATGGAAAGGATGAATACTCAGAGGCTGTAGATTAAACAGGAGAAGTACTGCTTTTCAAACACTTTCAAAGATGTACAAAAATAAGGAAGTGGCACATACATTAGAAAGCATGAAGTATGAAGTGTTAAGAATCTCAGAGACTCAGAAAGAGAATAGCTGCTGAGAATAAAATACTGAACAGCACAAATAAGGAAAGAGTAAGGAAATAAGGTAACACTGGATAACAATACTGTAAGGAGAGAACATCAAAAAAGTGCAAGACGAATAAACAACAGGGAAAATGTATAGACCAGAGGATGAGTCAACATTAAGAGGGTGACAAAAGTAATAAGGTGCTAAGAAAATATATTAAGAGAAACATTGATGGAACTGATAAAAATAGAATAAGTAATCCCAAGAAACAGATAAAGAGATGGAATTTACAAGAGATGATAGAAAAGTTTTTTTCCTAATGGGAAATTACATCAAAAATTGTAAGCAAAATGGATGAGCTGTAACCAAGAAGAGACGGTACTGACCTTCCTAACAAAACTTTGGTTTACAAAGTTTTTCTTTCAAGTAGTAGATGAGATTGAAGAGGGTCAGGTGATTCTTTCCATTGAAAGTGTAGTTAATTTAGTTATGGGAAAAGTAATCACAAAACTGGATATCAAATATGTATATAAATGTAAAACCAGTGACATCAAAATGGGAGATAGTTTTGTACTCTGTAAGACTGGCTAAACAGTCAAAAATGATTAAATATTTAGACCATATGATTGGGAAGTTAGTAATCAGGAGGAATTTCAAATTTTGAAATACAATTACGAAAGAATAATATATGACAGGAGTGCACAATCCATTTATAATGGGTAAATAAGCAGCAAAGAAAGGAAAGAGCTAAGTTAAAAACAGGTGAAAAGAACAGATAGCTTTGGTCTCCCTTTATAATGAAGAGATAAGTAGACAGAATAAATTCAGCAGCGAGAGAGAGAGAGAGAAAGAAATATTAATAGGTTGATAAAAGATGTCTTTGCTTTCACCGTGTAAAGTCCTTAGAATGTAAAATGAAACTAGATGCAAACTGAAACTAAATCTTTAAAATCAAAAGTTCGAGAGCCTTACAAAAAATGACTATGGGTTGAAATGAAAGAACATAAAGGATGAATAAATCAGAGTGAATGTGCTCAATTACGATAAATAAAGAGATGACCAAGAACCTGTGAACATTTGACAAAGCTGGGGGTTCATATTATGTGTTGGTTAAACTAACATATTTTCAGTTGATTTTTAATACAAAGAAAACCATTGATGGGGAGTAAAAGCTTTATCATGAAATATACTTGGGCTGACAAATGAAAAAAGCTGACTTTCTCCAATTTATTAAACAATTATGTTTTTCATTTTCTTGAAAATGTACTACTGCTGAGGATATGGTCGACTACTGATGAAGATATGGTCTTCATACAAGATTTTGAAAGCTAAAAGTTATCATCAAGAACAGTAAATATTTTCAGTAGAGATATAGCAATTTATGTGAAAGCAGCAAAACATTTCAGTTCAAAACTAGCTCCAAAAACAAATACACATTTTGTTTCATACAATAACAAATGACAAAAAGTAAGGCATTTCTTTATATATATATATATATATATATATATATATATATATATATATATATATATATATACATCTCAAATACAAAACTTGGAGTGACAAAGAAAATTTGAGTTGATATACATTCAAAAATGAAATAAGGATAGACGATAATATATTAATAGCTGGTGATCTGAACATAGTAATGGGGTATATCTTTTTAGCTTATATGAGCATGACTAAAAAAGATCAGAAGATGAAAAAATAAATGTGGACATAATTATTGAAAATGAGAGAAAGTAAATACTTTTTTCCAATTGACAATAGAATCAAAGAACTGGAAGCAAACTTTACAGTTATGTATTATTCAAATAATCATGGATCAGCTCTAGATTAATAACAGGAACTCAACCGATAAACTAAGGTACATTAAAATTTCATACTAGGTGGAAAATAATGTCTTCCTTTCCCTAACAAATGAAAACAAGATAGTATAGTGAACATATGATTATTACTGAGAAAAATAAAGAGATAAGGACAGTGAGGATGAATCATACATTAGATCAAATAAAGTCTTCTATAAAGGGAATAGGAGAAATTATGAAGGATTATAACAGATGTGAGATATGAAGCCAATCAGGGAAATGCTTGATTATTTAATAACAAGAACAATATCTTAGGAATAAGAAGAGATAAGAGAACTGAGAAAATAACTGTTTTGAATATCAATGTTATAAAACAAAAGAGAAAATTAAAATGGTAATGAAGGAATGGGTTAAGACCAAAAGTAGAGATAATTATACAACAGTAAAAACAAAAAGTACAAGGACCTTTTTAGGAACATATGATCAGTACTACACAAGTGATCACAGGGATTATAAGAACTGGGTTTTTAATTGTTCAAAAAAGTGAGAGACAGGTCACCTTGGAGCTGCCAGTAGCCTTTCATCAAGGATTCTTGAAAGTAGGTGGAGACTAGAACACTACAGAAAATCAGCACAATGTCTCTGAAAGGCCAAGACAATTTAGAATACTGAGAAACATAAGCAGGTATTTTGGGATTATTGGTGTAATAAAAATAAGGCAGAAAATAGTAGAATATACACACTTTTCAAGGAAACATATGTCTCCTATTCAAGATTAAATGGATGTTACATATTGAAAGAATACTATAACATAGTCCATATTATAAAAACACATCTCGTGATAATGCCAGGCCATGCAACTATCCAAATTAAGTTTAGTAATTATATCATAATAAAACTGTCGATGTTATGTTGTCCCATCTTGCCATCATTCTTGCTGGTTTGGTTCAGAACCGATCCTCGGCTCCGACTTGGCCGATTTACTAAAGCTTGAGAGCTTTTACTGGTTCAAGGCTACCCCTTATCCCAACATGCCTAGTGGCAGCTACCCAGATCTTGTTTGCCACTTGCAGCATCAAGATTGCTCCATAATGGCTCAGACTAAGTACTTTTTTTATAGTTACTTGCAACTTTTTTGGTAATTGACTGGTTATATTGACTTGTTAGAGCATGTATTTTCTTTATTAGTCTAACGGCCCCTTTCTCTGCTCTTTGTGGTGTTTTTTGGCCGTCATTTTCTCTTTCAGGCCTGCTTTGCCCATAGAGCCCTTTTAAGTTAGAGGGTTCTTCCCTTTCTTCACCCTTTCTCTGGGATTGCAGTTTTAGTTAGAGGCTCTCGCATTGGGGGAGTTGCCATTTAAGTTAGAGGGTCTCTCCCTTTTTCTTTTCCTTTCCTTCCTTCCTTCTTTAAAAAAATAAATTGTTTCAAAAGTTTTTTCCTTTGTGGTTAACAGCCTGTTTACTTCTGCTTGTTGTAGGCTGTGAGTGATAGTTTTTTCTCTGCGAAAATCTTTTTTCCCTGCTAGTTATGTCTAAAGAGTCTAAACCCTCTGGGTTTAAAAAATAAGACTCGTGTTGCCAGAAAATGTCCCTTACGGATGGGCACACGAGTTGTGTTTATTGTTTAGGAGCTGTTCACCTGCAGGACTCTTGCTCCAGCTGCCATGCTTTCAGTTCTAGAGTCCTGCAGGAAAGAAAAAATAAGCTTATCTTACATGGCCTCCTGAAGAACCCTCAAGACGCCTTATCTCAGGGCCCTCAGCCAACCAAAGTGTCCAAGAAACACTCCAAGCCATTGGTTCTGAGCTTGGAACAGACAAAACTTACTGAGAAGCCTTCGGCTCTGTTGGCCCCCAGCATTGGCTTCGACAAAGCTAAGTCTCCGCCTGCTCCATCTGTGTCTTCAGAGCCGGTCCAGATCCATAAGAGATCAAGGTATCCCTCTTTGGAGCCAATGCACTCCGCTCACAATCTCCGCTGATGCAAGCTGGAGTGGGCAGTCACCGGTTCTCTTCACACTACTCTCGGTCCTCCAGACTTTCGGATCATGATGTGGAGAGAGTGGTCAACAGGCTCCTCAAGTCAAAGGCACTTGCTAAATCACTCTTGAGTCCAGCCCATTAGGATTTGGCTCCTTCAGCCCTCCCAGCTTCTCCATCAATTCCTCCTCTCTCTAACTCTCTTGAGCTTGGAGATGGAGTGCATGGAAGTCGTGGAGGTAGAACCATCGGCTTCTTCTCCCTTATTGGTTCTGAATTCCGCTCCAATCTCCTCGATGTCTCAGTCCGGTAGAGGGGTATAGGTGCCGAAGCTCTCTCACCGGCTCTGAGAGGGGAAGTGGCATTGGACCCTTGTTCGACCCCGCTCTCCTTCTCTGTGTTTCAGCGCAGGTGAGCTCAGCTCCTACATCGGCCTCGGAGCCTTTGCTCCAAGTTCACAGAAGATCTCTGGCCTCTTTGGAGCCAGAGGCTCCTTCAACTCGGGACCATGGCACTTTCGAGATGATGAGGAGCGTGCTGTCTCCTGAGACTGCTCCACCCTTAGCTCCATTGGCTCCTTCTCCCTCAGTGCCTGTGCCGGCCTTTATCCCTTCTCCTGCCAAGCTTAGGGAACTTGTGCCCCAGGACACCCCACTGGATGACCCCCATTTTTTCTGAAACCTCCCCTGAACATTCAGAGGAGGTCCCTCAGAAGAAGAAATGCAAGAGGAAGCATCTAGACTCCCCTGAGTCTATCACTTCAGATACATATTTGGATGAGTTGGAAGGGTTCCCACAGCCCCCCTCTGAGGATGTCTCATTTTCAGGCATCTTGGAAATCCTCAGACAGAGGGGTGGCTGGAAGTCCCTAGCCCCTTTTGAGGATGAGTCTGTATACCTGGATGCATTTGATTCCCGACCCTCCACCTCTTGGGTGTCTCTGCCTTTCGACCCACTTTTGTCTGTAGTGAGTCAAAAGGTGTGGAGCGCTCCAGAGATCATGGAACCTGTTCCGAGGAGACCTAACAAATTTATTACAGCTTCTGAAGATAAGTATTTCCTCTCCAAGGGAGTCCCTGTTGATGCCATGGTGGTGGCAGTAGCCACCAAGAAGGAACTTGTGGAAACTTCATCTGTCCATCCACCGAACGAAGATTCTCGTACGACGGACAGGTATGGGAAGCGTGTTTTTTCTTCAGCGAATTTTGCTCTCAGATCACTGAATTACTTGTCACATTTCACATGACTTCAGAGGGATTTCCTGAAGGAGCTAGGAGATACCCTGCAAGATCCTACAGCTGAGGGAGTTGTGAACAGGGCAGCTTCCCAGCTTGTGACCTTGACCTCTGTGGTAAACTCCTCCATGAGGCTCATTTCTTCTGCAGCAGATGGAGCGAGTAGGGCAGCAGGTACTGGAATAGCCTTACACAGACACTCCTGGATGCACCTTTGTCAATTTGTGGAACCCTTTAAAGTCAAAATTTACCAACACCCCCTTTGACGGCTTGTCCTTGTTTGGGCCTCAGGTAAAAGAGACCAAGTGTGAACAGGATGGCAAGACTCTCTCTGCTGTAGGGGTCTGTTTTTCCACTCCATCTAGACCCTATCCCAAGGGTCAGAAGAGTGGGAAAATGTGGTTCTGAAAATCCCAGGGATGTTCACCTGACACACATGGTGATTATTCCCCCAGGGGCAGAGGGGAAACAATAATTGAAGAAGCCGCTCTCATGGCAGAGGGGGTCTGCAACAGCAGGGTGACAGCGGTACTTTCTCTGCTAGGGCCTTCCAGCACTCCTGAAGGGAGGCCTGGCTGTCCACCTCTGGAGGCAGTCGGAGAAAGACTATCATTGTACCCAGCAGCCTGGAAATCTATCCCGAGGGAAACATGGGTACTGTCGATAATATCCAGGGGTTACAAAATTACTTTTTCTCAGTCTCCCTCAAAAGACAAACATTCTATCCCAGATGTTCCACCCAATCTTCGGGATCATGCAATCCTAGAGGTTCAAAGATTGCTAGAAAAAAGAGCCATCCAGGAAGTCCCCGTAGACCAAATCAGATCTGGAACTTACTCAAGGTTCTTTTTAGTTCCAAAGAAGACAGGTGACTGGAGACCAATCTTGGATATCAGCAAGCTAAACCAATCGGTAAAAAAGACAAAGTTCCGGATGGTGACACTGCAGGCCATTCTTCCCTTCTTGGGTCAGGACAACTGGATGTGCTCCATAGATCTCCAGGACATGTACTACCATATAAAAATGGACAGGCAATCCAGGAGATTCCTACTCTTTTGGCTGTGACCCAGTCATTATCAGTTCAGGGTCCTGCTCTTTGGTCTCACCACAGACCCCAGGGTGTTCACCAAGTGTATGGCAGCAGTCACGGCTCACCTGAAGCATCTAGGATTCCAGGTGTTTCCATATCTAGATGACTGGCTCCTCACTGCTACCACCGAGCATCAACTAATCAAGGCATGGGACTACACAATCCAAACTTGTTACCAGTTAGGCATCACAATAAACTACAAAACGTCTGCCTTGTCAGTCTATTACCTTTATAGGGGCAGACTTAGATCCAAGACACATGATAGCCAAACTGCTTCTAGACAGAGTGTCAACCATTCATCAACAAGTTTCCTTTCTCATAAACAAGACCAGAGTTCAGGCAAGACAAGTCTTACAAGTACTGGGCTCAATGGCTGCAGCTATTATGCTTGTTCATTTAGCACATTTCCACATGCAAATTCTACAGTTGTTTCTCTTCGCTCAGTGGTCTTTCCAGGAATTGCCAATGTCACACATGATCTAGATCAAGGAATCTTGCAGAAAGGGCCTACTATGGTGGCTGGTCTCCCCCCAGGTGACTCTGGGCAGACCCTTTCTAGACCCACATCCGGTAGCCACAGTGACCACAGATGCTTCCCAGATAGGGTGGGGAGTTATTATCTGGGACGGACTGTCCAAGGGATGTGGCAACCGCATGAGTACCATCTGCACATGAATGTTCTAGAGATGAGAGCAGTGCTTCTGGTGTTGCAAGCACTTCAGGACTCTCTACTTACAGGGGCTATTGCAATGCAGACAGACAATATGTCAGTGGTACGGTACATCAACAAGCAGGGCAGAACCAGATCTTACCCCTTGTGTTGGGAGGCTCTTCAAGTATGGCAATGGGTGATGTCTTCCCAACGGTTTCTGATTGCAATGCACATTCCTGGAAAATCCAACGTGATAGTGGACAGGTTCAGCAGGGCTATCCTCATACCTCACAAATGGTACCTGAAGAAAGAAGTTGCCAACTTGATTTTCCGCAAATGGGGCCAGCCATGCTGCAATCTTTTTACCACTCCCCTAAACAACAAATGCAGCAGCTACTTCACCCTAGTTCCCCCTCTGGAACAGTCACCCAGGAATGCACTTGTTCACGATTGGCCTCCGGGACTGCTATATGCTTTTCTACCCTTCCATTTCATTCCAAAGGTACTTCAGAAAGCCAAATCATTGGTTTGCAAATTTATCCTCATTGCTCCTTACTGGCCTCATCAGATATGGCTTCTGTTTCTTCGCCATCACTTTCAACTGCAGCCCTGTATACTGGACCCAGTTCCGGACCTACTGATGCATCAGTCAGGCGGGCTTCACCCATTCCTTCAAACTCTCAAGCTGACTGCTTAGTTACTCCACTTCCAGTCTTAGCCAGGCTCCCAAACATTTCCCCTGCTGTACAACACATTTTAGTGTCCTCCCACAAGCCCACTACCAGGAGGATTTACACTAGCAAATGGAAGAGGTTCTCTTACTGGGCCAAAAGAAATAACATTGATCCTTGTAAGGCTCCTGTTCACAAGATTCTTGACTTTCTGGTCAAAGCCTTCAAAAAAAGGGCAGCTGCAGCTACTATTAGAGTCCAACTGGCTGCCATCTCCAATTTTCATGTAGGAGACTTGGGTTCAAACATTATGTCCCATAAGTTGTGCAGAGCATTCTTATGAGGTACAACGCTTTTACAGCCCCCAGTAAGAGAACCCCCCCCCCCCCGGCACCTAAACTTGGTTTTAGCTTCAATGATTCTGCACCCATTTAATCAGCAGAATCTTGTCCCTTGAAGTTTCTATCTTGGAAAACCCTCTTTTTGGTTGCTATAACCTCAGCTAGACAGGTTTCCGAATTACATGCTTTGTCTGTTCGCCTGCCACATCTCATTTTCTACAAAGATAGAGTCTCTCTAAGGACCAATCCTTCTTTCTTGCCTGAGGTTTGTTCTGAGTATAACTTAAATCAGTCCATTGAGCTTCCTGTGTTCTTCCCCAACTATGGCAACAAGGCATAGTATAGATTACACCAATCGGATGTTCATAGACAATTACGTTTTTATTTACACAGGACCAAAGACCTCAGAAAATCAGACCAATTGTTCATATCCTTTGCTGTCAATAAGCAAGGTTATCCAGTTTCTAAAGTGACATTATCAAAATGGCTGTCAGACACAATCACTTATTTGCATCGTTTGCGCAAAAAGACACTTCCAGAAAGACCCGGAGGACATTCAGCCAGGGCCTTAGCCACCTCTGTTGCCTTCCAAGCTAAATTACCTTTAGATTCAATCTGTGCAGCACCAACATGGGCAAATCCTCATACCTTTATTTCTCATTACAAAGTGGATGTGGCCTCCTGGAACAGGGCATCCTCTGGTTCCACGGTCCTGAAGTGTTTGTTCCAGTGAGCCACCCAAGAACCAAATGCTGGGGACATGGTCCCAACCAGCAAGAATGAAGGTGAGATAGGACAACATAACATAAAGAAGTTATGTACCTACTATAATGTTCCATGTTTGTTGTCCTTCATCTCGCCTTCCTTCTTGCGTCCCCTCTCCTTCTCCCTTCCTGGAGATTCAAGAGGAGTTCCTTATTGGTTAAACTGGCTGAGTTTCCTGCTGACATACCAGGTTAGTTAACCATTCATTGTCCTTTCCTCTATCCTTCCTATCTTGATGTATAATAGCTTAGTAAAAAAATAGTTTTTTTTTTACTATATATGTCTAGCTTGGGCTATTACAAATGAGATATGGGTAGCTGCCACTAGGCATGTTGGGATAAGGGGTAGCCTCGAGCCAGTAAAAGCTCTTGAGCTTTAGTAAATCGGCCGAGTCGGAGCCAACGATCAGCTCAGAACTCAACCAGCAAGAAGGAAGGCGAGATGAAGGGCAACAAACATGGAACATTATGGTAGGTACATAACTTCTTTTTTTCCACTATCACTCATTACTTTTTGCTTTATATTTAGAGAATTTAGCCATAAACTAAGGCAATCATACATAACTGGATATAAATGGAGGTATACTAACAGGTAAAGAGCAATTTTCCATATATACATTACTAATTCAGAACAGGATATAAAGTTATATTTGATAGATTTAAATATTTTAATAGTATATCAGGATATAAAGTAAATGAAGCAAAAATAAATGCTGTAGTAGTGAACTACAATGAGATAGTAAGGGAATTTGGTTGAAATGTGATGTTGAACAAGCAGCCAAAGAAATGTGTGAAAGAAATTACTCAAAAATTATAAGTAAGATAAGTCAATGGAAACATTTATGGACATTGAAAATGCACACAATTAAGATGTTTTTGATCCCACTGGTTCTTTATACAGCTCAGCCTATGTATCAAACAAGAGACTACATATGAAAGAATATGAAAAATTAAATTAAAGGAGTTTGAGGTAAGAAAAGGTAAAAATGCAATAAGAAAAAATTAATATTGACAAATGTACAGGGTGATTTGGGGTTTTCAGATTTGGAGGCAGACTATAAAGTCACACAACTTAGATTAATTTATCTGATTCCAGATATGGACAGTATGCCCAAATGGAAGCACATAATAGGCATAATGTCCAAAACGGTAACAATAGGATTATACATGGGCATTTGGACAGGTCTAGGAAATTAATATAAATAACATTCTGTACAGCTTTATATACATAAAAGTACTAAGTAAGGCTTTTTCATAAAAAAGATAGATCTTAGAAAAATAGAATACCAGCAGGTTATACTACTGTATGTAGTAATAAGAAAGACACAGGAAAGAATATCATGAGCATTTATTAAGGGAATCCCAATTTTGAGAGCATTGATAAAAAGGAGATAAAGTAATAAAATGGGATGAAGCCAGACACATTTTGGGGCTGTTCAATTTAGATCAGCTTGTGAATACAGCTTTTCATTTCAGTTCAAAAACTTATCTGGAGATGTAAAAGAAATTTTGTTAAACCACAAATACATAACAGAGATTAGAACAGAAATGGCTGACTAGAAAAAAATAATAATAAGTATGACATGTAATGCAATATTAGATTTGAGAAGACAATACAGTACAAAGGTAAACATAATGTGGACAGAATTATTAAATATTACAGATGAACAGTGTGGAGGGAAATGCTGTTCAATCCTAGATTTGCAACTAAATCAGGAAAATGTTAGAATTTTTGCATGGAAATGTTTGCAAAATATTTCTATACCTTCACAAGATGTGAAAAAAAATGTTCCTGCAGACAAGAGGCATATGCTGGAGGTGTGATGTTCAGGAAGATGTTTATGGGAGCATACAATCTGGAAATGCTAGAATTTGCTTCAGTACAAAAATAATGAAAAATATATAAAGTCTTATACTTGGAAGAGACTTTAATCTCCATATATAGATGCTTTTGTTGAGCTGGTGCAAAACAACATGTACTAAACGTGAAAGAATTGTTGTCTTTAACATTGATAGTGGCTAAGAAAGCTATAAACTAGAAATTGAAAAAGAATATGGGAGGTGAAAATGATTACAGAAATTAAAAAATATGGAACTAAAATTTATTAGAGATCACAAATAGAACTTCTAAGAAAATTTGCTGTGTGAGATGGTGTACTGAAATCTAAGCTTGAAGAGGATGTTGGCACAGAACAAAGTACCCAAGATCTATAGCTTTTTAATAAAGTAGATGCCAATACAAGGTGTGAAGTCACTAGTCCAAGTTGGCGTGACTTATAGTAGAGTGCAAATAAAATAATATAGTCACCAATTAATCTATGATTTAAAATTATGTTGTAAATAGTGGGTTTAATGTTTTCTTGTTTGCTTGTTTGTTTAATAAGCAATGTTAAACAAAATATGGGATTAATATTGAATTGAAAAGCTGTTTACAACACTTAGATGTGCACACTTAGCTCATGTTGAGTTACTGATAACTGACTGTAGACATTGTCTGATATGAGGCAGCTTTATTAGTACTGTAGCAACATGTAATTATAAAATTATTTCATCAGCAACTAATACCAAACTAACAAGTGCACCATGCATGGGGATTGCATGGTTACAAAGAAAAATGCTGCTGTTTAATTTTACATCATCATCAACTCCCTTTTTCTCATTTTCTAGACAGGGCCGGGTGTTATATCAACTGTTTCAATCTCTCTCTATTCAATGCCACTCTCCTATCTTCTTCGACACTCATGCCTGACTTTTGCCTTCATTTTCTCTTGCCTTCTTTCTGACTGCCTCAAATCTTCTTCAACAGATTGTCTTCTGCAATATCTGAACCACCATAATCTGTTTTCTTTGATCATTTCTACAGTTTGAGCTACTTTAGCTTCTGCTCTCATGTCCTCATTTCTTCATCTATCAAATAGTGTGCATCCCACAAACTGTCTCAGGCATGTCATCTTCATCACCTCTAGCTTCCTCAACTGCTCTGTCTTTACTGCCCAGGTTTCTGTACCATACAGAAGTACTTATACGTTCATAGGTTCATATATGATCACTAGACTAACAGCCCTAGAGCCCTTACAAGCCTAGTGATATTTATCCCGAGTTGCTCCAGTTGTCAGTGGTTAGGTGAGTGAAGTTTGGAGAGGTAAGGGTCTATGGTAGTTAATATCAACTTTTCTGTCCAGGAGGGACATGGGCACCACCCCAGGAGTGAATTTGCGGTCACTCATCCATTGATCTAGGTTGCATTTGAAGAGGGTCAGGGAGGGGATCTATTTCATGGGAACTGGAATCTTGTTCCAGAGAAGTGACAGTCTCTGGGAGATGTAGCTATCTCTCCAGCATGACCTGTTCATGTCAGATCCCTGAAACCAGTGAACCACATGCAGTTTGATTTATGAATGTGTAGCATTTCCATCAGGTGTGGGTCAGAGACTGCCCTGTAAGCGAGGCACAGATCACCCCTGAGCAACCTGTAAGAGACAGAATACAGTGACAGGGCTTTCAGTATTTCCATGTAAGACTTGTTTTGTGTACCCTGTAATTTCTTGGTGAGAAACTTCTGTGGTCTCTCCAGTTCTTGCAGGTGTTTGATGAGGTACATACAAAAGGGAGCATTGTACTCAAATATTGATCTGATGATGGCCAAGTATAATGGAATTATAACATCCTTAGATCTATATGCGATGCCTTTACTTATAAGATGTGCCACATAGAAGGCTTTCCTTACAACTGTGGATATGTGATGGTCAAAGTTCAGATTGGTATCAACCTGAGTCCCCAGGTCATGCACCACTGGGTCTGCACTTAAAGGGGTGTTATATATAATGTGATTAGCAGGGATGTCAGCCTTCCCAAAAGGAATAATAATGCATTTCTTTGCATGTAGCTTTAATCTGTGGCTTTGGCACCAATCATTTGCCTGTGTTAACCTTGTCTGCAGTATATTAATATCACTGTGCACTCAATGATTGCTCCCAGTTTGCAATCGTCAGCGAACTTGGTCAGCCACATGCTGTCCAAGTTTGCATTTACATCTAAGAAATAAATTCCTAACAGTAAGGGGCCCAGCACAGAACTCTGCAGTATGCACTGGTGACTGGACCTTTGCTAGAGGTGAAGTCATCCACTTTGACAGTATGTGTCCTGTCGGTGAGCCAGTTGGCTACCCATCTGGTAATGTAGGGGTTAATTCCTAATTATTAGAGTTTTCTGATAATACCTGAGTAAGGGATTGTGTCAGGTGTCTTGCCTAGGTCAAAATAGGTGGTATGCACTGTTTTTCCCTCATCCAGGGCCTTGGTAATTTTCTTGAAGTCAACCATGTTTAACAGGCATGATCTACCTTTAACAAATCCAAACTGGGATGGGTCCAAAGTTTAGAGATTACCTATGTATTTGTTAATAAGGTCCATAATAATTCTTTCCATGGCCTTGCAGATGAAGCTAGTCAAATTCAGGGGCCTATAATTCCCAGGGTTGATTGATGGTCCCCCTTTGTGCAGAGGATTACTGTTGCTGTCCTCCATTCTACCAGAACATAGCCAGTTCTCAGGCTGTCGTTAAACAGGGATCCAAGTGGGTCTGCCAGGTCATGTTTTAAGTTGTTTAAAAGGCAACCTGGAATGTTGTCGGTTCCCACTGATGCTGTGTTTTTGGTCTTGAAGAGTGATGCAATGACCTGCTCTCTTGAGATAATAGGCTGAGGAATGGTGGCAGATGTATTTTGGGGGATGACTGGACAGATATACTTTAGGGGATGACTGGAGGAGACATGGGGGTGACGTTTGCTCCAAATCTGTCAGCTAGCAGGTTAGCTATTACCTCTGCTTGAGTATAGGTTGTGCCATCCACAACCAATTCAGCTCATAGCTGGGTATGCTCTTTTAGATTTTGGATGCAGTTAAAGAATGCTTTGTGATTATTCTTAGCTAGAGAGGCGATCTTTACTTTGTAATTAGCTTTGGAGGACTTGCCTAGATCTCTAATTTGTTTGTTTAAGCTAGAAAGGAATTCCTTTCTCTGCTGAGCCAGTTCCCTCCTGTTCTTGGACATTAGTTTCTTTCTCTTGTTGTATAGCCTGTTTATACTAGGAGGTCCACCAGGGTGGCTTGTTTTTTCTGCAAGACCTGGTTTTAATCTGGTCAGATACAGCTGATTTTATACTACTGCTTAAGTGGTTATACAGGGCATTGGTGTACACCTCTGCATAGGAGTCAGTGTTATCTGCATTCAAGGGGGGCTTTGAAAGTTCTTATACCATCACTTAGTAGGAGTTAAAATGTCTTTGAAAAATTCTTGTGCATCTTTGAGCTTGATGGGGTATCTGGTCTTATAATTAAATCAAACAAGGCTGATTTATGGTCCGATCTAACAGGCAGGACCTCACACATGGGGATGCAATGCTCTCCCATATTACATCCGAGCCTCTTGTGAGTGCACTGACTAGCTGTTCCAGAACATTTGTATTGACAAAGTCCAAGAACCTCTGAGCCAGAGTGTTTGTGATCGTATATGTTTCCCAGTCAATGGTAGGATAATTAAAATCACCCATGAGTAAGATGTTAGGCTGTATGGCAAGTGACTCCAGTAAGTCTAGGTATGAGATATGCTTTTCCTGTTTCATGGTGGGGGACCTATAGATAGCTATGATGTGGTAGGGGGCTTTGTCTGTAGTTAATTGAACATGGAGTAGTTCAAGAGAGTCATACTGTTTGACCAGTCTAGAGGTGTACTTGTCCTTAAATGAAGATGGATACAACTACTTTGGTTCTTTTATGCTCAGTTTGTGGTCTGCACATATTGAAGGCATTGTAGCCTTGCATGACCAGGGTGTGCTCCATGTCTCACTGCACAGATGTCAGCATCTTCCAAAGTAAGGAGTGCTTCCAGAGAGTGCAGTTTCTTCTAGCATTAAGCAGCAGTACCTTGAGTTTATCTAAAAAGGATTTTGTTATGTTGGGAGGTTGGTTATTTTGGCACTGCCTAAAATAGCACAATAGGGGTGGCTAATGCCTTTGCCAGTATCTGAAAGCCCAGAGGAGACAGGTTCAGACTCTCTCTGCCAAAGCAGCATGGCCTGTCGACAATGTCTTCCCAGGCTTACAGATTCTGGATCCCCTTGGAATGACACTAGAAGCTAATTGTTAAAGTCAATCATTTTTTGTTTGTACTGTGGCATCATCCTTGGAGAAGGAAGAATGTTGCTTAAGATTAGGCTTATACCTGCCTGTGACACAATCTGAGAGCTCAGTCGTGTCTCTGTTCATATAGTCCAGTGAGGTACGTCTCAAGTCATTCACCCCACAAGGACTATGATGGAGTCATACTGGTACTTGTGGTTGAGTGACTTGAGTGCTTGAGTGAATAGACAGATCCTGGCACCTGACAGGCAGCTAACTGTAACCAGCTCCTTATCCAGTCTGGTGAGGGGAACATCCGTATGTCTCACAATGGAGTCAACTATGAAAAATGCATTAGGGTTTGTTGTGTTACGCTTTATGGTCTTATTTGTTGAGACACTGGTGTGTGTGTGTGTGTGTGTGTGTGTGTGTGTGTTACTATGTGTTGTGGTTGTTTTTTCATTATGTATGTAAGTGGTTTCCATTTGGGAAGCCTCTGATCTTTTGGTAAGTTACTAGTGGGTACCTCCTCGTATGGGGTTTGTGTGTCATGTCTTTAGGTAGTAAGAGAAGTGTGTGTGTGTGCTGACAACCTGTTTGGCATTCAATTTGTCCTTATGTGAGAATCTTGGCTCCAATTTCATAATGTAACTACATCTCTCACATAAAGCATTTATTTGTTTTAGGAGTAAGTGCTTGTCAGTATACATGAGACAATTGCTACTTTGCATCAGGATGCCAATGTATATCAGGCTGTCCAGAGAGATGATGGGAAACTGCCCATCCATGATAGCAGGCTCTTACTGTATATTTTACTAAGGAAGGGAATGGGTTAATTTGACAGGTCTGTGCTTGTAGCACCAAGACTACAAGAGGGACCTATACTTTGTGTAGACTAAAAATAACCAATAAGGCAACGCTGCTCAGTATGCAGCAGACACCTTACCAGACACCTGCAGCAAATGGAAAGACCCCAAAAGTACCTCACCAAGAGGATCAAGGGGCTCAAACAGATGCCGTATGCTGCCCGGTTAAAGAAACTCCAGCTCTACTCAGTTTCATACCGCCTGCTCAGAGGCGATCTGTGCCTGACGTATAAAGCCATGTCCAACCCGGAATTAATGGACATGCTGCACCTCAGAAAATCCAAATCCCATCGAGCTACGCATTTGAGGGACTTGAACCTCAGCACTGAAATAAATAGGACATGCTGGAGGGACAGATTCATAACCCAGAGGCTCCCTTCACTCTGGAATAAAATCTCAGTCCAGGTTAGGCAGAGTCCCTCATTGACTCTCTTCAAGAGGAATCTTGATGAGTGGATGGGAGATCGTAGGTTTACCCCGGGTATCACTTCTGTGTCACTGTTAGACAGAGGCACAGTATACTAACCTTGAAAAAGGGCATAGCAAAATTAATTTAATATGGGTGGCGAAAGCCATACACACTCTGGCTAGGCTTATAAATGCCCTAGGGCAGATAACCTAGTATGAACCTATGAACCTATGAACAGCACCACACAAACACAAGGCTTTAAATACAAGCAAAGAGAAACAAGTTTTAAGCTAACTACCAATCAGGAAAGCACACAATAAGCCTTCCACCAGCAATACCCAACTCAGACAGGTTAGATCAGCACACTTCTGCAACCAGGGTGCACATAAACAATTTCTTAATGTAGAATAGCTGGTTTGGAGCCCAGCTGTAACAAGACCACACAAACTACATACAACTACAAGATACAATGTAATAAAGTGCAATTAACTACTTAAAGCAGCAGCCGACAGTATAGTTTTTCTTCAAACTGCTAAAGTACAGTCCCAGTGTATAAGAGAAGTGCAAAAATACTTAGATTCATAGGTTCATAGGAAGGTACTAGGCTATCGGCCCAAGGGCCTAAGTAAGCCTAACCAACAAGGTTCCCTGGCTTACGCCAACCCAAGAAAGTTAATTTCCTGTGCCCTTGTTGAGCAGAGCCACAGAAGTGATCCCTGGAGTGTATTTCCTATTTCCCATTAACTCATCAAGATTTTTCTTGAAAAGTGCTAAAGAGGAATTTTGCTTGACATAGATGGGTAGCTTGTTCCAGAGTATAGGAAGTTTCTGGGACAGGAATCTATCCTTCCAGCATGCCTTGTTTATTGTGGTGACAAGGTTTAGGTCCCCAGAGTGTGTAGCTCGGAGGTATTGGGATTTCATAAGGTGTAGCATGTCCAACAGCTCTGGGCTTAACATAGCTTTATATGTTAGGCAGAGATCTCCTCGGAGTAGGCGGTATGCTACAGAGTAAAGCTGGAGTTCTTTGAGATGGTCAGTGTAGGGCATCTGTTTGAGGCCAGTAATCCTCTTTGTGAGGTACTTCTGTGGCCTTTCCAGCTGCTGCAGATATCTTGTGAGGTACACTCCAAAAGGGGCATTGTACTAGAGGGGAACAATGACCTCTTTTTTCCAGGATGAGAACCCTTTTGTGATGAGGTGTGCCACATAGAAGGATTTCCTGACTACTGTGGCGATGTGATTATCAAAGGAGAGACTACTGTCCACCTGGGTCCCAAGGTCTCTTATCACACATTCAGCATTAAGTAGACTGCCATTTATGTGATAGTTCATGGGTACAGAGTTTTTACCAAAGGGGATGACAATACACTTTTTGGCATTGAGCTTGAGGCCATGCCTCTAACACCAGGCATCTGTCTCAATGAGGCCCTTCTGTAGGATGCCACATCATTTGGGGACTTGACTATGGCTCCTAGTTTGCAGTCATCTGTGAACTTCATGAGCCAGAGGCCTTCTGTGTTAGTCTGTACTTCGGAAGTTAATTGGGATGTGTAGGGTCCATGTCCAAGAGGAGAGTGAATATATTAATTTTGCATCATGCAGTTTATTAGAAAAGTAAAAAATTTAGTAAAATTTAGTTGAACATATAGAAAATAAGTAATGAGTATAAAATTAATGTTTGAAGGCACCTGTCAAAATAAGGCATTGAATGCAATGATAAAGAAATATAATATTTTAAATAAAATGCAACATGTATTAGGGGTCATTGTAGTTAGAACATTGTTAAGCATGTTTGATTAAAAAAAAAAAAAAAAAAAATATATATATATATATATATATATATATATATATATACTTATTTATGTAAAAATGTAAAACGAAATTGTTTGTGATATTGAAATGATGTTTTTCATATATTTATGAGGCACCTTTAAGATTTGGGTAGTAGGTGTAGAAATTGTAATTTATTGAATGCATTTAATCAATTAGCACTTAGCATTAAGGGGATATAGGGGATATAAAAAGGCTACTGAATTGTATGAAGTTATTCCTTAGAAGGCTGATGGAACCGAGGGGCCAGAATGTGATGTGAAATAAAGAAGTTGTAGCCACAGCGGTGCTTCCAGCTTGGTTTATTTTTCAATTGAGGAGAATTCCTGTGTTTCTTTGTTCCTTTGGGGAACTGTTGATGTGTGATTTTCCTACATGAGTAGTTTTCCCAGTTAATGGTGGGGTACTTGAAATCGCCCATTATTAGTGTGTTTGGTTGAACCCTAATAATTTCCAGTATATCAAGAATAGAGGAGTGAGAATCCTGGGGCACGGTGGGGGATCTGTAGCAAGCTACAGTTTGGATTGCAGTTTTGCCCAGAGTTAGTTGCACTTGGATAACCTCGGATGCATTATGCTGCGCAACTAGCCTGGAGGTGTGGATATCCTTAATGAATATGGACACACCTCCGCCTTTGGTGTTCTGGTCCAGGTTAGATGGTCGAAAAGTATGGTATGAGTTATAGCCTAGTGATGATTATAATAGGAATCGAATACAAGCTAACACCTATAGAAATGACCATGCAGAACCACCTACTGAACCATTGAGAAGGAGTGAAAGAATAGCAGAAAAAAGTAGAAAAAATACACACCAGGATTTTCACTTTCCCCAGGACAGGTTCATGGGGAGGGGGGAGACTTACCAGCAACAGAACTGGAGGAAAACATAGATTTAGACAGTGTTAATATTAGTTTCCCAATCCACAATGATCAGGAAGTGACAATTTTACATGAGAATGAAGAAGGAAAAAACTATAATATAGTCAAAGATAAGAATTTTATGATATACAATTTTACGGAAGTGGAAATTAAAAAAGAGTACTTTGATTTATTTACAAAAGGCCTGCATTTTATTCTTGCCTATCCAACTGAATTGTCAGAAGCTTTAATAGACTTAAAACTATTTGTAAGACAGATGAATTTACTTTTAAATTTCAATGGACAGCCCCATAATAAAAACATATTAGCGAGGGCCAGTACATTTAATCCCCCAACCCACCCATGTCTAAAAATATTTGAAGAGATGGCCACTAAAGAGATAAGAAAAATCATTGGTAAAGGAGTAGTAAAAGTTCCGGTGAATATGAAGGCGGAAGAAATATCATTAATACAGTATTTAAGAAATGAAAAGTGTAGAACCATGAAACCAGACAAGGGAGGGGGGTTAGTTTTGATGTACACACAAGACTATGAAATGCACATGTTTGATTTATTGCAAAACTCTGAAAAATATGAACTAGTCTCTAGAAACGAAGTGAATCTGGCTTATTCCAAAATTAAATACACTTTAACTGACCATTTATTACAAGGGTTTATCAATGAAGAAATTTATAATTATTTAAATGTTAACAAACCCAAAATTCCCATAATTTTTGGAATTCCAAAGACACATAAAGGCCTAGAACCATTGAAGTTCAGGCCGATTGTCTCAGGAAAAGGAGGTGTCTTGGAGCCCATAGGCAAATTTGTTGATTACAAATTGAAAAGTTTTGCCACAACACTGCAATATATATGTAAAGATTCTTGGGACTTCTTAAGAAGAATTCAGAGAGAATTATTTCAAGTGGATTTATTATTAATTACCATTGATGTTGTAGACCTATTCCCAAGTATCCCCCATGAACAGGGGCTAGAATGGTTTAATGAAATACTAGTCAGAGAATCAAATTTGTCAACCAATACCATTAATTTGTTAGTGGAATTCATGGAGATTATATTAAAGAACAATTTCATGTTTTTCAATGGAGAAATTTATAGACAAAGGAAGGGGGTTGCAATGGGAGCACCCTGTGCCTCCATGTATGCCAATATTATACTACACAAATGGGAACAGGAATTTATCTTTTCAACTCAATGGAAGGAATGCATCAAACATTATACAAGGTTTTTGGATGACATAAGTATTTTGTGGACAGGCACTGAGACACAATTCATGGAATTTGTCGAATACATTAATTCCACAACTAATTTTTTGTCATTCACGTATAGTTTAAGTGAAGATAAAATGAATTATTTGGATGTTACAATTTTTAAGGACTGTGTCAACAAAAGGTTCACATCCAAATTGTTCAGGAAACCCACTTTTTCCAATACCTATTTGCATTATGCAAGTGGTCACCCTTACTATCAAAAGAAAGGTATAGTTAAGGGGCAAATGATAAGGGCTTCAAGAATGTCGAGCACCTTAGAATTCTTCATGGAAGAAATGGTGAAAATAAAAACCATGTTTTTGGAAAGGGGGTATCCAGAGGACTTGATAGACATGTTAGGCAAAGAAGTCATAGAACAGAGAGAGCAAAAATTTCCACCATTATTAGGCCTAGGTCAGAATGGTTTAGAGAATTCTAGTGAAAGCAATACAGCGGTATTTACTAACAGCTACATCCACACTTATTCTACTGATTCACAGCAAATTGAAGGGGTGATTAATAAATTTTGGCCTGTTCTAACTGGTCATGAAGAATTATGTAAATACATTTCGAAGCATCCTAAATTCATAAGACGTAGGGACACTAATATAAAGGATTTATTTGAGAAATTTCAACAACAAGAAAGAACTAGTAACAACAGTAAGTTGAAAAAAGGTACCTACAAATGTGGAAGCTGTAAACAATGTACACATATTATAAACAGTGATTCCTTATATATTCCATCCAGGAATTTTTGTTTTAAAGCTAGCATTCATGCAAACTGTGCAACACAAGGGATTGTTTACTTAGGTCATTGTACCAAGTGCCACAGTTTCTATGTAGGTAAAACGGAAAGGTCTCTGAGAAAGAGAATTTATGAACATATGTATGAGGTTTCGAGGAAAAAAGATACAAATGCCTTTTACAAACACCTATTATTATGTCCCGAAATGTCTATAAAATTTATAGTGTTGGAACAGGTGCAAGTGGATAGTAGAGGGGGAGACTGGGAAACGCGTTTGGAATACAAGGAATTGTTGTGGCAACTAAAATTGTATGCAGCCACAAGTCCCGGTCTAAATGATAGTATAAATATTAAAAGTGTGCTCAAATTAAGACTGGCCAGACTGTGATTCACAAGTTAAGGAGACAACATTATAAATTTACATGTAATCGGTTGTGTATTAATATGTTCATAGCACAGTGTTTTAATAGTTGTACATATAGATTTTACAATAATATATGAATTGATAGGTATTTTTATAGGTTATTTAACATTTGTTGAATGGAAGTTTGATAAATTCATGCTCAGTTTTTTTATAAAATACTTTTTAAAAAATATTCATTGCAAACCTTTTTAATGTTCTTGTAAATTTATTTATTTAATAATTAGTATATACATTTTTAAAAAAACATTTTAAAAAACAGTTATGTATAGCCCTCTAGTTAAAAACATGTTTTGTTGGACATAGTTTTACAAACTTGGTGTACATATATATATATATTTTTTACATACTTTGTATATAAAACATTTTGAATGCAAAAGTTAGTAACAAAGCATAGTAAATTGTTAGAGGTGTTTTGTTCAAGGTTTTACATTTTATTGGAATAACCTTTGTGTATCCATGACAGTGGTACGTGAATAGAGGATTGTCTGTTTGAAACTGTTTGTATAGCTTTAACAGCTTAATTACTAAAGCTATCACATGATGGTCAACAGACCTTATAAATGAAGTTAGAAATATATTGCTATTTTGATCTTGATAAAGCTTGGCAATGAGACCAAGCGAAAGCGCTTGATTTGTACTGCTGGGATTCGTCTTTCACATTTGTGCTTCACTCTGTGCTGAAAAGCAAAGTTTTTAAATAGAAGTTTCTGTAAAACAATAAAATTGTTTATTTATCATCTCCGTTTGCTGGTTTCAAGCAGTGGAAGCTTGCTTTGGTGTTTTTCGTGCTCACATCTTGTTTTATGAGTTATAGCCTGGTAATGCAGGGGTGCTCTCTAGAGCCTTGAACCAGGTCTCGGTCAGTTCACAGATATCAATGTTCTCCATTTTAAGGAGTGCCTCGAGTGAGTGCATTTTGAGATTTAGACTTCTAGCATTGAGTAGCATTACCCTCAGTTTTTGCTTGCATGTTCCTGTTACATTGGTGAATTTGTCATTTGAACCTTGCCTAAAAAAGGAACTATAGGGGTGGCAAGAGCCTTAGCCAGTATCCAGAATCCCAGGGGCGACAGATGCAGGCCATCTCTGGCAAAGCATCGTAGTCTGTCGACCATGTCATCCCAGGCAGACAGATACTGGATCCCCTTAGAATGACACCAGAAGCTTAGCCAATTGTTGAAATCAATCATTTTGTCCTTGTACTGCGGTATCATTCTGGGCGATGGCAGGATGCTACTCAGGGCTAGGGTCATACCTGCCTGGACTACAAGATCAGAAAGCTCTTCTGTGTCTCTTTTCATGTAGTCCAGGGAGGTACGTCTCAGGTCGTTCAAACCAACATGGACAATGACAGAGTCATATTTGTACTTGTTGTGGAGTGACCTGAGTGCATGGGTTATGTGGCAGATCCTGGCACCTGACAGGCAGCTGACAGTAACCTTCTCCTTCTTTAGCCTGGCACACTGATGTCCAACTATAGCGTCACCTATGACTAGTGTGTTGGGTACGTTGGTTTGCCTTATGGGCTGTGGTTTACTGGCACACTGAGTGTGTGGGCTATGTGTCATTTGGGTTGTGTTGGTGGGTGGAGGTTGCTTGCATTTCTGCTTTGGAGGTCTCTGCTGATTGAGCAGATTATTATTGAGAGCCTCTGCAAATGTTTTTGTGTTTCTATGTGTGGATTTTGGTGGTGTAGGTTTAGTGGGACTATGTGATGAGTGTGGTGTGGTGCAAGCATTTACATTCTCCTCTTGACTGTCAAGTTTAGTCTTGGTTGGAGAGAGCTTTACCTCCAGCTTAGCTAGATAAGTACATCTCTCACAGGTTGTGGTGTTGGGTGGTAGGAGGAGGGGGTTGTCTGTGTACACAAGGCAATTGCTACATTGCCTCAAGATGCCCAGATTCATCAGATAGACAGGAGAGAACACTGGGAGCTGACCCTTAGACATGCCTGGATAAAAAAAACTACTTTCCTTTACACAAGTGAGGAAAGTGAGTATAAGAGCTGTTTTTTCTCTAAGCAAGTGAGGTAAGTAAGTACAAAAACTGTTTTCCTCTAGGTAAAGAGGAAAGTTGAGTGCTGTAGTAATTTGTAGCTTATTTAGTGCTAACAACAAGTTCTGAACAAGTGAGCAGGAATAAGCAAATTCAAGTGCTAAAACTAAGAATCTGTACCTGGATCTTGTGGTAGATAGGCTACCTAGTGCTTACCACTCCCACTGATAAGCTAGAATGCTTCCCTCCAACACAGAAAGGCTTGGGGATCTCAGAAGCTTACAAACAGTCCCAGATACAGTAAATCTGTATCTGGACTAGACTAGTTACAGGAAAGGTGGGAAACAAGTGCAAATGCAGGATTTTAAACCAGAAAGTTGAAAGAGATGGAAAAACTGCCCAAACAGCCAATAAACTACAATTTCTAGGCCAGAAACTGCTCTTGTGGTAGATAGGCTACCTAGTGCTTACCAATCCCACTGATAAGCTAGAAGGCTTCCCTCCAATACAGAAAGGCTTGGGGCGCTCAGAAGTTTACAAACAGTCCTGGATACAGCAAATCTGTATCTGGACTAGACTAGTTACAGGAAAGGTGGGAAACAAGTGCAAATGCAGGCTTTTAAACCAGAAAGTTGAAAGAGATGGAAAAACTGCCCAAACGGCCAATAAACTACAATTTCTGGGCCAGAAATCACTTTTGTGGTAGATAGGCTACCTAGTGCTAACCACTCCCACTGATAAGCTAGAAGGCTTCCCTCCAATACAGAAAGGCTTGGGGCGCTCAGAAGTTTACAAACAGTCCTGGATACAGCAAATCTGTATCTGGACTAGACTAGTTACAGGAAAGGTGGGAAACAAGTGCAAATGCAGGCTTTTAAACCAGAAAGTTGAAAGATATGGAAAAACTGCCCAAACGGCCAATACACTATAATTTCTGGGCCAGAAATCACTTTTATGGTAGATAGACTACCTAGTGCTTACCACTCCCACTGATAAACTAGAAGGCTTCCCTCCAACACAATAAGGCTTGGGGGGCTCAGAAACTTACAAACAGTCCTCGATACAGCAGATCTGTATCTGGACTAGCTAGTTACAGGAAAGGTGGGAAACAAGTGCAAACATGGCTTTTAAACCACAAAGTTGAAAGAGATGGAAAAACTGCCAATCGCCCAATAAACTACAATTTCTGGACCAGAAAACATTCTTGTGGTAGATAGGCTACCTAGTGCTTACCACTCCCACTGATAAGCTAGAAGGCTTCCCTCCAACATAGAATGGCTTGGGTGGGGGGGGGGGCTCAGAAGCTTACAACCAGTCCTGGATACAGCAAATCAGTATCTGAGCTAGGCTAGTTACAGGAAATGTGTGAAGCAAGAGCAAGTGCAGGCTTTTAAACCAGAAAGTTGAAAGAGATGGAAAAACTGCCCAAACAGCCAATAAACTACAATTTCTGGGCCAGAGACCATGCTTGTGGTAGATAGGCTACCTAGTGCTTACCACTCCCACTGATAAGCTAGAAGGCTTCCCTCCACCACAGAAAGGCTTTGTGGGCTCAGAAGCTTACAACCAGTCCTGGATACAGCAAACCAGTATCTGGGCTAGGCTAGTTACAGGAAATGTGTGAAGCAAGAGCAAGTGCAGGCTTTTAAACCAGAAAGTTGAAAGAGATGGAAAAACTGCCCAAACAGCCAATAAACTACAATTTCTGGGCCAGAGACCATGCTTGTGGTAGATAGGCTACCTAGTGCTTACCACTCCCACTGATAAGCTAGAAGGCTTCGCTCCACCACAGAAAGGCTTTGTGGGCTCAGAAGCTTACAAACAGTCCTGGATACAGCAAATCTGTATCTGGACTAGACTAGTCACAGGAAAGGTGGGAAACAAGCGCAAATGCAGGCTTTGAAACCAGAAGGTTGAAAGAGCTGGAAAAACTACTCAAATGGCCAATAGACTACAATTTCTGGGCCAGAAACCACTCTTGTGGTAGATAGGCTACCTAGTGCTTACCACTCCTACCGATAAGCTAGAAGGATACCCTCCAACACAGAAAGGCTTTGGGGGCTCAGACGATTACAAACAGTCCTGGTTACAGCAAATCTTTATCTGGACTAAACTACTTACAGGAAAGGCAGGAAACAAGTTTAGAATTTTTTTTTTGGAAAGTGGAAAGGGAGAAAGGCGAAACAAGATAATTCAAAATTAAGGACCTAAGTGGCTTGCCATTCACAAATGTTCTCTTTGTATTAGGTAGAATGAGCTAGTGACACTAGACTGGAATAGAGCTGGGAAAGAGCTGAACAGATGGGACTGGTAGGAGTGTCTGAAGTCAAAATATGATCTCACTGTACTCGGTTGAGTGAGCAAATGAGATAGACCCAGGAGGTGTGTACAAACACAAATTTGCAGGAGTGGGCAATTCCAAAGCCACCAAGATTAATATCACAACAAGAACAGGGAGGGTGGGCAGGTAACTAACTGCAGAGACAGAGAGAAACCACAGTATTCTATGAAACAATTAAATAGAAAAATAAATAACTACAGAGAGAGACACAGGCCAATGAAACAATTAAATACACAGAAAAATAAAATAAAATGCAGTACAATCTTTAACACTGCAAGTCTGTATTTAACTCAGCTAGCAATGCAGTTGATTGTAGGTATGTAGCAGAAGCCAAGCAACTCAGAAATTGAGCAGTAATAAATTCCAAGATATGTAACTAGCACTTATAAATACACATAAACGCTCTAGGCTAAGAGTTTAACACTGAATATCAATGAAGTGAAACACAATAGCCCCCACCAATTGCAGAGACAGAGAGAGACCACAGTATTCTATGAAACAATTAAATAGAAAAATAAATAACTACAGAGAGACAGACCAGTGAAACAATTAAATACACAGAAAAATAAAATAAAATGCAGTACAATCTTTAACACCGCAAGTTTGTACTTAACTCAGCTAGTAATGCAGCTGATTGTAGGTATGCAGCAGAAGCTAAACAACTGAGAAATTGAGCAGTAACCTTTTTGTGTGCTTCTCAGCTCATATAGACCAGATAAACATCTACTGCCACTAGATGAAGAATTCCAGTCCTCCTAATGTAAAAGCACAGTAAAGAAATATCCAGAGTAAAATGATACCACAAACAAACTTAGAATATATGAAATGCTTCCATAATCAAATGTAAATCTATGGATATAGCAGTGTAGTTTAAACAGCTTATAAAAGTGTAATTATTCAATAAAAGTACTTTGCGTTGCATGAATGAGCCAACAGATACTCAATTCTGATGAATTTATAAAGGCACTAAAAACAAAATAAGCTGATTAATAAGTTCTCCAGCCAATAAAACTACATGTAGAGATTTCAAATGTTTCCCCACCCTAAACAGAGCAGGCTACCTCCCAGTGCACTAGATAGGAAGTCCACTCACCTCTTTATGTAAAAAGAAGTGCTTCTAAGAGTGTAAAAATACAGTATTTTATCCAACAGCTAGCTAGATAATGAATTTAGAGCAAGTAAATCAGTAGAACAGACAATGAGAGGCAAGATGCACTTTTTCAACATAAGCACAAGGAAGGGTAAATAAATAATTCAAGATATCAATAGCAGTGTAGAAAGGGAGGAGCTTATTAAACTCAATTTACAGTAGGGGTGGGGAGATTAAATTCACCAGGTTTAAAAAAAGATCAACAAAGGGAAGGGTGGGTGGTTAAAACTAGCAGGAAATCACCAGCTGTGCTTTAGTTTTGCAGGCTTGAAATCTTTTAAGAAAAGACAAAGGCCCAGAAATTCAATGTGTATTTAAGTATCACTCAAGAGACAATTTAACCAATGAAAAAACACATGAAATGTGCAGCCTAGATAATTTAAGTGTCTATCTCTCACATAGAACAAATACACCATGTCAAGTAGATTTCTTAAAACAAAACAAAAAAATGGAGCAGGCAAAACAGAAAGCAACTCTATTAACAAGTCACAGTCAAAAAATATATAGGTTTACTTTCCTCACCAAAAGGGTGCACCAGTGTTTTGTGCACCTTACGTTTCAGCTTCCTTGGCATTTTTCTGACACACACTATCCCTGATACTCTGTGCCAGTTGGCTGCAGCTCCCTGATTCTAGCTTTAACCTCCTCATTCAGACTTCTCTTCTCCTCAGCCACCCACCTGAAGCTCTTAACCTGTTCCACTATTTCCCCTTCTATTTTAAATTGTAGCTTCTTTTTACTTCCCCTACTTGTTGCCATTATGACTGACTTATCTGTACTCAGTTTCACTCCATG
Organism: Protopterus annectens; assembly: GCF_019279795.1. Classification (NCBI taxonomy): domain Eukaryota; kingdom Metazoa; phylum Chordata; order Ceratodontiformes; family Protopteridae; genus Protopterus; species Protopterus annectens. The sequence goes on along the minus strand of NC_056737.1, from coordinate 477,726,896 downwards.
TGCCTTCAGTTATGAATTCATTCTCCTATCCTTTGATGAAGTTCTTGATCAGAGCCTGCCTATAATGCCACATCTGCATACAGCAACTTTACTGATCTGTCCCCTCCAACCTGTTTGCTAATGTAGTTCATCACCAGCATGAACAGCAGTGCACTCAGAGCTGAACCCTGATGCACACCCACTCCCACTGGAAACCCCTCTGTAAGACCGAACAATGTTTGTACTTGAGTCATTGGGTCTTTGTACATAGCTTAACTTTACCAATGTTTCTGGGACTTTGAACCACAGCAGAACTGCCCAAATCAGCTTTCTTGGGATCTTGTTATATGCTTTTCCCAAATCTAGGAATGCCCAGTTGGACCCTTTCCTCATTTCTAGCTTCTTCTCAAGTATCTGCCTCACTGCAAATGTCAGGTCAGTTGTGCTGCATCCTGATCTGAATCCAAAATGCTTATCTGCCATCATACATTCTACTACTCTGCAAATTTATTTATCAATCATCAAATCATCATCTCCAGAACTTTCATGAAGTGTGACAGGAGTTTGATACCTCTGTACTGCCCGCAGTTATGTATGTACCCTTTGTTCTTTAATACTGGCATTAGTATGCTTATTCTCCAGTGATCTGGTGTATATACCTTTCTTTCCACATTGCTATGAGCACACTCAGGAGCCATTTCTCTCCATCTCACCCAACATCTTTATCATGTTAAAGTACTTATAGTGTTGAAAAATAATCCAATTATTTATGGGTCTAAACATAAGCATTTAAAGAGAGAAATAACTTAAGTAGTTTATAAACTAGAGGCATTTCAAACTCTCTCTCTGAAATCCATCCAAGCAAGGATTTTGGAATTCTAAATTGAAAAAAGAAACAAGATAATAGACATGAGAATTTCAAAGTGGATGAAACTCATTAATGGGGGCACAACAGAACATTTTAAAGGAAGAATTAAAATTGAAAACAATGTATGATTTTTGTTTATAACACAGAAGATGATCAAAGGGGTTCTTCATAATATGAACTGAGCTACACTGACAATTATTTAAAGAACAGTACAGCAAGCGAGCTTGTTTGGCTTGCTTGCTGTACTCTGCCTGAATATTGCCGATCTCTGTCTGCATTTATTTTGAAGTTTTTCATTTAAGGTTTAGTTACTTCTATTTTGTATCTTATTCTTGTATTACATTTGTTTTGTTTTAAGTTTTCTGTTCTGTTGGAGGTTTAAGAGGTTTTTACTAGGGTCAGTCAGAAACATTAGCAAACAATTTGTAGGTTCATAGGTGTTTATTAGGCTAACGACCACAATGGCCTTTTTAAGCCTAGCTATGCATCCCAAAACTCTGACAAGTTCTGATACCCTTGATAAGTGTAAGCATGGGCCTGGGAGATGAACCATTTACAGGTTACCTGTGTCCATTAGAGACATAGGTACTAATCCAGGGATGAATTTCTGGTTTCTCATCCAATTGTCCAAATTGTACTTGAATTGGGTTAGGGAGGAACTCTGCTTCACATGGATGGGGAGTCTGTTCTATAGATGGGGTAGTCTCTGATATACATAACTATCTCATCGGCATGTCCTATTTATATCACAGGCAAGGTTTAAGTCTTTAGAATGGGTAATTCTGGTGCTGTTTCTTTTGTGGATATGCAGGAGGTCCATCAGAGTGGGGTCTGGCAAAGCCCTGTATGCCAGGTATAGATCTCCCCTCAAAAGCTTGTAGGAGACAGAATACAGGGATAGGGCCTTGAGGGGTTTGCATAGGACATATTACTATCATATATCATTGCGGATGTTCCAGTTGTTGGATATGCCTGGTTAGGTACATACTAAAGGGGGGCATTGTACTCAGTGATAGGTCTGATGAATGCCAAATACAGTCGAACAAGGACTTCCTTGGACCTAGATGCCATACCTTTGTTTATAAGTTGTGGAACATAGAATGATTTCCTCACTACTGTAGACATGTGAAGATCAAAGGCTAGATTACTATGTGTGTGTCCCTAAGTCCCTGACTACTGAGTCAACTCTGAAGGGGTGTGTTGCCAATATGATTACCAGGGAGGGATGGATTGCTTCCCAAAGGATACTATTATGCATTTCTTAGCATTTAGTTTTCGTCCATGACTCTGACACCAGCTGTTTGTCTGTGCCAGCCCCTCCTGGAGAACATTTGTGTCAGTGTGAGATTCAATGTCAGCTCCTAATTTGCAATCATCTGCAAATGTAGTCAGCCAGAGACCACTGACATTGCCCTTGACTTCTGAGAAGTAAATGTCAAAAAGGAGCAGTCCATGGACTGATCCCTGAAGGACTCCACTTGTGACTGGCCTCTTTGTAGAAGTGGACTCCCCAATTCTAACTTCCTGGGTCCTGCCTGTGAGCCATTTGACTATCCACTCGGTGACATACGGGTTTGTACTTAACCTCTTGAGTTTGTCAACAATGCCTGAGTGGGGTATTGTGTCAAATGCCTTGGCCAGGTCAAGGTAGGCATTGTGAACGATTTTGCCCTCATCCATTGCTCTAGTGACCTTCTCAAAGAAGTCCACCAGGTTTAGTAGGCATGCAGACAGTGAATAACATCAGCTAATTAGTGGGAGGAGCTGTGAAATAGCATTCTTCATTTAGCTAGAAATATCTTGATTTAGCTGGAATGCTTGTTTGGCTTGCTTGCTGCACTCTGCCTGAATATTGCTGATCTCTGTCTGCATTTTATTTTTGCCTCCCACCTGCCCAACTGTCATTGTATTCTTAAACCTGGTGGCTTTTGAGTTGCCTGCCCCTACTATAAATCTGATTTTTGGAATCTCCTCCTAGTCCCATCACATCAGCTCATTCTACTGATTACAGGGAGATCATTTGGGAAGGTCTTAGTTTCTTAACCTTGAATTATTTTCTATTTCCTCCCTTCCCACTTAACTCAAAAAAAAAATTGCACTTTATTTAGCTACTTTCACTGTATTAGTATTTCTTTCAACTTTATTACTTTATTTTGTTTTTGCTGCTTGTTCTTAAAAGTGTTCAGTTGCATTTATTCTAATGCATTCATTACTGCTTGTTACTAGCCCGATTAAATTGTAACTGTTATTCTAATCTTCTTCATTTTGTTTTAAACACTTGGGTGTCAGGCCAGTTGTTTTACATTAAGTAGGTTTGTGGTCTACACTCTTGTGGGAGGAGAGGGTAGCCTCTGCCCTTCTGAGCTGGAAGTTGCTGGTTGAGGGCTTATCATGCCTAGTTATGTTAACTTTTTTTTCTGAAATTGTTGCACTTTGTTTGCTGTAGCATAGACTAGATTCAGACCTGCTGAATCTAGTTCTGTTTGTATAACTTGAGCACTAAACCAGGCCATTTTTTTTTTTGTTGGAGAGGGTTCTCCTGCACCCTAGTGGTAGGTGTGTGCAGTTAGAACTCATCTGATTAAAGGTTGCTGGAACAAGACTCAGTTTTGAGCTTTTTCATTGGTTAAATTGTTTAAATTAGTTTGCTCTCATTTGCTACATAAGCATCGCGTTTGCACAAGTTTGGGCTTGTTTTAGCAAAGCTCCACAGAGTTTAGTGACCAGTTACTGCTCTGCTGCATTTATCTGATCAGTCCAAGCCATCTGCTGATCTCTGCAAAACTTAAATATATTTTTTCACTGCATGTTGCACTTTTGAACTGCATTTTTAGCATATCACGGCTTATTTAAACTTTTTTTCTGAAATTGTTGCACTTTGTTTGCTGTAGCATAAACTAGATTCAGACCTGTTGAATCTAGTTCTGTTTGTATAACATGAGCACTAAACCAGGCCATATTTTGTTAGAGAGGGTTCCCCTGCACCCTAGTTGTAGGAGTGTGCAGTCAGAACTCATCTGATTGAAGGTTGTGGAACAGGGCTCAGTTCTGAGCTTTTTTATTGGTTAATTTGTTTAAACAAGTCTGCTCTCATTTGCTACATAAGCACTGCATCTGTGCATCGTGCAGTGCTGAGCAGTGGTGGGCACCATTGACGGTTATAGACACAAACACTTCTGCCTGCAAATTTTCACTTAGTACTCTGCTGGTGCTCCATTAGTAAGTTCTCCTGATTGTCTGTCATTGATAGGTGATACATTCAGCAATGCTCCTGTGGTACCAACACAGATCCTATCCACTAGCCCTTCACATTTTCTGCCCACTTCTCTTGTCCTCTACTGTATCTGGTCCTTCTTGTCCTCTCCCTGTTTTCTGACCACATCAACTTACCTAGCATTATGGATGGAGAATTTCCCACAGTTTCTCCAACCAGCCTGGTCGACATGGGCATTCTGAGGCAATGTAGCAATTGCCTCATGTGCACTGACAACCCACTTCTCCTAGTCCACCAAAATGCATTATGTGAGAGATGCATCTATATCAAGAACCTAGAATCCAGGCTCTCTCACTTACCAGTCAGTTCATCTGATACTAAGCAGGTTGTCAGCATGCGCAACTCACCTCCTGCACCTACCAAACCAACAACAAATAAACCTAAATATGCGGATGTCCGTACCAGAGGCTTACCTAAACATCAGAAACCTCCCACACACAAGCACAATTCACATAATACATCCACTGCAGAACATAGTACACATAATATATCACACACCAGTGTCTCACCAGTCAAGCCCCTAAGGCATAACACAAAAACAAACATCTTAGTCATAAGTGACTCAACTGTGAGACACAGAGATGTCCCTCACACCAATTGGATAAGGAAAAAGTCATGGTCCACTGTCCATCAGGTACCAGGATCTGCCACATCACACGCACACACTCAAGTCTCTCTACAACAGGCACTGCTATGACTCCATCATAGGACTATATGAAGAGAGACATGACTGAGCTCTCTTATTATATGTCTCAGGCAGGTATGTCCCTAGCCTTAAGCAGCATTTTACCTTTGCATAGGATGATACCTCAATACAAACAAAAAATGATTGACTTCAACAACTAGCCTAGTTTCTGGTGTCATTCAAAGGTGATCCAGTATCTGTCAGCCTGGGATGACATGGCCAACAGACCTCAGTGCATTACCCCAGATGGTTCTCATCTGTCACCCCTGAGATTTTGGTTACTGGCTAAGGCTCTTGCCATCCCCATAGTGCCTTTTTTAGGCAATGTCACAAGAACAAAATACCCAGTGTAAAAATACCCTCTAAAAACAACCTAAAGGTTATGTTGCTAAATGCTAGGATTTTAAACCAGAAGCTGCACTCACTGAAAGCATCCTCACATTCAAAGATGCTGACATTTGTGCAGTCAGTGAGACCTGGTTTAAGGCTGTGCATAGCACCCCAGCTATACCAGGTTACATTTCCTTCACACATTCAACCCACAAACTGAAGGTGTAAGAACTAAAGGAGGTGGTGTATCAGTATTCATTAAAGATAAATACACCTCTAGAATGGTTAAACAGCATGATTCCCTTGAATTACTTCAGATGCAATTGACTGTAGGTAAGACCCCTCTTCAGGTCATTGCCAGCTATAGGACCCCTCAATGAATCAGGACATCCACTCAGCCTACTTGGATCTGCTTGAGTCAATCAATATACAACCAAACACACTGGTTCTCGGTGACTTTAATTATGCATCCATTGACTAGGTAAATTGTACATGTTCTAACTCACTTGCCCAAAGATTCATGGACTTCCTTAACTCCAATGCCCTGGACCAGCCGGTTGACACACCCACAAGGGGCTCAAACATCCTGGATCAGGTGCAGCAGAGACAAAAAGAAAACTTGTAAAACATAAACTATGTTAGCTGCCAGAAGAAGAATCCACAAGGATCTTGTAAAAACTTTTATTATTCACAAATGAGCACTTTCTTTCATGTAACAGTAATGAACTTCTTCAGATAAGTTAAAAAAAACAGTTAGCAGGTTTTTGAATAGGACCCTTAATGATCATCTGATTTAAGGGTGATGTAATTAATCCTCCCATTTACATTTCTTAAAGTGTCAAAGTGCTATAAAAAGTGCACAGTAATCTAAAAGTATGAGATTATTCGTTCACTAAAAGCTCTGAATAAACTTATTAAAAATATATATTAAAAATAACTCATCCAAAAGAGTACAAATAAAATTATTAAAAATACAAATTCTTGTTGAGATTGTTGACGTAAACATACCCAAATGGAAATAATAATAATGGTGCTTTATCTGGTTAAAGCTTTATGCCTTAAAATACAACTGATTGAGCAATAATCATTCAAGCCTGGCCAGTTGCAAGCATTTAAAAGTAGCTGCCAAAATATTTTTTTCTCTCCTAAAGTCAGTGTCCATTGACCCCTTCTTATAGTGATACTGTCCTTCTGTATAACCAAGTATTTGAAATGGTTGCTGGGCTACATGTGAACATGTTTTGTTAATGCATTATTCAGATGTATTCTTTTTATAGTATATTCATGTTCATAAATCCGGTCCCATAATCTACATTCAGTATTGCATATATAAAAACATGGGCAGGACTGGCATAATCCTAAATATACAACTCCCTTGGACTCACAGTTGTATCTACTCTTTATCTGATACTCCTTACCAGAAAGAGTCACCAGTAATAACATATTTACAATATGGGCAATGCCCACATTTTTTCATAATGGGGATAAGATTGTTATGATGTAAATTGCTGGTAATGTTGCTCGTCATAGTCTCCAGAACAGTTTTAAAATTAGAGTTCCTATGGTATAGTATAGTGGGTTTTTTCACCTACTTTGTTTTAACTAGAATGTCATCACACATAATAACCCAGTATTTGTTTTAAATCCACTAGAATCACTGCTAAAACTTAATAAAACTAGTGGTTGGGCTAAAGTTATATTGCATTCCATCCAACCTAGAAGACTGTGTATAAAATATAAGCCCTACAAGTGAAGTATTTGAAATAGGTCTGAAAGTTCCTGCTGTTCTTTTACTGTATACTTATCTTGTTAATTCCTGAGGAAGAGGTTTTGGATATACTCTCCTGACAAACATTCCCACCAAGTTATTGCACTATTCTTCAAACAGTGAGTCTAAAGTAACCATCCTTGCTGCCCTCAAGAGCTGCCCATTTACTACTGACCTTTTTTTGATGGTGGGGGTGAGAGCTGGTATAATGAAGAAAGGTGTTAGAGTAAGTCTTTTTCCTGTAAATACTGGATGTATATTGTTGGACCTAATGTCTTTGGCCAACAATACATCCAGATAGGCTATCATATCTTATGCATGTTCATGTCTAAAATTTAAAAAGTTAGTTGTAGAACTGATGTATTACATAAAGGACTCAATATTCTCAACCTTGTCCTTCCAGAGGATAACAATATCATTCAGGTAGTGGACATAAAGCCAGAAGGATGCTTTAACATCATTCTCAAATATAAACTTGTGCCCCCAATGGGCAATGATTAGGTTTGCAAAAATAGAGCCGCAAGGTGACCCCATGGCTATCCCACTCTTATATATATGTATATGATATGTATATCTATTGATTCAAGAAATATGGTTAAAAATGATCATAACAACAGGGTGTGTATGCTGACATTTTCCCCAGTCATTCAATATATCAAAGATATTATTAAAGGGCATTGGAATTTGATAACAGCTAATCAGGACATAGTATCAATTTTGGGTGTATATCCAAGTTTTGTGTATAAAACTGGATTTAATATTAAGAGAATATTGAATGTTATGACCAATAGACAGGACAAAAATAAGAAAAAGAATATGTCTGGTACTAAAAAGTGTGGGTCATGTAGACAATGTCACGCTATTTATGAATTTGAATGTTGTAAATTGGATAACATCAACAGGACCTATGTGAAGTGCAGGGCGGGGAACTGCAACACCAAGTTCATCATATATTTGGCCAAGTGTATGATTTGCCCAGCATTTTACATAGGCAAAACCGAGCGACAGTTGAAGAGACACATTTATGATAATCTATATAGTATTAAGGTAAAGGATAAGAACAACGCTTTATATAGACATATACAGTCCAATGGCGACTCACACTTTTTCAAATTTGCTATTATAGATCAAGTCAACATATTATCATATGGGGGCAACATTAAGACTGTTTTGAGTTATAAAGAAAGCAGATGGCAGATTATTACAGATGCCACTAGATCACCGGGCATCAATGACTATATTAGTATCAAACCGTTTTTGGTTATGGCATAAAGAAGTATGGCGTTTAGTATATAATGTTCCATCAGTTTAACAGGTATTCTATGTATATGTTATATTTATATACATATATATTTTTATATGTATCTACACATTTTTTAGATATATTTTTACAGTTTTGTAAGAATGTTGGTTTTATGTTGTCAATTTGTATGTGTTGAACCAAGTTATGGAATCACGCACTGTTTCTTTAAATTCAAAAATATTTTGGCGCCAAAAAGGGTATTTAAATCATCAGTAGTCATGACTACTCAGTTCTGTTGAAGTCTGGTTTACTCAGATGAAAGCGCTTAACCTAGTGGTTCCTTATATACAGATTTTTGTATTGATATATTGTCTTCAGTTGCTGTGTTGACAATAAATTTTATCCAGTGTCGCTTGTTCGAGTCGAGCATTATTTTGCGAGTCCAATTTCCAGACCTACGTGTTGTGGATATTTATCTTGTCACTTTGCTTGTGTGTTATCCCACTCTTCTGTAAATAATATTTTCCATCAATAACATTTAATTGTTATCCAAAACCAGATGAAACAGCTCCTCATAGAGATTAATCTCATCTTGGTGGACCACTTTCTAGAACAAGAATTCAGTAACCCATGCAACACCTATATCTTGGGGGATAGCTCTACAGAGATGCTATGATAATAAAAAACATCTTTCTGGTGATATTCAACTTTGTTAATCAACTCTAAAAAATGCCAAGAATCCATACAAATTTGTGTTTCGTTTGTTAAAAGAGTTTTTAATTTGCGGTTTAGGTATTTAGCACAGGCTGATGTTATTGAATTGCTCCAATCCACTATGGGATGCACCGGATGGTTATCAGTATTTTTATGCATTTTTAGGACTCCAAATATAGTTGGTGTGAGTGGGGTTGTCCCTTTAAAATAGATGAAAGTATCTAGGTCTATGCGTCTGTCAATGAACGTGCACTTTCGCGAAAGTGAATTCACTGTAGTACGTTTCGATTTAACATACTTTTGATGTAAAGATTCCATATATATATATATATATATATATATATGGGTCTACGTTACTTGATCGAAATTTCACAATCTCAAACAAGAAACGTAGAAACCCACTTAAGCGAAAGTGCACTTTCGCAAAAGCCGATTCAAAACAAGCTAAACACTATTTTGCAGCCCCCTACACCCCCAGGTAGGGGGCTAAGCCCCCCACACCCCCCCACTTAAATATATTAACTCCAAGATTGCACTACAGTAGGGAAAAGAACATAGTTCCTTATCCCCACTGTAATGTGTTTCAGTGAATCAGCATTTGCAAAAGTGCACTGTCGATGTAGTGCACTTTTGCTTAAGTGAGTTCTATCTTCTGTTTGTTGAAAAAGTGTGTTTTCAACAAACAGACGTAGACCTATATATATATATATATATATATATATATATATATATATATATATATATATATATATAAATATATATGGGTTCACTACAAAATTTCGAAATCCCAAAATCTCGAGTTTCAGAATATCGAGTTCAGAATCTTGAGATCTTGGAATCTTGAAATTGTGAACCCCCCCCCCAAAACACCACCCAACACACTAAAACATGTATATGCAGGTGGGCAAGCCCCTTTGCACCCCCACCACAACTTAAATATACCAACTCAGAGATTGCACTACAGCAAGGACAAGGGAAATCTCCCGGTCCATGCTGTATGCCAATCTCCATTCAGGATTTCGAAGTTTTGAAACTTCGAACATATGATCTTTGATCATATGAAATTCAAGTTTTGAGCTTCGAAATTCTGAAGGGAACCCATACATATATATATATATATATATATATATATATATATATATATATATATATATATATGTGTGTGTGTGTGTGTGTGTGTGTGTGTATGTATATATGAAATCTTGGGTAATGCAATAATTTTAATAAGCACTAGCCTAACCTCAAAAGTGAAAAAGTAAATAATCTTACTCACATCTTGATAGATTATTATTCTTAAATATGTTAGTTCTTTTCCTTCCCAATTATATTTATATTTATCTTTAAACTTACTAAAGTTATCTCCACTTTATGCATTAAAACTGTTTGAATTGGTGACATTAATTTTTAATGACATCAGTATTATCTAATTTATTGGTTGTTCAAATCTCTCTTTGTATATTTCTTCTTGTATTTCTAACAACTGTTTATCCCAGTCTTTCATTTTATTACTAGCCTATTTTCCCATTCCATCTTTGATATGCATTTTTAAGGAGCCCCACAGTATGATTTACTAAACTGAGCATTATCATTCAAAGATAAAAAAAAATGTCAGTTTGTTTCCTGAGGTAATTCTTAAATTTGTTTAATTTCACCATGTATACTGGGAATTCTATAAATAATCTGAAATTTCCTTATATCCATTAATATATTAATACTTAGTGCATTATGATCAGATAAAGTGTAAGGAATGGTTTTAAAATACTTCACTTTGTTAAGTAAATATATAGAGGCATAAATTCTGTCAATTCTAGTTGCCATCCCATGTGCATAAGAATAATGAGTGCAGAACAATGACTTATATTTTGCTTTTACCAGTAAATCAACTAAATTATTACTAATCCATCAGTTTAGTGCTTTAGCTGATACCAGTATTTTAGCTTTCTTCTGTTCACTTGCACTTTCTATACTAGATATTTGTTAAACCCCCCTGCTAAAATTAAATTACCCTTCTAACGACTTTGTAGTAAGTTTAAGTGATCTTTACCACTTTTGCACCTGTTCCAAGGATGCAGTAAAAATTAGCTAGAGTATAGAGCTTACCATTATATTTAATTAAAAATGTATACATTTCTTTGGGATCATTAATGGATTCCACAACATTAGGCATTACAATAGATTTTTTTCCAAAGTATAGTAGTTCCTCTCCTCTTGTTGTTAAAAGAACCAGATGATAACATTTGTAACCTAAGTTATTTAAATATTGTATATCTTTATCTATGAAGTGTGTCTCTTGCAAGAATATACTGTAGCCTCCATTTTCAATATCTCATTAATGATTTAATTTGTTGCAATTATTTAATCCATTTGCATTAATATATAATAGATTAAATCTATCCATATTGTGTATTTAAAAATATTTCTTTTAAAAGATAATATGACACACTTATCCACCATATTAATTTAATTATGTATAAGATCCTAATGCAGTCCTCTAACACTATAAGCTACTAAAACTCATAAATGACAAAAACAAGGACAAGTCTACAACTACAGTATAACTGTATATTTTTCTAATAAAACACAACTAGTATACCATCTCTCTACCTTCCAATATCTAAAAATTCATCAAAAAATTTGCCAAAAGCTACCATGATTTACACACACACACATTTACACACACACACACACACACACACACACACACACACACACACACACACACACACAAACACACACGCACACACACACACACACATATATATAGAGATATATATATATATATAAATATATATATATATATATATATATATATATATATATATAAAGTAAAAAATAATAAACTATTAATTTAGTTATATATTTAGCATATTTGGCCATTTAAAACTATTCCCTATTACTACATAAAATCATCCTCTTCTATTAACCACAGATATTAAATAATCCAAAAATAGTGTACTATATACCTGTTTATGTAATAGTAGTATAAGTTATCTATTAAATATTCCTAAAATATTCACTAACTCAACATTATAACTACACCTCTAAATAAATAAGCAAAACAGAGTAGGACCTGAAGAGGTAAAAACATCTGTAAACTTACAGGTGACAGGTAATCTTATCATACTAAACTATAATACAAAAGGAAAATTAATGCACATATATATTTATTATGCTAAAAGATACACACACATTGTATAGATCTAACAAATGCTCTGAATTAATTTTTAAAGCACAGATGTCTATATTTCAAAGTGATATAACAAGCAACATAAATATCAAATATTAAAAATCATTTAGTTTATTAAACTATTTCATAAACATATGTATATTACTGAAGTTGAAGAGAATGTCTTGGTATTTCTATGGAGTCTGTGTTGTATTCAAAAGTTGCAATATGCTTAATTCATATCCCATTCTCCTTTTTGGGTTCAAACATACTGAAAAGTTTACTTTACTATCAAAACTGATGTACTGATTCAACTATATTACAGTAACATTTCAGCTTTGATTTATGAAATGAGTTATTTCAGGTAGTCCTAGTGAATCTAATAACATACATGTAAAAAGCTTTAAAGTTGACACAACCAAGCTTCACATTTCAGTTTTCAGATTATTTTCAAATATTTTTATGATGTTCTATGTAAATTATATGAGATCTTGTACAGTCACATTTCTGCCATATGCAGATATATGTAACACACATCTTTCTTATAAGCAGTTTATTTAAATATATTTTTCTGTCTTATTTTCCCACTAATATTCTACCTTATTCTATATATAGTTTTCCTAAAATCTCCAATCAAAGAGCTATTTAATTGTCTTCTCTCTTATTTACGATTATAGAACGTGTGTATAATTCTTAACTTACGGATACTGCTCTTTTTTAATCTTACATATTAGATATTTCATTCCTTTTGTATTTGCATATTATTCATAAGATGTTTACTCTTCTTATTAATTCTAGTATTAGAAGCAATCTTGACTATTTATAAAATAAGTCCTGCTTGTTTAATACAAATGCATGTTTTAGCCATTGAGAACTGCTGTTCTGTTCTAAGCTTCACATGCTGACATTGGAATTTGAATACAGCATGTAAAATGTTCTGATCTAAGTTTCACATATTGACATAGAATTTGATTACAGCATGTAAAAATGACAACTCACAGCATACAGCAGCTGTTAATGTCTTGTGTACTTTTTTCATTCTTGCTAGTTCTTTTAAGCTGTTCTATCAGTAGCAAACATCTAATTTTAATTATTTCCATTAATATGTACAGTGAGAGTTAATAACACTACAACATAAGCTATTAACATTCAATGAAATGTAAGCAATTTATACGTCAGCAACAGCTCAATATAAAACATTACTATAGCTTTTTTACCGATGTTTCACTTCTAGAAAAGAAAAGAAAAAAATTTATTTTGAGTAGATTTGTCACATATATACTTGAAAGAAATAAAGAAAAAGAAAGTTCCTTTCTGTTTACACAGCCATTAGTGATAAACTTTCACCTAGATTACCTTCAGAAGCGCTCAAGGTGGGAAGCAAGGCAAGCAAGAAGCCAGCATTCTGACATAACTGGAGCATTCTTTTGTCCTCAAGCTTTCTTTAAGTATTACTTGCTTCATAGGTGACTTGTGAAAGGAATGTACTACACAGGAACAAAGAAAACAAAATCACCAGCACTTTTACACTTTCAATTAGCATAGTACTTAGGTATGACATTCAGTTACCCCAGCAAAGTACATACTAAGCAAAGTTAAGCAAATAAAATTTTTAACTTTTATAGTCTTAGAGTTACCAAGTCTATTGCATATAATTTAATTACATTCTCTTACAGCAAGCTTTTGCTTAACATTTAGAAATACACTTATAAGTTTAGTTAAATGAACATAGACACTGGCATATGGCATACAAAAAATCAGAACCACAAGCAGAGCACTGCTGAAGTAACCTGCAGTAAGTGCAAGATGAGTGGGTAGTCCGTATCATGCCAGGACCAGTGAAAAATAAATTGCCACAAAACTAGGCTGTAGATAAAAATATTTTAGTAACTTTGTAGTAACAGATTTAGCATTGCATAAAAGAATTTATGAACATTTGTACGATATAAGAACCAGAAATATTAAACAACAGATTGTTGAAACATTCTATAAACTGCAGAGGTTCATGGGGATATAAATTTGTTATATTGAAAAAGGTCCATTTTGACCTTAGAGTTGGAGACTGGGAATCTAAGTGCTATGTGTGCTATCTTTCAGGCGAAACATTAAACCGAGGTCCCATATGGTGGTAGCTCAGGTGGATGTAAAAGATCCCATGGCACCTATCAAAAAGATTAAGGGAAGTTCAATGATGCCCTAGTCACATTTTCCCCAGTAGTATAAATACCACCTCAGCCCTCCTCTGAAAAGAATCCACCAGCTTAGTGGAACTAACCTGGTCAACAAAGGCTAAATAAATAGGAAAGCCACAAGCTTTTACTCCTTTGTTGTAGGTGACATTCCTGTGATAAAGCGGGATAAAGCCCTGGCTACAGTCCAGTCAATCCAGGCTCGATTAGCAGCTCAAGCAACTGATAGAATGGCAGGGAGGATGGATGCATCCATCCTGGGGATACGTTGACATGGTCAAGGGCATCCAAAGTGATATGACATTCCTGTATGATGTGAGGTAGCCAATCAAAATGTGCTTCAGTGGGGAGGGGACAGCTTGCTGACATCAGCTCCATGCAGGAGAGGTTGTCAGAGCACATGTCAGGGAGAAACTGGGATAAGTTGTAAGACAAAATGTCCGGCTCAGAATTTGGATATCCACCCCTCCAAGATGCCCTTATAGTCCACACTCATCCCACATTAAAATTGGTAATAGCATTGGGCTGTAGAATTCAGCAACTGGTAGACCTAGCATTGAATGTGGAGCACTGAGACAACTGTCAGTATGACATATAGAGGGAGAATAAACACTCCTTAACTGTAGGTGCCAAGTACATTTGGTATAAACTGTAAAAATAAGTAAATAAATGAATAAATAAAATACTTAGACTGTATTTGCATGATTATGAGTTGACATATTAACTAATATGAACATGAACCAAAAATCAGAATTGTAATGCTCCCAGTCAGTATACAGTCCAACTTCTGGGTATAATAGATATGTAGTTCACCAGCTTCAGATTTAACCAAATTATCATTATTCAATACTTCAATTATGATTAAAGTGTATTGGCCACCTTCTGAAGAGTCTCTGTTTCACAATTAAATGTATTTCTTGTTATACTTTTCATGTTAGAGCTGTGGTGAAAGGAGATACTGCCAGCCCAGCTAGCTAGAATTTTGTGAATAATTATATGTCACTGGTGAATATCAAAATGATTTATACAAGATGCTTGTGTTACAAATGTATTTGAACTGCATGTCATGTGTATATCAAACTGCTTGTACAGACATGTTTGTTGAAAAGGGTATTTGCAAAGTGCAGTTTGAAATGTAGCCACAGTGTGCCCTATTGGAAAAGAACAGAAATGTACATGCACTATTGTAACTGTTTAAACGTATATATTTTAACAGTGGATACTGGGATACAGGAGGTTAACCTCAGTCTAGTAAATTTTAGAAAAACAACTGAAATTAAATTACTTTATGGCTAGGCCATAAATATGGTATCTTTCAGTTTTCAGTGTATCAGAGACACAATATCTGTACTAGGAAACTTTTTGTATCGTCTTTAGGGTGAATTCATTACTAGTCTTGAAAGCATGAAGGAATGCAATTGTTTTATGACTTCCAGCATCTGCCAGAGATCTGAGGAGAAGCCCTTGTCTGTATATTTTTACAGGTAGATGCTTAATATTACCAGCTTCATCAATGGTTGTTTGTGTTATGTTATGTCATTCTGCCAGCTATCCCAGCAGTAATATTTGTGATATTAATTTGAGAAGTCTCTTAGTGAGACAGAGCATTCCTCATTCTGTCTTGGACCTGACGACAACTAGAAGATCCATTCACCACATCTGCATTGCTGTATTATTAAGTTCCTAGATTATAGTATAATTCTCTTAGATTCAGTCAGGAATATAGTAAAGCTTAGTTTAGATATTTTTCTTTATTTATTTGAGACTGTCCTCCAATGTTGTTTTAAATATTTCCTGTGGTTTTGAACTCTGATGTAATTGTGAATATATATTTAGTATCAACTCATTCTTTTATTATTTATTATTAAATATATTTAAACCTTTCATTGTGGCTGATCTATGTAGAGATATTTAAGCTTTTCAGAGTACTTGCATATTTATTTGGTGACACTATGTGGGCTTCTCCTAATAGCATTGCTGTTGGTCAAATTACCATTTGTGTTAATATTAATATTACACAGTAAGATTGGACACCCTTTTTAAGGGCTTTAAAGTAGCTGATGAGGAGTTGACTGGTTGCAGTGGTAACTACCTTATAATCAGGGCAGAAGAGGGCATGGCTAGTAAACCTGTGCCAGCCTTTCCCAGGTGTGTATGTGTGTGTGTGTGTGTGTGTGTGTGTGTGTGTGTGTGTGTGTGTGTGTGATTGTAAACCAAACCTTAAAGAGTATGTGTGTCAACTACTTGGGCAGGGACACAAAGCACTGGTTGGACATAGAGGGTGCAGGAGGTCTTGGCTTGGGCATTTGGCTGAGATCTCAACTCTTTAGCTGTTCCAGTGGGGAGTCTTATTGGGGATCTGGAAAAAGGTAGAGGAACCAGACCCGGACTGACTGTGGTCTCTATGTGTTCTTAACGGAAATTGCACTTAATGCAGAGAGCTGCATCTGGAAATACTGTGTATGTACTTCCTATCCTCCCAGTGAATGTCCCCCACTTTTGGCAGTGGTGAGGATTGAGGTTCCTTGATTACTGGTCCAGTGGAGGGTCATCACAAGAGCTATAAGTGATTTTGTAAAAACTTAAGACTGTAGTGTGTTTGATTTTTTTTTTTTTTTAAGTTTAACTGTTTACTCAGTTTTTCCCTCTATACTCACACCCTCAAAATGAGATTATGGTAGGTCATGAGCAATGATTTACACAGGACTGCAAATTATGGATAGTCAAAGGTTCTTCTTTAGAGAGCAGCTTCTAATTTACATTACAATTTCACCACTGCATTATCACATTTTGATGTAAGATATTCCACCTACAAGATCTAGTTAATAGCATGTCTATGTAAGAAATAAAAAAAAAATTCTTACTGATGTATAGACTGCTGTATTTCCATACTAAATGCATTAGTTTAAGTGGTGAAGCATTATGGGTTATGATGTCATAGCGGTTTTCCAGGGGTTGTTTTTATCAACAAAATCAAATGCAAAAACAATACACTTATTTGCATTAAAAACTATCATTTTATATTGTATATGGTAAAGATGACATGTCCATTTACTTCAGAAAATGAGCCATGCACTTTAAACTAAGTTGATTTTTGAATTGCTTAACTTATTAACTTGGTACTTTGCACTTCATTTTGAAAATTTGAGGTTTGCTTACAGCTCCTTACAACCTTACCTTTCAACTGTTCCTGATTTTGCCTCATATTTTAGTCTCTCCTCGTAAAATTCTGATTTTATGGCAAGGCATTGAAGATTAGTCAGTCAATATTGTTGATGCAAAACCTTTCCTGTTGAATTTTTCAGTGAATTAGAGTAATATTAAAAAAAACTGTTTCTGATTTTGATCCTTTGTCCCTGCACTATTTTCAGATTTGTTCAGAATTCTGGAGCAAAGGCATTGAGAAGTATGCTTACAACCGTTGCAATTCACAGGTTCCTTAAATTATCTGGTTATAAAAAGATTACCTTTACAGACATTGAATACTTGCTTCCTGATACACTTAAAATACAGCACTTAAAGTATATTTAAAGTATACCAATTCTGGTTAAGAAATTTGGTGGTGCTCAGTTCATATTTGTTAGAGCTGCTTGTTTGTAATTTGTATTCTGTTATAGTGAAGGCTAGCTATCTTGATCTGTAGACTTGCAGACTTAATGTTTAATTTATATTTATCACATAACATTTGGAAATACTTTCAGGCATTATTTAACTCTGCTTTATTAGCCTTTACTCCTTTCAGTTCTGAAGTGAACTAGACGTAATACTGCAGTCTTTAATGAAGAAAACAAGACATAACCTCAATAAATCTTGTGTGAGATTTTTAAACTCTGATATCTGGTTTAAGGCAAAACCCAGCCTTACTTTTGAATTTGTTTACCAACTTTCTCATTGTCTGTCTGCTTTATGAAGTCCTGTGAATCTAGAGAAGAATGTGGTATATATGCTTGTAATATTTATAACTGAATGCTCTTTATTATCATTTTTCTGCCTGCTGGCAGTTCAGCATGTGAGATCGTGGTACAACATGGTCTGGGAAATTGCACTTTCACCCAATTAACATGAGGTGTAGGATGTGTGGGGAGGCTTGCCCTGCTAGTGAAAAGTAGTGTTTTTCATTTCTTTTCCACATTATTTTTAGTGTTCAATCTTTTTTGAGAGATTTTTTTTAATACAAAGTTTCTGTGAATTAATCCACCTTGGGTGCTCCCTCCCTGTCAATATATTCAAAAGGACTTCCACCTGCCTAAACCCAGAAGACTCCTAGAATTTGCCTGATAGCCTGGGTCACCTAATAAGCAATCTACTATGGGGACTCCCAAATACAAAGTTTCTGTGAATTAATCCACCTCAGGTGCTCCCTCCCTGCCAGTATATTCAAAAGAACTATCTCCTGCCTAAACCCAGAAGACTCCCAGAATTTGCTTGCTAGCCTGGGTCACCTAATAAGCAATCTACTGTGGGGACTCTCAAATACAAAGTTTCTGTGAATGTATGTAGCCACAAGAAATTACCTATAACTTAGCCAATTAAGCTACTTTTTAATATCCATTTTTGTGCTTGTCTGCCCTTCCAAGTGTGCGTTCTTTCAGCAGCCTACCGCAGACTGCTTACTACTCTCCCCCTCAAGTCTTTAAACCCCGTAAATCAATTACTACAAACTAGTCATATTTAACTCTTCTGCTTCCTATACTTCTTATACCAGTAGGTGGCAGCACCTACAAACAAATTAGCAAGTACTACAATATATTTCCTAAGGCTTTAGTACCAAAAACTGGTGGTATTTTTCTTATCTATTTTCTACTCCCTACCTCCTTAAACTCTTATATATCCACTCCCTTTCTTGCTAAAATCACAAACTTCTTTTTTCAGTTTGTTAATCTAGCTTTTTTCTTCCCTTACAGTAATCATTTAACTACCCACTTACCTTGGTTATAGTGCTACCATTGCTGATACTTTTTCTGTTGCACTCTTCTCATTTGCTCTAGCCTGCTCCGTTCGCCTACCGGCTCACTCCACTCCCCTACCCTACCCCCAATTTCCACCCACCCCCACATCAACTACATTTATACTTCTCCAGCCCCCCAATCATCCAACATCCAATCCACATCCCTCCCACCCCCTTACAGATCCAACAACCACTCCAATCCCTTCGAACCCTGATACATCTGTTCAACTCACTCCTACAAAATCCATACAATTAATAATACTCCTTAACTATGAAGGCTTTCTTCCTGCAAATGACCCTACTATTCTTCTTAGCATGTACCTACCACATCACTTCATACAACTACCCTGCACAAAATAACTTCCCCCTTAACCACAGCTCCACTGCCATTATCTCTCCCATCCCAGCCAATTACTCCCTAACAATAAACCCCACCTTATTCAATACTACTACCATAAGCTATACCCATCTTAAGCCCATCACCACCTACCCCAAGTCAACAACAACCCATAAATACCTAACAATACTACAAAACTAGTTAAATTATTGCAAAACAACCAACAACTCCTAAATGCTGGAGATATCCACCCAAACCCAGGACCTTATGATATAAATCCTCTGGCTAATGCACAACATCTTCCCAATCTAACCCAAATTAACATCAGGCCATTAAATAGTCTACTCCTAAATCTAAATACTAGGAGCATAAGCAATAAAATACATGAGCTTCATACTCTAATCTCACAATATTGCCCAGATATAGTCAGTTTAACAGAAACATGGCTTAAACCATCTACCAAAGATACAGAGATCCTTCCACCTGGGTACAGTATCCTTAGGCAAGATAGACTAAAGAAAAAGGGTGGTGGCATTGCCCCGATTTACAAAAATACTCTGACCATAACTAAATATGAGATATCCATGCCCCCTTTGGATAATGCAGAAATACTCTTAACTAGACTCAAAATATGTAACAAAAAACATCAACCTAGTAACAGGTTATATCCCCCCCCCCGGCAATAATATCCATACCAAGGAAACATTACTTCAATGGCTATCACAATCCATGCCTCAAGAGACCATAGTATTAGGAGACTTTAATATAGACTGGCTCACATGCTCCTCCCAAGCACCCACTAACCATATCAACCTGCTAACCTTCTCTCAAGTAATCAAACAGCCCACTAGAATAGCCAAAAATAGTAAAAAAGAAACACTATTAAACTGGATCTTACTAAATAAAATACCTTGTTCCTACTTAGTAGGCACTCTTCCTGACTCACTAAGTGACCATCAAACTACCTTCTTACTTAAATATAATTCCCACCACTCCCAAACCCCAATACTTCAAACAATCAGGAACAAAAAACACTTTAACCCAACTAACTTCGCACAATAGCTAAAGCAATACAACTGGTCTGAACTGTATTACCTACCCCTAAATGAAGCCTCCGAACACTTCGACACCACCTTCTTAGAAATACTGAATAGGCATGCCCCCATAAGAACTACAAGAGTTAAAGCTAACACAGTTCCATGGTTAACTAGGGAAACTAGGCAAAAAATAACAGAAAGGAATAGAGCTTGGACAACCTGGAGGTCCAACAAAACCCCCAGAACACAAGAAGCATACCAACAGATTAGAAATCTCACCAAGAAACTAGTCATGCAAGATAAAAGAAATTACTTTATTACCCATCAAAAGCAACACATGAATAACCCTAGGAAATTATGGGCAAGTTTAAACAAGTTACTACACCCTGCAAAAGCCATTACCCCACCCCCAACTACAGGTCTAACAAAAGAAAACATAGCCGAATCATCTAATATATTCTTTACTGAAACCGTACTTGCCCTAGCACAAAAGCAGCTCACTGCCAATACAATAAGTGACCACCCTACATCCAGCAACAGTCCCACTTTTATGCTACAGCCCACCCCAACCTCAAACATAAGAAAA
Source organism: Protopterus annectens (assembly GCF_019279795.1). Classification (NCBI taxonomy): domain Eukaryota; kingdom Metazoa; phylum Chordata; order Ceratodontiformes; family Protopteridae; genus Protopterus; species Protopterus annectens. The sequence continues at coordinate 477,705,772 of NC_056737.1, read as the reverse complement.
CTACTCTCCCAATTAAAACAAACAACACTAGGAGCAGATTCCCTTCCCAATGAATTCTTAAAACTGGCAGCAGCTGAAATAGCTATGCCAGTCTCTATACTAATAAAGAGATCAATCTCTGAAGCCACAGTACCCCTGATTTGGAAAACTGCCTACATTATACCCCTTCACAAAGGGGGAAGTTCCTATGACATATCAAACCACAGACCAATCACAATCCTATCTCCACTAGCTAAAATATTAGAAAAATGTATTCACCATCAATGTCCCACCTTATTAATCAAGAACTCATATCTCAAACACAACACGGTTTTCGTCCAGGTCATAGCACAACTGCAGCCCTGTTAGCATTCACAGATACCATAAACCACAACAGGAACAACAGTAAACTTTCATCATCCCTTTTCTTAGACCTATCAAAAGCATTTGATATGGTTAACCATGATAAACTCATCTCCCACCTTGTAAACCTAGGCTTAGACAACCAATCAGTCTCCTGGTTCACAAACTACCTCAGCAATAGGCAACAAGCAGTACTATAGGTTCATAGGTTCATAGATTAGTACTAAGCTAACTGCCCTTGCGAGACATTTTAAGCCTAGCCAATTGTCCCTTGTGAGACTCAAACCCTGCACCTTGTGTTTGCAAGGCAAATACCTTAACCATCAGGCCACCCTATTGCACAACAACTTGTCTCCACTCTTACCTGTCACACTTGGGGTACCTCAGGCATCTGTAATGGGCCCCTTGCTGTTCTCAATTTTTACAAATAATCTCCACTCAGCTGTAAATAGTTCTAGCCTTATCCAATATGCAGACGATTCAGCTATAAGATGTAGTGCCCCTACCCTGCAGATCTACACAATAAAACCCAGGATAACTTCCACTCAATTGAAAACTGGCTTATTGAAAATGGCCTCATACTTAACGCCCAGAAAAACAAGCTTCTGCTATTTCATCCCTCACAAACTACCACTCCTATCTCCTCCTTCACCATTCACTCTAAAATGGTACCCCTATTTCACCTGAATCCCACACAAAACTACTAGGAGTTACCATTGATAACAAGTTAAAATTTGATATACACATTAACCTGGCTATTAAAAATACAAACAAAAAGCTAGGTAGTCTCTACAAACACAAATCCTTCCTGATCCATAACACTAGCTCCACAATGGCTTGTACCCACCTTCTCTCAACAATACTGTATGCATCTCCAATCTTGACCAATTTATCCAAAACAGAAACCAACAAAATGACCTCCTGCTACAATCAGATAGCCAAATTTGCTAATAACAACTCTTTCAGAACCCATCACTGTCACAACCTAAAGGAATTGGGCTGGCTTGAACTGCCATATTTACTAATCTATAATCAACTGATCATCACTCACAAGCTGCTCTCCCATCCACATATAACACCTTCATTAAGTAACATAATCCAACAGTACTCATGTCCTAGGCAACTCCGCTCCACAGACAAGTTACTGTTAACAGTTACTAGAACCCACAACCATGCTGGTGACTCCCTCTACTCTTCTTATATGTCCAAAATCTGGAACTCCCTGCCTGCATCTATAACCCTGGAATCTTCCATACCTAAATTTAAAAGGTCTATCAAAAGTCACCTAAACAACAAATAGCTATGTCCCTGCTCCACACCAAACTAACTCCAGTTCCACTCCTATACTAATGCAACTCTTGCCTTAATACATAGTCTTCTGACTCACCTGCATAAACTTGTACACCACTACAAAAGAATAAGAGTATATTTGTGTTAGTTTGCTTGCGTTATTGTTGTTTATAAATCTATTGGTAAATGTATCTATCTATAGCATGACACTGAATATGTGTTCTCAACTAGATACTCTTAGTGGACCTAGCTGAAATATGTTTTTAAGCATTGTCTGTATGTCTTGTAAATTGTCTCTTTGGAGCTTTTCTCCCCGGGCCTCCACTGAAAATGGATATGTATCCAGATGGACTATCCCGGTTAACAAATATAAAACAAAATAAAAAAATAAATAAAAAATACTCATTCACTGTTTAATGAGACACTCCTATATATAACCACAACTCAGTGAACCTAGTCCATCAGCCAGACCAACAGAAGTGGTATATATCACAGACTGTAGCATCAAACAAAACAATTTATTACAGATATAAAATAAAGCACAGCTAAGAGAGGGAGAAAGAAAGCACTGTAAATACACATTGCTGTCCATGACCGACTTGAAATCTGCAACAGCTGCATTACTGCAAATATTTGCACATCTCCTTTAATATGGCATTCCTAAAACAGAGACAATGCCTTTAAATCCTACATAAAATACACAAAACCTTCACTTTTCCAATTACCCCCAAGTTATTATAAACATTTTGACGACATTTTCTAAACTATTTTGGGGGGAGGCATCCCCCCATTCCATAGTGTTGGGGTTTTGCCCTAACACCCCCTTATTTATATATTACCTCCATGGCTGGTCAACCTAAAAGTAAGCAGCCAGATTCAATAAAGCCTACATGGTAGCGCACCATTTTGGATTCAGTAAGTGGAGCGCACCACTGCTCAAACAAGGTAAATGATGGGGCATGCTAATTATAGCAGAAGCAGTTGGATTGTATGCTAATCAACCAATCCAAGATGGAGGAGATATTTAACATGGTACAAAGTAACTGTATAGACTCAGTGCTGGTTTTCCCTGTGAATTCCAACACCTATTGGAATACAGCCATGGAAAGGAGTCTACACAGAAATAATGTTGCTTTAATTCATGTGAATGTGCAACAGGCTGATGTCTATGCTGCTGCTGCTGCTGCTGCTGCTGCTAACAGGTCAAGGCCAAGAAGAAGAAGACTTTTCAGATCACAGGTAACTTATTACACCCTACATGATGTGGAAATTTTAGAGCACTACAGTGTGGATAAACAAACACTACAGGAACTCTGCGACCTCTGTCATCCGCAACTCACCGCCAGGGCAAACTGAGGGAAACACATCCTAGTGGAGACAAAGGTATGTGCAGCACTTGAAATCTTAGCTACAGATACCTTTCAGAGACCAACAGGGGACATGCTGGAGGTGTCACAGGCATCAGCATCCAGGATCCTCTATCAATTCCTAAATGCTATGTTCCAAAATGCCTGTGTCCACATATATTTTCCTCGTATTCCTGTGGAGAGGGACAGAAATATGTAGGAATTCTACCCTGTAGAACATTATCCTGAAGTAGTGGGTGCCACAGATTGCATGCATGTAGAAATTAAGGCAACAGCTGGGGAACACGGAAGGCTCTACATTAATGGAAAGGGCTGCCACTCTAACTGCCATGTTGTGTGTAATGCCAAGGGAATCATCTTGAACGTGTGTGCTGACAACCTTGGCATTTACCATGACTCACATATCTGGCACACCTCCCAACTGTATCAGATGTTTGCTAGGGAGGATATCCTACAGGGTCATTTACTGGGAGATGCAGGTTATGCACTGGAACTGTGGCTGATGACATCTATCAGAAATGCACACACACACATGCTGAAGAATGCCATAATTAGGCACACTCTCAAACCAGAAATATCATAGAGTGTGTGTTTTGGCTGTTGATGTTGCAGTCCCTGTGCCTAGATACATCTGGGGGAGCCCTTCAGTACACACAACCCCAACATTTACCACTCCATGTATTGACTATGTACTGCTGGCATCAGACAGAGTGAGCCCTGAACTAAAACTGCTGCATTTACAAGATAAGTATTGAAAGTGAATTGTATTGTGCAGTAATATGAATGACATATTCTTGCATTTCATTACTTGGTAGTGTAAGCAAGTAAAAGGTGGGAGATTTATACAGAAATTATCTTAACATGTGACAGTAGAGACTTATTTGAGTTATGTGTGTCCATTCTTCAATAGTAGGCCTCAGGCATCAAAGACTCACACAGTCATACCTCTCAAAAGAAGTGATGGGCACTACATGCCCTCAGTTTAGCACCATATGTTTTTACTGGAAAGTCATTAAAGAAAGACATTAGAAAGTAATGATACACATTGCAGTTTCAAACTTCACAACCCTCACAAGAACATGCACAATAAAGTTAAGAAATGTTGATGCTATCAACTGTCTGACTTTCTAAGAGCAATATAAGTCAAAGATACAATTACCAGTTCAACATCGCAAATGCAGATATACTAAGCACTAAGTCAGCTATGCACCCTGTGCATTAGACACAAAGCTTATTTATTCCTGAATCCAAAAGATACAAAACAGGCATATGGCACAGTTATCATCACTTGCACAGGGTGCTGTATTGGGGGGCAGGAAGCCTAAGCTGACACAAAAGGTTGTTGAATGTGTGTGAGTAAGAAAGAGAAGCAGGCAAACATTTGTATAAACCAAAAAATGGCCAGTGAGACAAAATGAGTTTTAAGCTGCATGACTGAACCATGTAACTGTTGTGTGTGTGTGTGTGTGTGTGTGTGTGTGTGTGTGTGTGTGTGTGTGTGTGTGTGTGTGTCTTTACGGGTACTCCAGGTGAAATTGATGTGCGAGTGTCTGCATGGACACAGCCAAGCTCTGTGCTAGCTCTGTGTCTTGGTATATCGGACAGGTGTGAGCCATGCATGGTAGAGGTGGCAGTTCATCATTGTCATACTCAACCATGAGAACAGGCTCTGCCAGGAGTGCACTAGCATGTCCAGACCCACGGTCAGATGCACTTCTGCTACCTGAATGTGACTGATATCTGCTGGACAAGCTCATTTCATGAAGATGTCCAGGACCATGACCCCATGGCCTGCCACATCTGGGTGTGGACAGCTCACCCACTGATGGAGCAAGGGGAGCTACTACTGCAAGGTGTCTGTAAAAGGGCAAAGGTCAAAATCAATACATTGTTGCAATTTCTGTATTTCATTACGTAAGTGCACTTAGAGGCATTGCACAGCAGATGGGACTCAGACAGCTAAAAATAGAAACCAGATACATTCAGTTAATTCTGTTGGGCACTGTGCAACCTGCTAAGCAGCATTACACAGCAATTAACACAGAGACCTTAAGAATGATTAGTAAATTAGGGAATGTGACATAACTAGTCCTATGGCAGCAGGTGTAAGTGTAGGGCTGGAGAACAAATGGTTCTGGGTTCTAGTAAAGGGTGAGCAACCTTTTGTCTTACTGTTGTGACAGTGCAGTTTATAGCAATCGACTGAAAAATAGACAAGTCTTATTCCAACATATTTGTTGCAACAGGTTTACGTGCAGGAATGCCATACACATGGTCCTGGGTTCTAATACAGGATATTCCATACACCTTTACCATTGTTTCACTTTCCATTATATTCACTCTCACTTATAGCACTTTAGATAGTGGAGCTGATATGAATTGTATGTATGACGGATGAGACACCATTATTGTGTTTTCAGATGTATGACTGTGGGTATACTGTGTACTATATTTCTATAAGTATAATTCTGCTATCTGGACTTGCATAGGCTTCACATTTGCCTAAGACACATACACAAATGAATCTATAGAAAATAACCTTGTCAGGTTACACATAAACATGTGCAACAACTCATACTGTCACCTGTATTTATGTATGATTCCTGACTAAGTCTGAGCAGCACTTCTTCTGTGGCAAAGATGGAAAATAAATGCTGTGGAAGAACATGTTTTGGCCCTTATGCCTAGGATTGAAACCCACAGTGTAAAAATCTATTTTTTCAGTGTATAAAGGTAAAACCAAATCAGTCCGGTCATTACATTTATGCCCCCAGTGCATGTCTGCAAACCTAACTCACTTAAGAGTTACCTTCCAATTTCCAAAATATGTTTCCAGGCTACATCAGTAGACACCCCTCAAACGAAGGCCAAGTGTCAGATTAGCTTTCCAATTGCAATTATTTAATTCCTCACTGCTTGGCACTGCTGCTATCTGCTTAACATTTTGCAAACACATTGCTTGGGTTTGTGCACTAACAATAAACATGATAACTGAAATTGAGGGGAAAGCATCAGTATTCATTGCTCTAGTTCTGCTGGTAGACATGGCTGGTGTTAGTGGGGAAGGTGCTAGGTTTAGGGCATAGGGTGGGGTGTCCAGGAGTCCAGGATATTTATTAGACTTCTGGGAAAGCATCACAGCCAAAGGCTTCTGCATGGGGATTATTCTGGCTCTCAGTACAGGTCTGAGGTGTGAAATAGTTTGCCCCAGGCAGTATCCAGTGCCACTGGTATCCTGCTCACTTGAGAGCAATGTAGGCATCATATTAATGACCTACACAGGAGAAAAAGTGATACTCTCAACCATTGTTTGGAGGGATTTGAGGCTGCAGTCATCCCACAACTGTGTTAGTATGAAATAAATAGAGTACTTGTAAGACTTAGAAAGCTTAATATAGGCAAGGCTGATATGCATAGGTTCATAGGTTCATAGGTAGGTACTAGGCTATCAGTCCAAGGGCCTACATAAGCCTAGCCAACAAGGTTCCCTGGCTTATGCCACCCAAGAAAGTTATTTTCCTGTGCCACTGTCGAGCAGAGACACAGAAGTGATCCCCGGGGTGTATTTCCTATTTCCCATCCACTCATCAAGATTTTTCTTGAAGAGTGCTAATGAAGAACTTTGCTTGACATAGATGGGTAGCCTGTTCCAGAGTATGGGAAGTCTCTGGGACAGAAATCTATCCCTCCAGCATGTCCTGTTTATTGTGGTTACAAGGTTTAGGTCCCTAGAGCGTGTAGCTTGGAGGGATTGGGATTTCTTTAGGTGTAGCATGTCCAAAAGCTCTGGGTTTGACATAGCTTTATATGTTAGGCAGAGATCACCTCAAGTAGGCGATATGCTACGGAGTAAAGCTGGAGTTTTTTGAGGCAGTCAGTGTAGGGCATTTGTTTGAGGCCAGTAATCCTCTTTGTGAGGTACTTCTGTGGCCTTTCCAGCTGCTGCAGATGTCTTGTGAGGTACATACTAAAAGGGGTGTTGTACTCTATAATGGGTCTGAGTGTCAAGTAGAGGGGAACAATGACCTCTTTTTTCCTGGATGAGAACCCTTTTATGATGAGGTGTGCCACTTAGAAGGACTTCCTGACTACTGTGGCGATGTGACTATCAAAGGAGAGACAACTGTCCACCTGGGTCCCAAGGTCTCTTATCACACATTCGGTGTTAAGTAGATTGCTGCCTATGTGGTAGTTCATGGGTACAGAGTTTTTACCAAAGGGGATGACACAGCACTTTTTGGCATTGAGCTTGAGGCCATGGCTCTGACACCAGGCATCTGTCTTAGCGAGGCCCTTCTGTAGGATGTCCACATCATTTTGGGACTTGACTATGGTCTTCTGCTCTTTTCTATTCTTTGCCCAGCTGCCAGGAAGTGTGAGGTCAGTGTGCAGTCCCATGTCGCTTGATTGGAGAGACTGAGGGAATCAAGTGGCATGTATGCAGCAGAAGAGAAGTGTTATTGTAGCAGTAAAAGTTAAAGATAGCTTTTTTGGCATTTTACAGAGTTGTATCAACTTGAGCATGCATAACCCAACTGTAAAAGCAAGTATGCATGCATTAGTCTATACACAAACCAATTGTAAGAGTCCAATATTAGACTGTAGTTAGAGCTTGTGGGTTCAAATATCACAATTCATAACTATACAATATACAATATTGTTATTTCTGCAATAATATTTACATTAAATTATAAATTCTTTACCAGTGGCTCAAATGCCCTGCTGTAAACTGCAGTCTGTATAACTGGAACATACATATGTGCAGTATATGCACATTTCAAGGATTACTTTCAGCATCTTGTAGTATAGTGTGCATCTGTTAGAGGTACAGTTAAATGTAATACTTAAGATAAAAGAGTTGTATAATTGTAGTAATGCATTGTATGTCACATATGATGGTACTAATCTTATCTCTTTTTTTCTCTCACCCTAACACTTATCTCTCTTTATTTATTTTCGATTATGTGTCATTAAAATGTCTCCATGTCATACATGTCTACCACATAACTAAATGCTCCACAGCACAGCGATGGAGGCCATCCCTAGTGGATCAGCCTGCCTCCACTCCACCAGCACCAGCACTGATGCCCAGCATGTCTGGGAGTCAACCTGGCAGCACTGCCTCTGCACTACCTGTGCCCTCCAGTAGTCCTATCCCAGATGCTAGTGCAGTGGTATTCTCTGAGAGCAGTGGCAGAGGCAGTGACATCACCTGCAAAGAGTTGTCAGGGATGGTGTGTAGGGTCGTGCCATGCACTATTGGTGTACGCCTACTATGGATGGAGAGGATGCTCTCCCTCATGGTCCACAGGAGGAGGAGGAGACCTTAATAACTACAGACACCAGCTGAGTAAGGTGACAGTGATGGCAGTCCAGTGGGTGATGACTCAGTTCTCACCATTACCGAGCTTGATGGAGATGGGCCTGTGTTGTCCCCTCCCTTACACCAATCATGGTGTCCCTCAACCTTTTGTGTCCATCACCATACCTGTTTCTTGTCTTTTTTGTCTTGTATGTTTGCAATTGCTTCATCACCTACCCATGTCCCTTCCCCAACATTCCACTCTTACTGAAATAAAAAAAATGGGCACCTGCCCCACAGAAAAAATCATCTTATACATAGCTCTCCATTTCACACACATGTCTTCTTGACACACTTGATTCAGTCCAATTGGCCACACAGCATGTTTGCATTATGCTCACCCCTCTTTGTGGAGGTGACAGTCCAAATTCAGTTAATAGTCTGCACAGATTTTCAATTTATATTGCTAAAAAATGGACAGCTATGGTTCATTCATACCTCCCTCCTGCACATTCCTGTACTGCTTTCCCTTTGTTCTTCGCCCCTGCTTGCTCCGCATTTCACCACTTTCCTATCTACCCCATTTTAACATCTTTAAATTGGTCAAAAAGTCGAATCACACACAACACAAATAAGTAGCAGAAAAAGTAATGCATCCCTTCACTTTCTTTGCTCTATGTTTGAGCAAGGTGCGCATCATGCACCAATGAGCAGCGATGGTGAGCGGTAGCAAAATGCTGCAGTTACCTCTGCACAATACTGCTTAACCCTGCTGTGCTATGCCAACACACAGCAACACATGTACTATAATGAATTCATGCCATTGCATTATCAATGTTTATTTAAATGTATTTAAAAATATCAGCTATACCTGGATTCAAACCCAGTATCATCTGGGCTCAAAACGAAATGTGTCAGTGTATTTACACCTACTGTTACAGTGTCATTTAAGCAGCAGGCATGTTTCACAGACTCAGTACTAACTCTCAGACTTTAGCAATGCGACTCATGGCTCGAGTTTGCACACTGCTTACCTATGCGCAAACATGAATAGTATTGAAAATGTGCATCTTGCATGCACAAACACTTTGCCAGTCGTCATGCAAACCCACTGCTCACCATGCTATGGAAAGGTAAATATTATTATGAAATTACATGTGTAAACATAACAAAACTGAAGGTCCTATCTAACAATATGTTACATATTTAAAATGCAGCCATGTGTTGCCTACCCCCAAACACTGCAACTCTTGTGTCTCAGTACTTTTTCCACTCACATATCTCCAAATATAAAGAAATGAATACAAAAATTACTAAAGACGTTAGTATAAAATGTTGTGTGATATGCAACGGACATCAATCTGTTAACATGCAGAACTAGAACTATTGACCCATAAGCCTAAAAATCCTTATGTGTAAGGCTAGGGAAGGAGTCAGCATGGACACGATCTTACAGACATAGGTGACCTTCAACACACTTGACTCAACCTATTCTTGTTTTGTCAAGGGAAGATCTTACTTATTAAATGTAGTGGACTTCTTTGATACTGACCCAAAAGACCTGGATAAGGGATAACAGGACATACCACTTTTGATGAGTTATCCAAGGCCTTTGACTCTATCTCCCATTCAGGTATCATAGTGAAAATATCCCATCTGGAAATTAACTCATACATTACTAGATGGATAGCCAGCTGGCTCCCCAACAGAACACGCACGGTCAACGTTGGGGACTACACCTCCACCACTAGACCACTTACCAGTGGAATGTCAGAAGGATCTGACCTGGACCCTCAACTGTTTGGAAACTGTTTCTCTGAAGTCCAGGTAAAGGTAGATGGTATGTGGCTTACCATGCTTGCAGAAGACTGTCAACTGGACATATGTTAACATATTACAGAAGGGGTTGACATAGACAAATGATTGGTGCCAAATTCATGCACTGAACTTTAAAGCAAAAAAATGCCTCATTCTCCCCTTTGGCATTGAAGTACCCCTGCTAATTATGATACGCCTTATATAAACATATTCTTAATACAGGTCCAACTCATACTTTTAAATTTGCTATTTTGCAAGTTATTTATGCACCGCTTAGAGGGGGGTGACATAAAATTATACACAGAGAGGATACAACTGCAATGGATGTTTAGATTTAAGGCACATATACCCCTGGCTTGAATGACATGGTTGCCATTAAGCCTTATTTGAAGTACTTACATACTCAAATACATTGAACTTTTTGTATTTGAATGTACCCTATATGTTTCAAAAAATTGAAAAATTAAAATTTTACAAGTTCCTTCATTATTTTTTACATTTTTACTGTTATTGTCACTTACATTCTTATAAATACAATTTTACGCGTATTTTACTTATTTTTATCTTATCGTGTGACTATAATTTTAACATGTGACTAGATCATGTGAATACGCCTTGATTATATAAGCTAAGCACAAAGTGTTGCTCAGTTTCTTTGCCTGATGAAGACTATCTGAGTGAAACTGTCTTCTGCACTTGCAACTTTTTAAGTACGTTGTTGATTTTAAACTTGTGGAATAAGCACTTCTAACACTTGTAATAAACAACTATTACTTTTAAAAAGGCAACTCTTCAAGTAAATTGTAGGCTTTGAATTTTTAAATTAACTACTGTTTATCTCTGCTCATGGTACCAGTTACTTTTTTGTTTTGCAAGTCTTCCTTATTAGTAACAAACTTGTCACTGCACTAATACTGTTTTACTTTTACTAATTATGATATACATAGCACCCCTGTAAGCTCAAACAGTGTTGCGAGACTTGGAAACACATGTTGATAGCAATCTACACTTCAATCACTGTGTCCACATTATGTGGCACCCATTATACATTGCACACCTCATAAATTATGCCATCACATCCAAGACCAGGGAGATCATAGTTCTGCTGTACGCTACCCTTATCAGACCACTGATTGAGTAGAATGGTCCCTTCTGCCAGTACATCACCAGACACCTGCATCAACTGGAGGAAACACAGAGGTTCATGACTGAGAGAATCCAGGGCCTCCGACGCATGACATACGTGGAAACATTTAAAGACCTGTCACTGTACTCAGTATCATACAGGCTTCTGAGATGTGACCTATGCCTGGCGTACAGAGCGGTCTCAGACCATGCCCTTCTGGAAATGCTGGATGTCTGCAAATCAAATTGGACAAGAATAATTTGTTCCAGAGATCTCAACCTAGCCTGTGACATAAACAGAACATAATGGGGAGACAGCTGTATCTGCCAGTGATTGTCACTCCTCTGTAATAGACCCCCACTGCATGTGAAGCAGTGTTCCTCAATGACCCTATTCAAGGGCAACCTTGACAACTGGATGGGTGATTGTAAATTCACCACTGGGGTGGCACCTATGTTGCTCATGGACAGAGCCAGTCAGTGCTGATCACAAAATTGCTCTCTTAATGACCATCTAAATATGCTCAATAAGGGTATTTGTGTTTTTACACAGCTAGGCTTGTGAACACCTTAGGGCCATTAAACTAGTAACCTCCTATGAACCTATGAACCTATGCAAGCCTTCCAAAATCTTCTCTCCAAAATTCCCTGCTGATGTCATCCACTATAAGTTGACCTGCAGTCTTTTAAAAGTCTGTTCTGCTTGTGTAAGTACTAAATTCGGTAGCCTGTGTACTTAGATAAGTAGGGGTTCTGTTCTCACTGTAGTCAAGTGTCTGTGTGTGTGTGTGTGTGTGTGTGTGTGTGTGTGTGTGTGTGTGTGTGTGTGTGTGTGTGTGTCTAGCCAGAAAAGCAGAAGTGTATATCTACAGTTACAGCTCCATAGCCATGGATTGACAGTATTTTGATAGCTGCACATGCCTACACATCCATTTCATGCAGGTCTCCCAACATCTTCTCTCCAACATAGCCTGCTGATATCATCCACTATAATGTGACTTACAGTCAGACTTGTGCCATGGTGTTGCGTAAAGTTCTGAGTTCTGTAGTCTGTGTACTTAGGTAGGGGTGCTATTCTCACTGCAGTCAAGTGTGTGTGTGTGTGTGTGTGTGTGTGTGTGTGTGTGTGTGTGTGTGTGTTAGTACTTTTGCTTGGCATTTCAGAGAGCTAGCATTTCAGAAAGCCTTTTACACCGGCATGTGGGACACTATTATTGTCATATTCTCCTCAACAGACGCTACTGCTGTCATCAGGTATAAAGTGTTGTCTGAGACACTCCCAGTCAGACTTCAACTGTGGAGCTTGCCTTAAATACAGAGGTCTGTAATCTGTGTATTTAGATAGGTAGGGGTTCTATTCTCACTGCAGTTAAGTGTGTGTGTGTGTGTGTGTGTGTGTGTGTGTGTGTGTGTGTGTGTGTGTGTGTGTGTGTGTGTGTGCACGCATGCATGTGTGTGCGTGTGTCTGTCTGTGCTCCTATTTGACATTACAGAGAACCTTTTACACCTGCATGTTGAACACTGTCATTGCCATATTCTCCTCAACAAACACTGCTGATGTCATCAGCTATATCTGATTTGTGGATATGCACTATTCCCACCAGGCAGCATCAGAGACTGACCTGGAGGTGAGGCAGAAGTCACCTCATCCTATATGATACAGAGTACAGTGACATGGATTTCAATCTAGCCACATACATCATGGCATGGTTTGTAGGCCCTGTGTTTTCTTGATGAGACACCCCTGTAGTCTCTCCAGCTGCTGCACATGTCCAGTGAGGTACATGCAAAAGAGCATTATACTCTATTAGTGTTCTGATGAGGTGTGAAAACAGTGCTGTCATACAATCCTAATATCTGAATATGATGGCATTACTTATGATGTGCACAACATAGGCTTTCAATACCAGTGTGGACACATGATAGTCATAGTTCAGATTGTTATCTACATGTGTTCCCATTGATTGCATCACTGGGTTTCAGCATAGCAGTACTGTTGTCAATGTTGTAATTAGCATGGAATTCCACTGTTCAGAAGAACAAAATAAAGACACATTTCTGCATTCATTTGTAGATTGTATGGATTTGTCATCAATCATGTGTCTGTGTTAGCTCCTCCTATAGTATGTTATCATCATTGGTGGACTCAATGATTGTACCCAATATGCAAGAATCAGCAAACTTGGTAAGCCAAAGGCCATATACTTTAGCCTGAACTGTCGAGAAATAGATTCCAAACAGTAAAGGGCCAAGCACAGATCCCTGGGGTTCTCCAATGGTCACAGCTTGGTTGGTATAGGTTGATTCACCAACTTTCACAGGATGTGTTCTGTCAGTAAGGGAATTGGTTAGCCATCTAGTGATGTAAGCCTTAATCCTCAGCTGGCAGTGTTTCTCAATGATACCTGCATGGGGGACTGTGCCAAAACCCAAGGCCAGATCAAGATTGGCAGTATGCACTGTCATGCCATCATCCAGGCCTATCACACAGAATCAATGAGCTGTGACAACATCACAGATCACCTATGGCATGACTCAGTGCATAAACCTTCCTGATAAGGTTGAATACACACTTCAACACACCCCATACATGGGCTATGTTCCCACAGAAGGGTGTACATCAACATTCATCCATCTGAATTGGGTGGGACACCACCTGATCCATGCATGTATAGACACATCCTGATTCTCCTCAACTGTGAGGTAGATCAACATGTCATCATGGACCTTTTCTAAATGGACACTAGTAATATTCCGGCTGTGCGCAACAGAGCTGTGTGAGTTGCTAATGCTACATCATATCTGTTAGATCTGATAAATGTCCTCAAAGAGGTCATTGAGGGCATGCATGATCACAACACTATCATCCTATGGAATTAGACCAGGCCAAGACATTTGACACAAACCAACACTGAGGTATTCAATCAACACTTACAGATGTGGCCATAAATACTATATCACCAAGTAGGTTGACCAGTGTATCACATACGTGGCATCTCACTGTTGAAATTTATGAAGTGACCTATATCTCAGGTCCAATGATCAGGTCCATACCTCAGGGTTGTCTGTTAGGCCCTTTCCTGTGCATTATTTAAGTGATGGACATCACAGATGACATACACATCCTGAGTCCAAACAGCTGCCTGAAGGACTACAGATTGTGGGCAATCATTGACTCCAACTGAGATGTTAGTATAATACAGACAGAATCAACACATACCAAAGATTGCTGCCACATTCATGACAACATCTGCAATGACAAGAAAACATGGGGTGATTTGTTACATTAGGAAAACAAACATGCAACCCAAGTATAATGTGGACATCACACTCTATAATCAGACCAATAGGTATGTGACCTGTGTCCTGGGTAGATGGTAAGTGGAACATCCACCAGCATGTGGTCACAGTGCTGACTACTCCCTTGTATATAACACAAGTACTGAGTATATGAAGGACATCCACATCAGAGGACATAATACCTCCACAGTTCCCAGCTTTCACCACACCAATAAATGAGTACAATGCACCCTTCTTCATGTACCTCCCTACACATCTTCCACTGATGTGTAACTGAGGTGTACCACCTTTGTCACAGTGAACTGTCACACAGCTTATTGGCCATACCTGTGTATTCTTTTTGTGGCATAAACATAACTATCTGATGGTGCAGAACACCCATCACGTTGTTACACCAGATGCATGTGTGCTACCTGTTTGGTGATGCACACAGTACTTACATAGATGTCTGACAACATTAATGGCATGGTTAACATTTGTGACAGTGTGTATTATGCCATATATATATATATATATATATATATATATATATATATATAAATATATATATATATATATATATATATATATATATATATATATATATATATATATATATATATATATATATATATATATATATATATATATATATATATATATATATGCCATGCATACCAGTCAACTAAACTGTATTGTTCATGTCACATACAGGTATAACAGTGTCCCTCCTAATGCTTCCAGCAGATGTTATGGTGCCAGGACAGTGTGTGTGATTACCCTCATAGAGTGCGGATGTATCATAATAGTTGTACACATCTGTTTGTGCAGAATCATCTCTTGCCACTCTAAATCCCATATGTTATGTCAGAGCCATAGGATTACTGGTGGTATTATTCTGATATTTATGATTGTGGTTGGTTCTTTTAATGTTGTCCATGAACCTTTACCTGTGTCTTACTTGCCAGAGACCTCTGCTGAGATTACACTCATTCAGGCAAATTAGTTTGAACACCTTCACAATATGCACCCTCCCCCAATTGTATGTCCGTTCCCTGATAGATGTCCTCTGCATTATTCATGTAAGTATGCTTATCTCACACAGACAACCTCCCCATTGTTATGTCAACTTGCGTGACAGTCAAATAATAGACATTTTCACTATGCAGTCTGTACCATATGGATGATGTGATTGGTGTTGCTGCTACAGCCATCTTCCATTGACATGCCCTCATTTTCTGTACATTGGGTTGTTTCACCTGTCCTCTTTCCCTGTGTTCATTCCTACAATTCATCTGTGTGTCCCTATTCAATACACACACTTCCTCTGAGTGTTAATTTTACATGATAGTCCATGTACCATTACAGATCATTTACACAGGTTCAGTACAGAATGCCAGGAATGGGATATCAAAATACTCTGCACTGTATATACACTGTCCTGTACTGTGTTTTGACCATATACTTAACATTTATACCTCTCAACTGTCCAGATTTTCACAGAATGTCCACGTGTTCCTTATGAAATTTGTGGCTTTATGCCATATCACTGGGATGATTTCAGGACTGATATGACTCATTATTACATACATTTAAGTATCAGACTTCACATCCTTCAGAACATGTATCTTAACACAAACCACTGGTTATTCTAGCACATTTCTATAGGGCAAATATGTCAAATATGTCCCTATTTTTGGGTCATTGTCCCCCCCCTGTTATGTTGCCCTTTGTCCAGATGTCTTGCACTAAGAAATTGAGAGCTATCTGTGAAGCCCTGATGATCATTGTGGCATTCCGCACAAAACTGCGGACCGTCAGTGCTCAGATTTAAACAGGATTGCTATGCGTGTTTGCTTACATGGTTTCCTGGCCGGCAACATTTTTGCCTGCCAGGAAACCTCTCTTAAATGTGGTGTACAGCATGAATATGCATTGTGCACTGCTGCTTGCTGTGTACCACCATGCACACATGTAAACTCTGTGTAGGCTTTGCGCGATGCATACACAACAGAATTTATTGAATCCCAGGGAAAATCTACATGTACTATACTTTAATAAACAAGCTATAACACTACTTGACTAAAGCAGTGCTCTACTAAACAGTTCCACTGCAGCTTCATTTGACCAAACTGGCAAGTCAACCAAATGAGTGACTCCTGTACATATTAGGATTTAACCCAGTGTGTAAATGGCCTATTTGATTATCAGAGACTATTTGGTTGGATCATACATACTTACTGTTCACTTAACTGAGAGTTATTATGTGTTTGCTTAAGATTTTGATCACGTACTGCTGTAAGTAAGGAAGTATGCTATTACTTACACTGTTTTGTGATGACATACATGATGTGTTTTGGATTTTAAAGATAAGAAGGTACAGGGGACTGCCATGATACAGTTTTATAATGCAGCTGTAGGAACTGTTACAACATGATCGTGTGACATTGCAGGCAGGGTTGTTTTCCCCTGCTGACACTGTTGTGCAATCTTGGAGTTAGAATATACAAACGTGCAGTGGTGTGCATTGTCAGGGGAGCTTATAATTTTGCAAAATTGTTGTTGCTGTTTTTTTTTTTTTTTTTTGTGTGTGTGTTGAATTTCATGAGCTGAAATTCCTTTTTTCACTGTTTAATTTAACTGTCTTTAATTAAGTTCCCATTATACAATATGCCTGTGTTCCAGTAATGCACACAAACACTCACATATGTATGTGAGTATATTACTATTTGTCTGCAACACAAACTGATACAATACCTTTCCTCAAAACGCTAATACACTGAATGATTAAACTGATCACTAAAAGGGAAACAGGTTACTTTACCTGATCAGTTACCAAAAAAGAAAAAAAAGAAAAAAATATATCCCAACATCATGATTATCTGTCTGAATAGTGTTACTGTTAGGGAAAGAATGTAATTACCCTTATGTGTAGGGCCGGAGTTAGGGTTAGTTTGTGTGTAGTGAGGCTTTGCCCCTCTGCACCACCTTATCCTTGTGCTAACCTTAACCCCACCTCCATGCAATAGGGTACTAAACATACTTTCCTTATCAGAACCATTAAGAAAGGCACACACACATACTTCACATATGTCAATTCACAAGCATGACAACACATCTATTCCTTTCCCTAGCCTTTACTCTAACTGTAACTAGCAAACACTTGTGCATACAGAAATGCACACACAGATAGACACAGAGAACCCAAACAGTCATTACAAATGAAATATTCAGCATTATAACCCACTCCCACTTTCCTAACATTCAGCATTGCACACTTCGACTTTTCAAGCACTTGACAAAGCATGAATTCAACCAGTTCTAAAAATCTTTCAACCAAAGGAACATTTGACCAAATGTACAGAGCCCACAAACAGGGTCTTGGGAGTAATAAATGTTTAGTACAGTTGTTTAGTTTTGAGAAGATGTTTTGCAATGAGAGAGAGAGACAGAGAGAGAGAGAGACAGCAATGAGCCACAGATTGAGTTCTTGTATGCAGTAGTACCAGATATTTAATTTATTACATCACAGACTACATATATACTATTTATTTTAATGGTGAGAGTAGGGACTTTTAGCACAGATAAACAACTGTAGTAGTTTTTTTCTGAAAGTAAGGGTTATAGAAGCAGAAGGTTACACAAGGCCAAATTTTACTTTCAATCTGTTTCACTGCAAGCACATAGCATGGTGTTTTCTTGGGGTAAATTGTTTGAGTGTTATTTTTCAATTTGTTGTTATTTTGTTACAGCAGTGCTATATTTGTATTTTGTAAAATTAGTTTATCTGTTTTTTATTTTCACTTTTCAGTGGCCTTACTGATTTTTAAGCATTTTTGATATTATTTTATTTATTTAACTGATGTATGTGTGTGTTGAATTTGATTTAGATGGGTGATGTTTTGTTGATCGGGAGTATTTGAATTATTTTATGTTAGTTTATTTCACTGTTCTATCCTGTTAGAATAAATGGGAGAGAGTGCCTGAGTTTTCGCATTGTTTTGTATTACACAATGTACAAAATGTATATTGTCACCCTACCAGAAAATTAATTTTCTCCAACAGTGTGTTAATTTATAGATAAAGCTTGGTAAAAAAGGCCAATATTTATTAAGCTGCCATAATGCCCTGAAAGAAAAAAAGGGTGACATTTTTTTATGCTTGCTAAAAGCTGCTTTGCTTTTTAGCGAGCGTAAAAAAAGTTTAACAAAAATATAACGGGCATGTGTGACAGACAAAGAGAAAGCTGAATGAGACAGAGGCACAGACACTGTAAACTTCAACTTCATTTAACTGCAGCAGACAGTCCAAAAGTACAGACTGTAAGATGAAGAAAAAAGTTGGTGATAACAAGGAAAATCAAGCTGAAGTGAAAATCTAAGAGCAAAATAATACTGGCAAGGGATCAGAAGCATTTCTGGGGTGGGGCAAAGGGTGCAGCCACTCTGGAAAGAAGGTGTTACGGGGAGCGATTGGTAGATGGCAATCGGCCGTTAGTGCAGTACCAACATTCAGATACTGTATTTGTATTCAGGAATGAAGGTGGATGTGTGATAGTTTGCTAAAATTGTCAAAGGACAAAAGGAGCTTTTTTGGGGGGTGGGGGGATTCTGTTTTTGATCCTCAAGTACAATGGAATGTGTTTTGCTCCTCAAATTAAATTAAATTGAGGGGGGATGCCAGATTAGGTAATGGCACAGGGCACCAGAACACCTAGCTATGGTTCTGCAAGTGATAAAGTGGAAGAGAACCAGATCATCACTGACAGAGCATTAGGGAAGTAGGTAAGGGATATCCAACTAGACGAAAAGGACAGAGTGTGGAAAGGATAGAATAGTGGGAAAGGACTTCTAGAAAGATTAAAGGAAGACATCATATGCAACACAATGGAATTCATTCATCATTGACAGAGTAGAAGGCAGAAAGCAGTATAGCTTGAGGTAGAAAGTTTACAGATAGGAGGGAGTAGTGATTTGGCAGGAAGTGGATTTAAGTGAAAGTATGGGGACACCTAAGAGGGCTTTAATGATTGAAGACTACAAGTGTGATTAAGAATCTTAGCAATTGGAGGATAGGTGAGACCAGGTTGCACTGAAACAAGTCTTATATCTGTGACTTTATGAGACACAGGAGGAGATGACCAAGGTAATTACCATGAAGGCTGTAAGCATGGTTTGGGCATGTATGCACCAACAGAGTTTCAATGGTACCAAGTAGAGATGGGAAGGTGGCAGACAGAAGTTAGGAAGGGAGAGTAGATTGGAAGTAACACTATCAGAAATGCTACCTGTACCAGCAGTCAGTTTGTGGAAGAAAAAGATTAAGGAATAGAATGACTGGCTTTGATAGTGGACAAGGTCGAAGGGCTTGTGGATGAAAAATGTGCTAAATCTTCTTTAAGACAGGATAGTGGTATGCAAAACTGTATTAGAAAGGTACACTTCAAAGATCAGCTATTTAAGCCAAGATGGAAGTGGATAGATGTTGTCAAGGAAACAGAAGTCAGCAGGTACACATGCAGTATAAACAGAGTAATAAATGGAAAGAGCTTAGCAGAGGAATAAAGAGACAACACAGGGCATTGCTAGGTAGTATCACTGTGCAATGCAAAGATTCTGGGTATGAAAACAGAAGAGCTACAAGTAATGGTGCACAAGGGGATGATGGACATTGATGGTAGCTAAGAATCAAATTCCAGTAGCAAGTTTTGGGGAAATGGAAGTACCAATGGAAGGGCTGAGATGAGGGATGAAAATAGAAAACTAAACAAAACTACAAAATGACAGAGTTTGTTTTGATTCTTCTACTTTATATTTCATTATCCTCTTGCTTGTCTTTCCCCAGGCTGTACCTGAAATTCGTCCATATGGATCAAAACCTTCTAGATCTTTATCATTTTCTCCCCTCCTAGGTTCCCAAGTTCCACAGGAATACCGTGTACTGCTGGAGATTCTCTTGCATATTGGCTATATATCACAATTTTTATCTCATCTCCTCCTGTGTTTGTTGGTTGTTGAGCTTTATCTGCCTCTAACCTTGAGATATTTAAGTCTTCCATAAATATGTCTTTTTGTGCTTTTTCTTGATATCCCCACCTCTCTGCTTTATACAAATTTTCATAAAATTTCCAAAATATCTCTGTTACCTCTACAGGATCTCTGCTTGTTTTTCTTTTTATAGGTTGCCTGAGTTTGACAACAGCCCTTTATATTTGCTGTTACCAAATTTGTTGTGCCAAAAGTTTTGTGCTCTGGAATTATTATCAGAAAACACTTGCTTAACAGTAATCTTTCTAAACTCATGCATTTTACGTAAGTACTCCCATATTTTCTCTTTAGCACTCTGCAGTTGCACTTCTTGTTCTCTGAGATTCCCTTTATTCTACAGTACTTCAATCTTTGTCAGCCCCACTAAATAATTCTTGTTACTTCTTAACCATATCTCTTTTTCTTTTATTTCTACCCTATTTTTAAACCCCACTTTTATTTTAACTTCTGGAATACTTTCTATCTTCCCTAATATCTCCTGAATAATTTCCATTGCCCATTCTTAAATTCTTGTCTTTTAAACAGGAAGGTGGGGAAGCACCAGTGTCTCACCTTTACTTCATTACCCTACATTTTAACTTAGTAATTATTGATGTATGATCTGAAAATAGAAATAGTTGAAGATCAAATAACACCCAATTTACAGTCAGCTGCAAACTTGAAGAAGTGCTGGCCAGAAGAAAATAGGAGAGGCCCCAAAACTTAGCCCTGTGGTATGCCACTGGTGGGTTTATATCAGATCATCGAAACAGCTCATTATTGAATGCCGTAATGTCGAACTGTAAAACCCGAACCCTAACAATATTGAAACCTCAAAACAGCAAATTTTTTCCCAGGGAAAAAATTTGCTGTTCCAAAACACACACACACCACAAGCACACAGCAATCCACACACATACATTTAAAAGTTACATCTAACCCTACACTACACTGCACATACACTACTATCTATCCACTTACCTTAACCCAGACCCTAACTCTAAGGTCTGTCACTACTGCACACTCACCTCACCCGTGCCCTAACCCTAACTCACTTAACCCACCCCAACCCCAAATTCTATCACAATCGCACACTTACCTGACCCGCACCCTAACCCTAACTAATCCAATCTGTGCCCTAACCTGAACGTCCGCACAATCACACACTTACCTTAACCCAGCCCGTAACTTTCTACCGCATCGCTGAAAACAGTGAAGCCACAGCAATGGCCAACCAAATTATTTTCTTAGGAAAGAATTTGTTTTTGTGCAGCTTCGCTTTTTTCAGTGTTCGTGGTATTGGGCTTGATATTAGATCATTCGAAATTCTGCCATTTCGATGATCTAATATAGACCCCCACTGGTAACTGTTTTGCTTTCAGAAGTGACACCGCACCTGCTACTCTAAATACACAGGTTCTGTCAGCCTACCAGTTAGTTATCTGTCACATGATATAAGGATTTATATTCAGATTTACAAGTCTATCAATAATGCTTGCATGGGAAATAGTGTCAAATGCCTTGGCTAGGTCTATGTACAATGGACACACTACATAACCAATATCCACTGCATCAGTTACTTATTCAAAGAAATTAATGAGGTTAAAGAGGCAGGACCTTCTTTTGATAAAACCAAATTAATGAAGGATACAGGGTTAAGAGATTTTCAATGACCAGATTAATGATGTCTGAGACTAATGGGTCTGCAGTTACAAGGGTCTGTGGTTGCTCCATCCTTCTGTAATGGAATTACAATAGCAGTTTTCCAGACTTCAAGAATATAACCAGTGAGGAGGCTTATATTAAAGAGTTTAAGTAGTGATTCAGAAAGGCCATATCTGGCACTGATCAAACAATCTGATATGTGATCAAGGTCCATGAATGAAGTTTTGAAAGGGCTCAGAGAACTTGTTCCAGATTTATTAAAGGGGTGGCTAGAATTGTGGGACCTGTGAGATAGCTATATCTGTGGGTGGAGTAAAATTTGCACTTAATGTGTTAGCTAGGATATTAGCTATTTTCTTTGGGTCAGAGTGTGTAGTATTATTGTGGACTAGCTCCAAACACCGTTGGGTGTTAATTATGAGTTTCTTGACATAGTTAAAGAAAGATTTGCAGTTATTATTTGTTTTAGTGGCTATTTTAAGTTAAATTACTCACCTGTGAGCTTCCTTATAACTATGAGCTCTTGTTGGTTTGCTTAAGTGTTTTCTTAAGGTTGGTAGAATGACACCGCAAATTTCTTTCTTTGGTTATATAATTTATTTATACAAGTATTCTACCACAGGGGTTTGTTTTTAAACTTCCAATTATATTTGTTCTGGATAGAGAGTATCTTATCACTACAACTGGTAGATATCAATACAACTACTGAACATAGTAAAACTTTTAAAAATGAAGTAATTTTCTTAGCAAGCTACAGGGCACCCCAGAAGATGTTTGCCATTAGTGACTTCCTGAATCAGCAGTATTGTAACCTACCAGGTAGGGTTTACACATTAGTATGAAGAGGCAAGTTAGGATTAGTGCTTATTAGAATGAATGGGCAAGTTAGGGTAAGCATGCATTAGTATTAATGGGCTTCCCCTGCCCATTCTTACTAATCTGTGCTAAGCATAACCCTGCACCTAACTCCAACCCAAACTCTTACCCAAAACAGAGCCCTTTCTATATATACCTCTCAATATCTTATTTTCTAACTTCAACCCTCAATGATTTGGCAATGATTTGCTAGGAAACCACAATTTTATGACAAACAGACCAAATATACCATGCAAAAATCTGGACGTTCTGTGAAAATCTGTACAGCAGAGACATATGCTTCTATAGCACAGCTATTAAAACAACCATTACACAAGACACTCAGACATACTTCACTTACACCAGCACACACATACAACACTAAATAAAATCCCCTTCACAAGCCCTTACTGTAGCCCTCAGCTGAAAATGCTTGAGTAACGGACACACAAACATTCTCATACCCATAACAATGAAACTTGCACACTATTAAGCATTAAAATGCAATCCGACACTTACAGGCACTCAGTTTGCCTCCTTTTGATACCATCAGCGCTCAAATAGTTATTTTGATCACAGCTGAAAACTGACTATTGAACAGACTGAACTGCACCTATATAAATATATATATATATATATATATATATATATATATATATATATATATATATATAATCCGTCCTGTTCATTGAACGGCCGTTTCACCGAAAGTCAAATGGCCAAGCACACTTTCGCGAAAGTGCTTTTCATTGAAAAAGCACTTTTGTGAAAGTGTGCTTAAAAAAAGAAAAACATGGGGGAATGGCTCATAGTACAGTGGGGATAAGGGAATATTCCCTTTTCCCCACTGTAGTGCGATCTCGGAGTGAGAATATAAAAGTAGGGGGGTGAAGGGGACTTGCCCCACCTGCGTAAATGTTAGTAATATGTCATTATTATTATTTTTTTTTTGCACAGTTTAGTGAAAGTGCTTTTTTGGTGAAAAGCACTTTCGCTAAAGTGTGTTCGGACACTTTGGTTTCAGTTAGGTAGGATTTCATGCAATAGTACAAGATCCATATATGTGTATATATATATATATATATATATATATATATATATATATATATATACATGTATATATATATATATATATATATATATATATATATATATATATTTATATATATATATTTATATATACATGTATATATATATATATATATATATATATATATATATATATATAAGCAAAAAATGTCCCAAACCAATGTGCGTAAAGTCCAGAGAGATAGATCTTATCCCAAGTATTTCATGTACAATATGCCAGTGAAAGACTTGGTGATTTAGTAAATGACACAGAACTAACAGAACTGAAATGGATTTTTAGGCTCAGAGCCCATAGAGGGTATGGGCTGAATGATACACTATCCCTCTGTCTTAAGAAATAAGAATATTAAGAAATGAGTTTACATGGTATAGGTTTTATAAAACCTTTTTATAATTATATGTTTTAGCATGTTATTGAACTTGTAATTTATGTTAAACTAATTTATTATGTGAATGAATAATGGTTTTAAATATGTATGTATCTTTAAATATTTTGGAGGAAAACTGCTCTGTGCTGATTAGGTATGGTATAAAAACTGAGTTTTTTATTAAGTGTTATGATGTGTCTGAGGAAGTAATTTTTTACGAAAGCGCTTACACAGTATATTACACAGTATATTTTTGTGGAATTGGAATAATAAACAGACTTGTGGAATCTTTAACAATGTGCCTGTCTCCATACCTTGGGATTTTTTCTGATATATATATATATATATATATATATATATATATATATATATACATACATACACATATATATACTTATTTATAGAGATACAGTTCAGTCTGTCCAATAGTCAGTTTTCAACAGTGTGACAGTGTGTATAAGGGTCTACTTCAGATAGTAGAATGGCCATAATCGCATGGGGTGGAGATGATGACATAATTTCTTCACACCATCAAACCCGAAATAAAAAAAAAGTGTTTTGTTTTTTTTTTGCTGCAGCAGGGGGGGGGGTTAGACCCCCTGCACCCCCCACCCCCTGCTACTTAAATATACCAACACCGAGATCGCACTTACATTGAAGTGAGTGGGAATTTTTCCCTACAGGGATCTCCATGCAAACGGTTCAATGTTGTGAAGAAATGATGTTTTCATCTCGGCCATATGCGGTTCAACATTATGGTCATTCAATGATCTGAAAGGAACATACATGTATATATAGATGCAGACACATAGACACATATCTATACCTATATATTCACAAACACACATGCACACACACACAGCAGGAAAGGTCATAGCCACAGTGTTTTGGAATCAGGAAGGTGTTGTAATGACTGAATATTTTCCAAGGAGCCAAATAGTTAATGCAGAATACGACTGTAACTTGCTGCATGGATTAAAGGAGGCATTGAAAGAAAAAAAGAGGTAAGCCTCAGAAGGGAGTTCTCATTTTGCAGGACAATGTACCTGTTCACAAGGCTGGCAAAACAATGGATGTTTTGACGAAACTGGGGTTTGAGTGCATACACCATTCACCCTACTCACCAGATCTTGCTCCATCAGACTATTTCCTGTTTCCAAACCTTAGAAAGAGTTTGAAAGGGAAGCAATTTTAGAGTGATTCGGAGGTAATTGTAGCAGCGGAGCAGTATTTCGGTGACCAAACTTTTTTGGAGAGTTACAGAAACTTCAGACACAATGTGCCAAGTGTGTTGAACCTGGACCTGGACAACAGATTAGGAAGAACATCTGTTGGTGTTGAACATATCTGTGTCCGACCACCAGGGGCAGTATCGGGCAATAGCAGCAGCAAACAAAATGTTGGGATATATCTTCTGATGGTAGATTCCAGAAGTTAAGCTATAATGCTCTAACTCTACTACAATGCTAGACTGCATCCTGAGTGCTATATGCATTTCTAGAGTCCATGCATTACACAGACACATCATGCTACTGAAAGGAGCCCAAAAGGAAACCATGAGAAGGTTAAGTGGGATACAAATAAGTAATGTGAATAAAGACAAGAAGAGCAGTTTCAGCTCTTCTCTGTGCCAGAACAGATAGGATGACATGATATGGATTGCATATCATCACATCAGATAGAGGTGAAGTGTCACTGTAAATAGGAAGGAAAGAGGTTTTTTCATAGATTCATAGATTAGTACTAGACTAAGCTCCCTGAGCCATGCCATTTAAGCCAGCTAGCCAATTATATGTGAAGACTAACCCCCCCTGCACCCTGTGTTTGTAAGGCAAACACCTTAACCATTAGGCCACCCTCCCACCCTTGGTGATGTGAGAGGAGGCAAAGGTAGCAGATGGTAAGGGCTAAATACTCACTGGATCTATGAGCATATGAATTTATGGAGATGGGTGTGGTGTTTGAGAGATAAGCCATAGTTACATCCAAAAGGGTATTGATCAAGTGGAGAAAATGTGAGGATGAAAAGACGGATACTGGGGGACATAGAATGCTAGAAGCATTTAAAAGGCAGATTAACTAGGGCAACTGACTCCTTCCAACATCAAATGCAATGTGATGTGCTGTTGGCATATCGTTTGCTGTCATGTGATATCAGAACGGAAAATACTCATTTCAGTTAATGTAAACATACAGTATATGTTGCTTCACTGAGGCCAGTGGAGATTCCTATTTAACTCTTCAGCAACAATGTGTGAGAGAGAGAGAGAGTGACTTTGCACTTATATAAAGTGTGAACTTCTTTCTTAAAGAGTCAGTCAGACCTATACTTTCTCAGAAGCAGATTATTCTCTTTTGTCAGTTGATCATATTGTAACTATTAAGCAGAACCATATCCTGTTGTAGTCATTCTAAGAGAAAGAGAGAGAGAGAAACACAGAAAGAGAGAGTGTGCATGCATGTGCGCACGTCTCTCTCTCTCTCTCTCTCTGTCTGCATTGCACATTCCATTTTGATTGGGTCTCTGCCACCCATTAATATTCAAAGCAGGGAACTATCTAGGAAGAAGCAAATTGTGTGCATGCATAAACAAAACTGAAGTATATCCCAAAAATAAGTTATACATTTTACAGACAGGTTCTGTCAGTACCTCACAATCAAAGCAAATACCCTGTCAGAATTAAATTTATTAGGGGAAGTGTGTACATGTGAAACGAGTAGAAATAATTCAGAAAAATAAGTCTTGCATATTTTATTTTAAGTTAGGTTTCTGTAACTTATTCACAATCAAAGGAGGTATGATTTGCCAGGAAAATTTTGTTATGGGGACAACCAGAGTGTGAAAGTATTTAATATACTTCTGATAAAATTAAAAGTCCTGCATATTTTATATTACATACAAAGGGGTCCACGTCAGATACATCTGTATAAACCCACCTACTTACCACACCCAATGATGCCTGTTAAGCAGGAATAACCAAAAAACATTAACAAAATAGGTGCATCTCCAAGCTGGTGCTAACGTGACCTCAGTCTCTTTAGGACCTTAATATTGGAAAATAATCCCATTGTTGATACAGATGTTAGCAGACCAAAAGCAAGTAAACATAGATAAGTACTTTCCTCTGCAGACTCCAATGAAATCTTAGAGTGGAAAGTTTTAACTGTTAATGTATCCACTTTGCAGCACAGTCTCAGGGTGTAGGAGGTTTCTTAGTAATCCAACAGGTAAAAACAAGCTCGACCACCATGGCTGACACATATAAAACTTTAACAGAAAAACAATAAAAAAAACAAAAAGTAAAAGGTAAGCGCTTTCACGGCTGGAGGCCACTTCTTCAGACCATGGTCATGCTAACCATGATTGAGGTTAGCATCAGCTTGGAGATGCACCCTTTTGTTAAAGCGTATTTTATATTCAGACAGTATCTGTCTGTTTTCCACAGTCTTATGAGGTGTGGCCAATTAAAAATATGATGTTCTGGTGGGGGAATATTTTGCAATGGAAAGAAGATGAAATACTTCTCAGAAAAACATATCCTTCAGTCTATGTACAGGCCATTTCCATCTCAGATGCAGTCTAAGAAGGTAATCCCTGTTAGAAACAGATCTCAATGTGAGGACATACTGACAAAATTAAAATACTTCCCAGAAAAGTTGCACATAATTTATTGTTAACTACATCCCAAACATTTTGCAAAGTCAATGACATTTTATGACAGATAGAGTAATCTGGCAGGCAGATGGGAAAAGTTTTTATTTTCTTTTTTACTTTGCTCCAAAGTCTGCTCACCCTTGAAATACTGAGACAACCTGTCTGGAAAGGACATCAGAGCAATCCTTGCTTTTAGAAAATATTTGTTAAGCCTGACACAGTTTATGAAGCAGACAGTGAATCACTATAGCCATCTGACAAATATGACTGCCTTGTGATACCTCCTGTGCATATTAGTTGCTGACAAATTATACCAACAGGAACATCGGTTTAACTGACATGCATGCAATGCAAGTGTAAAGCATGATATCAAATCAGTTGGATGTTCCCACCATGGACTTTATTAGTGTAACACTCTGACCTTCACTACAAGCCTTCAGCAAGTAAATCAATCTTTTTATGGCAAACAATTAAAATAAGTCAGGAGAGCTCCGCCATTATTATTTTAAAGACATATATTACACTATATGTTGGTGAAAACTTTTTGTCTCATCTTAATTTCCATGCATCCTGCTCCATAAATTAAATAGTTATTTCAGTAAATAAATTAAACAAACAAATCTTATAAAACCTTACTTTAAAAACATAAGACACTGACTTTAAGGGCAACACTACATTCATCCACCACAAGGACTTACACCTTGTGTGGTGCTTTATTGTCTTATCTGGAATATATTGCCTAAAGTTGTGATTCACTGAAACATCCATTTAATGCATACATTTCTGTTATCCTTTGCTCAGATATTATACTCATGGCTATAAACCCCAGGATGAGTCTGAAATTGTCCAGTGAGATTAGTGCTCTACCTTGAATAACAAATTCATATTGTGTGTGTGTGTGTGTGTGTGTGTGTGTGTGTGTGTGTGTGTGTGTGTGTGTGTGTGTGTGTGTGTGTGTGTGTATCAGAATGGGGAAACTGAATAGCGTCAACTTTATAATTGGTCCCCATCTGGTTAGTTGCCAAAAACAGTTTGATTAAACAGATGGAAGACAGGTGCAGGAAATTACACAATATTCTGAGTAGGGGAATATACCCTTTCCCCAGTATTGTGCAGTCCAGGAGTTAGGATACATAATTAACAAGGGGTGTGGAGTGCAGGAGGCTTACCCCTCTGCAAAAAGCATTTTTGCTTTATTTTTATGTTTTATTTTTAAGGTTTAAAGTTTGCATGTACCAAGGCTGTTGCAGTAGTGTGTCAAAGTTTGCAATGACAACAGCTGCTGGTGAACATCAACGTTTGAGTCATTCTACGAAAAGCAATACATATATATCATTATCTTAAAATCGATCAAACAAATGACCAAACCAGAAAATAATGATACCAAAAGATAAATTTACAAAAGAATGAACAAAAAACACTAAATTGGTTTTAAGTAGGGAACAAGCCCCCTGCACCCCCACATCCCTTGCTAATTATCTGTACTACCTCCAAGATTACACTACATTAGAGAAAGGGCAAAATCCTAATCCCAGAAATACTGAAAACTAGCATAACAGCTGTTTTCCAACCATCTATCCACAACCCCTGCCACAGGAGAATAATAGCTGTTTTAATGCTCTGAAATTCAGGCAAATGCATGCCAGTATTTCACACCTTCAACCAATATATGTGAATATATAGTTACAATTCAAATACATATACATATATATATATATATATATATATATATATATATGTGTGTGTGTGTGTGTGTGTGTGTGTGTGTGTGTGTGTGTGTGTGTGTATATATATATATATATATATATTTATATATATAACTATATATATATATATATATATATATATATATATATATATATATATATATATATATATATATATATATATATATATATATATATATATATATATATATATAGTTACAATTCAAAATATATAGTCACAATTCAAAATATCTAATGCATAGTTGACTGAAATGTCTGAGCGGGTGTAAGAAAGACTGAATGCACAAATTACTCATTTCTATAGTATATGTAAGTAGGAGTGTGCAGAAAAATGAATGTCTGACTAAAAACATTATAGCAGTTCAGATATATGCTCAAGTGTTTGTGGGCTAGGGTGAGGCAAGGGGATAGATTTACTGTTTTACGTGCCTGGTATTGTGTCTTGTGTAGTGATACTATTAGGAAAAGGTGTTTTGGTAATGTAATATATAGGGTTAGTGTTCCCCGTGACACTTTACTCATGGGCTAAACCTAGCCCTAACCCTAGCCTACCCCTGCCATTATGTTATTGCTTACTATCACATTCCAGTGAAGGAAAGAGACAGTCAGTGGGAAAACAGATCAACAGGACTGCAGTTTTCCTTAGGTGACAATGGTCTAACAAAATATCCTTGTTGGCACAGAGATCAGTGGATTACTTGAATACATACAAAAATTACCTAGCATTGGGCTGTTAACTAGTTACACAGAGATCAGTGGATTACTGAATACATATAAAATTACCTGGCATCGGGCTGCTAACTAGTTACAGCTATTTATAGTCAGCAGGAATCATGACATTTATTTATTTATTTATTAACTGAAATTTGTTAACTGGGTAGGGTAACTTGTCATAAGACCCTTTTCAGCAATGACCCAGCCAAAAGGCAAGACAAAATACATAAACATTGCACAGGAAAATAAATATACATTTCACAAAAATTAGTAAAATATTACAAGCTATACTTGGCAGTATGGAAGCAAACATGCACTCGATGTCAAGGAAACAACAGGAAAATATGCATATTCCTAATGATACAAAATTTACAGTGGGCTCAATTCCAAAACATTTGCTCTCAGTGTAAGTGGCCAGCAGTGTAAGCCTATTTATAGAAAGGCTTTACACCGAAGTAAGTCACTTACACAGAGAGCCAGTCTTGTGGAATCTGCGCCAATGTTTGCACCTGCTGCTTCAGAAAGAAAAACAAATTAACATGGAAGTGCCCTAGCTTCCAACACCACTTGATTTTTTCAAAATATTTTTTTTTTATTCAGACAGAACTTGGTGGCAATGAAAGCACAATATCAGTTGTATTTATAGAAACTAACAGATTTGCTTAGTACAGTTCCCAACTGTCTTACATTTTGTTTTTGAAACTTTTGTTTTTGTACGAACACTTCTCTTTCCCAACACAAGTCTAGTAACTGGACTAATGAAGGAACACCGACATGCTGACTACAGGTTATTAATCAATTGCTATCAATTTCTAACATTTATCAGTCCACAGAAAATAGTTCCTGAATAGTATAACATTTCTCTAATTTTAAGACAATTACCTTTCCAAAGAATTGCTTAACAAACCAAAAATACTATCTAAAGTTCTTCTAAAAACAAATTCACAACATAATATAAAAACTACACAACTCAGCTAATTAATCTCCTCCTTTTAAAGATAGATCTGGATTTTAAGAGGATGTTTGTCTTTTTGGCTTTTCTCAGTTAGGGGTCACCACAGTGGAACTCCGGTCCACTAATGATTGGCAGTAGATTTTTACGGTGCCGAGTTGTCAGCCCGACGCCCAACCTTCAGTGAAGGCATGCCCATTAACGCATGTCTTTTGGAGACCACTAGACCATGGGGAGGACATGTAGACTCCACACAGAAGGCACTCCAGCCGTGAATCAAACAGGAGAGCCTCTTGCTGTGAGGCAACGACGCTACCGCTGTACCACCACGGCTTACATTTTAACAGGATATGCACTTGAAATAGTAGAAATAATGTCAAATGGTATAAGAGAAGGTTTAGATTACATTTATTTTTTTTTTTAATGTTGAAAAATATTTCTGGTGATATAACATTGAAGCAGACTACATTAGTCCCTCTGGCAGGAGCCACTCTGGTAAGCAATTAACCTCAAAATAAAAGCAGCCTGGCACTGCAAACCGTAACATAGTCTTAAAACTCAACCAACAAACAGAAGAAGAATAAGTGCCTCTACACTGAAACTCGACTACAATCTGTAAAAACAGAAGCACTAGGAGCCACGAGCCACGTGAACAGACTTTATTTCATAAAAAAGCACACCGAGAAACGCTGAACTTCTTCTCCGCGTTTTTCGTTAACAATGTAACTTCATCAGTCTTAAAACTGTTAAACCTTCATTATGAGAAAGGTCATGTTCTTTTACTGTTTCCATTCAAGATCTCAACTTGTCCAGTAGTTACCGGAATGCAAAACAGTATTATGTGATACAGTGAATAATGTAAAGGTAGTTTTAATGCTGCAGTTAGGAGGAACATTGGTCATGGGACAAAACATCACACTTGTTACTAAGGATTGCTTAATAATCAGAGTTATATGAAGCATGTCAGACTAAGAAAGCATAGGCAGTGTACATGCTAATGACCATACATGTGACTAACATGGTAACATGTGGCACAAGACCTTATGGTAGCCTAATGATCAAGCCAGACGCTACTGTTATGTATAAAAAACAAAATGGGTTGATTAGATTTTACATATCAAATGCTGAAAATGCTAACTCCAGTAGAAGGACAAGGAAGTTATGTACTAGATTCTCTTCTGGCTTGTTGATGTGGTTGATTTCTTTTGTTTTGTTATATACAAATGGTTGTAACTACACATTCACAATCACTCCAAAACAAAGCTGGCTCGGAAGATTACAAAAATAAATCACCACAATGTTTTTGAGTACAAGTAGTACTTTTCTGTTGCTGACATGGACTTCGTCTTTCTAGCAGGTAATCCAAAGCAGAAATTCTAAAGCCAAACATAAATCTTAGAAATTATTGAAGGATATAAAATCCATTAATCTTGAAAAACTCTTCACCCATAGCAAAATAAAAATCAAAGTAGTAAACCTTAGAATAAACCTGTGATTACCTTGTATTCCAAACAGTGCTGAAGAGTATTAAACATAGAGATTGTTTTGATAATAGAAAAGAGGATTTTGATAGGAAGTGCAGTAAATAACTTCCCGTTATGAATGCCTCATTCTTTCAGGAATTGTAAAAGCAGAATAATACTGTAATAACTGCTACATCATCACCCAGTAGTAATACCCTTGTAATATCTACAATACACAGTCAAACCCAGGCCTGCCCTTCTGCTCAAAACTTCACCCCAATTCTGTTTTAAGGCAGCCATCTCCTGAACAGTAAGACAATGCCTTGAAACACTAGATAAGTAAACTAATCCTAACCAATACAGCATTCACCCTTTTCCTTACTGCTGCTCACCCATTAGCCAAAATCTTCACTTATATCTTCAACCTCTCCTTGGCAACTAGCTTAAATTTAAAAAATCCTGTTTCAAATAAGTCACCTCCTTCTGTGAATCAGGATATTTGTCCACTTTCTGTCTGTCTCCATTGCTCTAACACAGAATTATTAGAAAAATAATTTAAGTCAACTTAACTACACAAGTGTATTTGGAAATATTTTATGGTTACTGATGACATACATGGTTTCAGAACTGGTAACAACAGACTCAGTGACTGATAAATACCAGTTATAAAGAAAGGCTAATTCGCATGCCAGATTTTTTATACGACTTCTTTCAAGTCAGAGTAAATGAAAAATAAGCCTTGGTGTTAGCTCTAATACATTATCCTGGTACAGAAATGATTTGTCCCACAAGATCGTTATAGTCAATTCAATTGATAAACTATGCGGGGCATCTTTATTATAGAAGTGCCAAAGCAGATCAAGTTATGTCTATTTCTGAATGTAAACAGCACCAAAACCATCACTGCAGACAGAGATCTCACTAGAATTGATTTATTTCGTTGAATGCTTTCATCCAAATACTTCCGGACTTTTTTAGAACTGAGTATACAACAATTAACCACTTGTTTAAATACAAATCACCTTTATCATGGGACTCCAGTCCTAGCTGTCTAAAATGTTTGTTTTCAGGCTTAACATACATAAAATCCATTTTTATGTATTTATGCAAAAGCACCACAAAAATATGCTCACCTAAAACATTGAATAAAAACGTTTTAAATTTTCACTTAGGAAAAAAATAACCCAATCACACTACCTTTACTTAACACGCTCTCTAAGTGCTTTTAAAACACCTTTAATATTCAGATGGCAGTTTAAATATGGGGAATTGTCCTAAATCTGGTCAAATTTGCCAGATTAATTTTTTTTCTAGATTATTATTGATATCTCCCTATCTACCTCTCACTCAAACAAAAAAATGAAATATTTCTAAATGGCTTGTAAACTGTTGAATGCTTGCCTAACGCATACAAGCAATTTTTCAATTTAATCACATTTATATGCTCACCAATATGTTCATTTAACTATATAATAGTTTTTCCTATATAAAAATATTGCTAGTCTCACAGGTAGCACAATGCAGAAGTCATACAGATGCTCTTACGTTTGGGGGTATGCAATACCGCTTTAATCAGAAGGTGTTTTAATGTAGATTGCTGTAACGCCCTCTTAATAGTAAGCCCTTTCATACAATATACATAATATTTTAGAAGAGGGTCTATAAGGATGAATTTTTAATGTATATTTTGGAGAGGTACAAATAGAATGAAAGGGGGGTTATATTCCCATCTTAAACAAACAATATCCACCTACTGAGGCAAATATGGTGGAGTTAAGTGACAAGATGGGTGTCAGTTTTGTAAATGTTTTTTACTATTACTTACACCATTAATGGCACAGGTAAAAAAATATTGTGAAAGAAAACTGGAAAGTGTTTTATTTGTATTTTATGTGTACCCAGATGTGTTAAGAAAAATAAGGCTCAAACAGTAGATTGGAAACCATAATTCAACCTTTAACTTATACATTTGATATCTGTTTTATCATTAGTGGTAATCCATTCCAAATGTGTGCAACTGTAGTTTCTCTTAGCCTAGCTAAAATTAAATAGTTCCTATTCCTAGCATTCAGGTCATGTCACTTTATCAATCCTCCAATAAGCAGTATCTCACTTAAAAAAAACAAAAAACAAAGTATAAATAAACTGGCTACTAGTCACAGATCAGTTCACCATACTGCTTTCTACATTTACCTTTTATCTATTCTATGACAAAAGACAAGCCATAAAGACCTTCCCATATAGTCTGTATGCACACAAAGACAACAATCTGACTATCAGGGACCTCCATTAATCCTTGATACTGGTGAAAGGAACTTCAGAAAGACTGATAGGGAACTCAAACCACCTCTCACAGAACCTGAAAAATAACATAGCTTATCACACACCAAAAAAAAAAAAGACTTACCACTTTACTTTTTTCATAGCCAAAGGGTAGTTATTTTCCTTTTTTCAATAAAATGATCAAATTGCATACTACTACAGTAAACAGAGTGCACTACTAAAGAAAGCTTTAGCACCTACAGATAAAATCTGTATATATATGTCCATTTATTTTCATTTTTACAACAAAGAGTGCTATCAAACTTTAAGCATTTCAAGTGCATGTTTCTAGGTTCAATTGTATATTAAGAACTTTGTAATTTATTTATTTTTTCCTACATTTTGTACTAGGTTGAACACCATGTGCCATAATTTATAATTTTCTGCAAGTGTCACTGTGCTCAGGTCTTGGCTGAGAGATGTCCATAGTCCAACCCAATTGGCCAGTTAACCAATAAATAAATAAAACAAAGAATTCACTGAACCTTTGTTGTGTTTATGGTGCCAAGGCCTCACATTTTCAGCCAGTAGTTACTCAAAGAAGTGAGGCGCTCAGGTTGGAGTGTCAGATAGTCACTACTACCTAGAATGCCATGTAGCTGTATGTGTAAAACAGGTTCTCAGTATGTTGTAGTATGGATACAAACCTGAGGCGCTACCTTCAGACATCAAAGAAAGAAAGACATTTTTATTTTCAAAAACTAATGTTAGGGTCTTATTAGATTTTTGCCTTCTAAATATGTTACAAATAGAATAATGTCATTATGCAAAAAACAAAAAACTTGCACCTTACATTCATTATACACATATTGCCATTTTCTTTCCATTGGAATCTGAGAGCATGCAGACTTCCTTCCAATATAGGTCTTAACAAATTTGTATATATTAATTTCGGTAAACCACAGTATATAAAAATTGCAAGTACTTTGACATATAATCACCCAATGTCCAGAGCCAAGTTTTCAATGTTTCAATTTCCCAAAATGATTATACAATCTCTGG
This sequence comes from Protopterus annectens, assembly GCF_019279795.1. Lineage (NCBI taxonomy): Eukaryota > Metazoa > Chordata > Ceratodontiformes > Protopteridae > Protopterus > Protopterus annectens. The sequence goes on along the minus strand of NC_056737.1, from coordinate 477,669,411 downwards.
ATAAATAAATAAAAACTGTGTTAGAAGCATATGACTTTATTTTATTCTTTTATTTTAATATTTTTGTTTTACAAGAATTGTACCCTATATTTTAACAGCACTGTACCCATATCCCCAATTTCTAATTATATGGTTTCCCTTCCCCTGAAGTTACTCCACCTCAGAAAACAGAATAATGTGATTTCCCTTTCCTCTGCACTAGTGAGACTATGAAGGTAGTATACTGAGGGATGCAGAGTGTGTGGAAATGACCTCCATATTAGTGAGTTTAGGGGAGCTCAGCCCAATGCAGAGTTGGTTTTGCCAATTTCTACAGCTATCAAATATCTACAGGAGGATATTGCTCCTTGGGGAAATCAAAGTAGACCCAAATCATTAATATGTAGTGTTTTTATACCATCGGGAAAAGGGTCAACATTTATTTTGTGATCTTTTAAGTACTTTGAGTGCTCAGATAGGAAAATAAAACATTACTGAGAAATGCAAATTGTCAAATAAAGATGTAAGGCACAGCTGTTCCCTTGTTTTAAACATGCACTGTAAGCAAAATTTTCTAAATATCCACAACTCTAACTCACAAAACTCTTGCACATTATGTCAAAGCAGCTTCAGATACAGCTTTGAAGAGGTAGAGACAAAAACAGAAGCCATACCTTTGAGCTTGATGGATGAAAGTTATAGACTGAGCCGGATCATAACAAATATGAACATATTACTTTTTCTTGGAAGGAATCCGTTATACAATGAAACCATAAATTTACTGTATTGCTATAGTATCACAACCAAAGCTAAGATCTGGATGTATCTAGACTAATGGTGAGAATATTCAGATCTCAAGGGGTCAAAATGGAGTTTGCTCTACAAAAATACATTATTTTTTGAGGGGGAAGAATCAAAGCATCCATCTCCCCCATTTAGAAAGATGCATCCTTGTGCTTCTGAAGTTGTTATAGCTTATAGAAAAGGCTTTTTAGCAGCCTCCGGCAGTGAATGTATCCTTAGACCACCTGAATGAAGAAACAGCAGTTTCATACTGGTGTTTTTTTATTCAATGTCTTACACTTACACACCTAGTTTGCCAAAAACAAAGATGAAAGAACGGCCATAAAAATCTGACAGTCTGGACAACTGACTTGGAAAGGTTGAAGTCACAATTATGTAAAGGATGTACTTTAGACTGTGGAGTCCTGCAAACTTTATTATAGCTGTTCAGAAAATGCAAAATTTTTTTTACAGAATAACTACAACATACCTCAAAATAGTAAATATATTGTATTGTCATAAAATCAAAGCTGAAACTACTTGCTTATCCCAAAAGTGGTATTTTCCAAACTTAAATATTTTAACCAGGAAAAAATAGCAGAATTGAGGAAGTGCAAACAAAATTTTAAAATAAATCTATTTGCTAGCTTTCTTCAAATAAAAGCTCAAACAATAACAAACAAACGGACAAAATGGCAAAGCAGACTGTGCAAGGATTTAATAAACAGATCCAAATAAAAACACAATAAATTCCTTTAAGCGCTTTTCGTTTGTTCTAAGTTAACAAACTTCTTCAGAAGTAATTAATTAACACAGCTACTAGCAATTTATACCAAAAAGTGCGGGAAAACCAAATCAAATTAATAGTTGAACAATTAAAAAGAATTGAAAAATGTCACATGCCTAAAAATATAAAGTAGAAGTATTTCCAGAAGGTTATAAAGAATGTGTTTGATTTTTAACAAAGTAACCACCACGGGCATACACATCCATCTAAAGGCTACACTTAGTTTATACACAATAATTCCAGCAATATTAAATAGAAAATAATAAATAATGAGTAATGAATAGTAAATAAAAAAGATAAAATCTAATATTATCTTTGCAAGTTTTTAAGTTTTAAAATACTGGTAATTGAACATGCCTCATTTAATCCAGGATAATTAAAAGCATTCAACTTAATCTGCCATAATAATTCAAGTTCTTCCAGTTTAAATGAAGCAGGACCACCTCTTATATCAGGAACCATATTATTGATAACTAGAAATTTAAATTTATGAGTGGGATTATAATGGACATGTTTTGCCAAAGCATTGTCCATCTTGTTGTGGGAAATTGCGTACTGGTGTTCATACACCCTATCTCTGAGTCTACGTTCAGTTTTGCCCACATAGAATGCAAAACACTCAGAACATTTAGCTAAATAAACCAGAAATCTAGTGTTACAATTGAATCTAGATTTCAACTTATAGGTACTTCCATTGATTGTGAAAGTATTGGTACAATCAATGAACCTACAGTAGCTACAACTCTCACATTTAGACATACCTGTCACTCTAGAGAGTGAAGTATTCCATCTCTCAAGAAGGTTTTTCAAGTTTTTACCCTTTTTGTCTTTGATTTTCTAGGTCATAAACCACATGTAGTTTTTAAAAACTGAACGTAGACTCAGAGATATGATCATAGTTATCTGTGTTACGTAAATCTTTCAATACAATGTGCAGTTGTGGCTAACTATGTCAAAACAATCTCTCACAAAGCTGATCAGTACATAAATATTCTAACTCCCATCTGTAGCTCACTGATGAATGATATACTGACTAGAATGTTAAATGCAAAGAAAAAAAATTAAATATCAACGTTGTCATGTCTTGATCTCTTCTACCAATTGAAATGGTATCCTGTGACAGTAACTGGATCCAGAGGCTGTAATTGGATGGATAATTTGCTGATTCAGTCAAAATTATTAAAGGTAGAACATATTCAAAGATGAAGACTCACCCCAATGTATAAAAACTAAACATTCTTGGCAATTTAGCTTAGAAGGTTAAGGCTATGAACTACTAAGGTATTTGATCCTCTAGTCCTGGGTTTGGGTCCCCTAAGTCTCATTAACTACTAGGATTCTACACAAGTCAGTGAAACAGACATGACTCATAGGTTGCTTCTGAAACAGGCATTTCTGTCTACTGACATTACCTAGTAAACACACAGAATTAAAACAAATCTGTTAGGCACAAGATAATATTCAGTATAGATCATTTTTTCCAAAAAGGGAAAGAAAGGTAAGCCAGCTTAATTTTACATAGTACAGCAGGAAAGTGAGTTTATCAAACATCTAAAGTTTTCCATGGGTTGAAGTCTAAATAGAAGTCAAGCATTTTCAAACAGGTAGGGATGTTTTGCCCTGAAGTCAAATGTATGCCAGACACAACCAATTAGTATTTTCAGTTTTGTGGGAAAAACATGTTGCACTCAAGTGTTATCACAATCTGTCTTGAGAATGTAAAAACAAACTTTGTTCATAGGAGGTTACTAGGCTAATGGCCCTGGGGCCCTTACAGGCCTTGCCAAGAGTTTATCCCCAAATAGAAACTGTTAACTTGGTCCTCTTACAATAAAATTCAGCTGTCTTAGCTCTTGCAGGGATGACAGGTTTTGTGGTTTTAGTACATTATTCCACAAACATTTGGCATCTTTCACATTTCAGATCAGGAACAATACGTGCTGTATGTCAAAAAAAATCCAGCAGTTTTGTGATAACATATAAGATAGGTCAGTTTGAGCTTACTGCACAAACTATTTAGACATAGAAAAGGGACATGGCTTACAGGAGGAATAAATTACTGTTTTCTAGAAATGATTATCATCAAATGTTGCATTGTATTATCATTTACCATTACATTTAATGCCAATTAATGTTGTTACTAACATTACTTACACATTGGGGGTGGAGTTTACTGTTAGAGGAACTGACTGTTATGATTTGCACTTGGACAAAAGCATGTTTATGCACACAGAAAGCAGTTTTATGATACTTAAAACTCAGTACTTCTGCAGCATAAAGAACCCCTGACTCTGCTCTACTTTAGTTGCCGGCACTCTAGAGTATGCTACAAAAACACCATCTGGAGACTATCAAAAACTGAGCACTCATGAAAAAATACACCTTAACACTGGAAAGATGTATACAGCTGACATCCCAGGAGGAATGATTGCTCCTTTTCCAGGAAAGATTATCTCTGTCACACCCATCTCATATATTGCTTGCTTCTCTGCTCTAAGCAATGCTTTGTGGAGAAAAGTATTTCAAGAAAATATTTGTTAAACAGACATATGCAGAAATGTTAGTGTTCATCTCCTTCCTAAAAAATTCAAATTCTCAAAGGCAAAACTGTTTCTTTCAAAAGTAGCTCTAAACAGAAGAGTATAATATATCAATGCCACTAAAAAATGCTTTTCAAGTCCCACTAAAAGTCAAAGGTTTGAAAGTTTCCTGTTTTGACTGAATTTATTAATTCAACTCTAGAAATACAGTGCCTGTGAAAATCAGCACCATATGTGTTTTACTTTAACAGAGTTCCACCCAAAGATGTATTCCCATAATGTGCCTGCTTGCTTGTTTCCAAATGTTGTACTCAGAGTTCATTTCAACATATATTTTCCAACGAGTAATAAATACTGTTTGCAAAGGAATACAGGAACTTATTAGCTTAAGTTTGTAGCTGGACAAACAAGTGGTTAAGGAAGGGAAAGAGATGAACCACATGTTTTCAGGTTCTGTTAGTGTTGCAAACCATATGGTCTGTGGTTAGAGGTAAAGCTAACAACTAGGACAAATCATAACAAATCCTACAGTTAGGAAAACTTAACATCTTTAGTTTTTATTTTAACTCTCTTTTACACAATGGAATTATATTAGAAAAGTTATCAATTACTTATTGTAAGAACATTTATATTTATAATGTTCCTATATATTTTTAGAATGTTAGTATTTTGATGCCATTAGCCGCAACAACAAACCGGTTGCAGATTGCCATGATTTCTGAAAACCAGGTTTCACGCCATAAGTTTTCTATTATTCTTTAATCTCAAAGGATTTTGCCATGCTTGTTGCTGCTCTATAGTCCTTGAAGCAGATTTGTGCAGAGCCCCAAAATGTATAGGGCTTAGTAAAGCTGTTCTCATTTCCATCACACTACGGGCCTTAGAATTAATTACTTAGATCAAATATCATGAGCATGAAGTTGCATCACAATTAGAACTGAAGGAATGCAACAATCAAAAACTGTTAAGCACCTGTGGTGATGTTGGCTATGATTATTGACATTTTTAGTGTAGGACTGGAGAGTAACTTAAGGTATTTGGGGGATAGGAGACATTAATATACTTTCTTCAGGGTCACATAATCTCAGGTGTCCATTTCTCAAGGCATTGATTAAGAAGTTCATAGATCAGAGTATCATGATTTGCAATGAAGAAAAAGCAGGAATACTAACTTCAGTTTTCTCTTTAATAGGCATTCTTCAAGGCCATCATACCTTCTCCAAATTAATAAAGATAACTCTGAATTTACAGAATAAGAGAGTTAAAATATTTATAACTGACTACATTCTACCAAAACTGTAAAGTATTCACCTCTTTCATACTCTGAGGCACAGGGATGAAGTCACTTAACAGAGATGTCCTGGATTCAGTTAGTGAATCAGGTGCAGGAAAGACTGATCGAAGAGGGAGAGGAAATTTCTTAACTGTTTTTGAGGAACCTTTCTTCTCTTTGACTGCAGACCTTTAAGCCACCATAATGGCTGCTGTGACACCCCACCACTGGCCCAGTAATCAAGGAGCCTCAATCCTCACCACTAGCACCAGTGAGGGACATACATTGGGAGGATGACAGGCACACATACAGTATTTCCAGATGCAGCTCTCTGCAGCAAGTGCAATTTCCCTTAAGAGCACACAGAGACCACAGTCAGTCCAGGGGTGGTTTCTCCCTCTTTCTCCAGATTCCCAATAAGACTCCCCATTGACACAGCTATAGAGATGAGATTTCAGCTGAGTGGCCAAGCCAAGACCTCCAGCACCCTCTCTGTCCAACCAGTGCTTCGTGTCTCTGCCCAAGTAGCTGACACACACACTCTTTGAAGTTTGATTTATACACACACACCTGGGAAAGGCTGCCACAGGTTTACTAGCTTTGCCCCCTTTTGTCCAGACTATAAGGTAGTTATCAGTGCCACCAGCCAACTCTTTATCAGCTCTTTTAAGGCCCTTAACAAAGGGTGTGCAGTCTTACTGTGTAATGTTACTATCAATACAAATGGTAGTTTGACCAAGAGCAAGGCTATTAGGAGTGGCCTGCATAGTGTCACCAAATAAATATACAAGTACTCTCAGAGCTTAAATATGTCTAGACAGGCCAGCCACAATGAAAGGTTTAAATATATTTAATAATAAATATTAAAAGAGCAAGAAAATGCATAATATATAATCACTGTAACATCAGAGTTAAAAATCACAGGAAATATTTAAAACAACATTGCAGGTCAGTCTCAAATAAATAAAGAAAACATCTAAATTAAGTTTTGCTATATTCTAGACTATATCTAAGAGAATTACTATAACCTAGTACACTTAATTAGAGCAGCAAGGCAGATGTGGTGAATAGATTCTCTAGCTGATGTTGTCCAAAGACAGAATACAGAATGCAGTCTCTCTCTCAGAGACTTCTTAAATTAATATCTCAAATATTACTGCTGGGATAGCTTGCAAAATAACATTTCTTGTCATCTGACTCTATGCCAGGTAAAACCCCCACTGCTGAAAGCTAGCAGTATTTAGCATCTACCTGTGAGAATACATACACAAGGGCTTTTCCTCAGACCTTTGCAGTTCCTGGAAGTAAAAAAACAATAAAGTACATCCAAGACAACACAGAGAACTTCTCAGCACAGACATTGCGTCTGTTGCTGCACTGAAACTGAAAGATAACATCTTTTTTTATGGCCCAGCCATAAAGTCATTTAATTTCAGCCATTTTTCTGAAATTTTGCAAGTTAACCTTCTGTATTCCTGTTTTCCCTTGTTAAAATATATACATTTAAACAGTTACAATAGTCAGGTATATTTCTGTTCTATTCCAGTAGGGCGTGCTGTGGTTACATTGTAAGCACATTGCAAAAACCTTTTCAACACACACTTCTGTACCAGCAGTTTGATATACACTTGACATACAGTTCTAATACATTTGTAACACAAGTATCTTACATGAAGAATGTTGGCATTCACAAATGACACATAACCATTTACAAAATTCCAGACAGCTATGCTGGCAGTCTCTCTGTTTGTCACACTTCTATATAAATCATGTTAATATTCACAAATGAGGAACTACAACAAGGACCCCTTGCACGGACGGCAACTGCACTGTAGTAGAGAACAAATAAAACCACAAAAATAGCCAGCATGGTAGAGAAACCTGCGTTTAATACAGACCGATTTCGGTCTCAATGACCTTTATCAATGTAACAATTTTTTATATTAGCAGAACAACTGCTAATATAGTAACACCATATTTTAAATTGACCAATTGAAACCAGAACATACTAGTCACCTAGCCCAAATTTAAAGGTATATACAATACACACGTAATCATCAAAAATAAGAAACATATACATAAAAAATATATATTAAATATATATACATACAAAACATAAATATCCCTTGACAACACTGGAAAAATTATTATTAATATATCAAAAAATATATTAAAAAAAAAATATATATATATATATATATATATATATGTATATAAAAAATATATACATATAAATAAATCTAGATAAATGTTTACAAATGGTCATTTAGACCTGGGGGAAAAAGTCCACCCAGATTTACAATCCAAGATCTTTCTTTTTTATTAATTTTTTATTAAGAATGTCATGCCATTTATTTTTGGAAAATTTGGAACCAAAAATTCTGTCAATAATTGTAAAGGAAAATATAGCTGTTTTGTGAACTAGAACATGTTTGTACAATGCGTTGGTGATAATCTTGTTACGTATATTACTCAAATGCTCAGAAATTCTAAGTTTAAAAGACCTGGATGTTTGGCCAATATAAAAAGCCGAACATTGACATTCAGCAAGGTAAATCACCCAACAACTACTATAATTAGATAATGTATGGATTTCAAAAACTTTGGATGTATTCTTACTTGAAAATTCTTTGGTTTTAAGTACATATCTACAGAAGGTACAATGTTCACATGGATAACATCCATATGACCTGGCACCCCCAATGGCCCTTTGTATTTTATCATACACTTGGATGGATGCATGTCTTTTGAAATGACTAAAATGTCCACCTAAAGTAATGCCCTTTCTATAAGAGATCCTGCATCTATCCTCTAATATAGTCGCCAAATGTTCTTCAGCAAGTAGTATATCCCAATACTTATTTATGACCCCAATCAAAGATTTGCTATTCTTAACAAACGTGGTAATGAATCTAATCTTGGAACTGCATCCAGACTTAGACCCACCATAGGTCAATAATTGCTGTCTGGGCATCCTTTCCACAAGATGTTTGATCTGAGATAAATGACTCTCCGAATATCCACGTTCCATAAATCTATTGGTGAGGTCTGTATTACATGAGTCAAGATCAGATGTTCTACAACAGATTCTCTTATTTCTCATAAATTGAGATTTAGGGATATTTTGCATTATATGACCTGGATGACAGCTGGAGGCATGTAATAACAAATTTGAACAAAGAGGCTTTCTATACACTGTACTGGCCAAAGTACCATCTGATTGCTTAGTGACCAACACATCCAAAAAGGATATAGATGTCTTATTGGCCTGCACAGTGAACTGGATTCCCCACTTGTTTTCATTTCAATAACCAACAAATTCATTCAAATAAGCCATATCATATTTCCAGACCAACCAGTAGTCATCCAGGTACCTACGCCAAATATCCATCTCATCCATGTATATGTTATGACTCCTGTCATATATAACTTGATGTTCCAAAAATCCCATAAAGAGATCCGCATATATGGGGGCAAAAGCTGCCCCCATAGCGGTTCCCCTATTCTGTAAATAATATTGACCATTGAAAAGAAAGACTTTTTTTGTCAAAACATGTTTCACCAATCCTAAAAAAAAAGCATTGAAAACAACACTATACAAATTAAGTTCTGAAAGCCAGAATTCCAACGCCATAAGTCCAGCCCAATGTGGGATATTGGTGTAAAGCGATGTCACATCCAAGGTGTACAAGAGCCAGCCATCCTCCAATTGGGAATTATCTATGAGGTTAAGAAATTTCTTTGTGTCTTTTATTCTGGCCCTTACACCCTTTAACAAGGGTTTCAAATATCTGGTAAGGTAGACAGAAATGGGTTCAGTAAGTGACCCATGACCTGACACAATAGGTCTTCCTGGAGGATTGTCAAGGCTCTTGTGCACCTTGGGAAGAAGGTAAAGGTAGGGTAACGAAGGCTCGGTAACTTTAAGGTGGTGGAGGGTTTGTTCATCAATGATACATTCATTACAGGCATGTTCCAAAAACTCATCAATCTCAGTCTTAAATTTAGAGCTAGGGTCAATTAATAAAGGAGTATAAAACCTAGTATCATTGAGTTGTCTGGTACCCTCCTTCTCATAATCTGACCAATTCATCACCACTATAGACCCTCCCTTATCTGCTTGAACTATCACCAAATCCTTCCTGTTTTTAAGTTTTAACAAGGCCTCTTTTTCACACTTATCAAGATTATCTGGCAACAAACCATACCCATTATTGTTTGCATAATGAAGCTCATGAAGTACACATCTTTGGAAAGTGTCATCATATTTATTCATTGATGGAACTAATTTAGAAGCATGAAATTTAAAACTACCCTTATGCTGATCTTCCTGGTCCCCAAAGAATATCTTTAAATTCAAAAGTCGACAGAAGGACTGTACATCTTGTACAAAATCATATTCAGACACATAAAAAGTAGGAATATAGTTTAAACCTTTATTGAGAACTTTATAATCATCCTTTGACAGAATTACTGAAGATATATTTATCACATTGTTGGTTTCATTTTCGGTTCTAACAATTTTTGCATTGTCTCGAAACTGACCCCTATGTTTGTGTTTCCTACCCCCACATTTCCTATTGCCCCTAAAGGGGTTTTCTGAACATGGTGGTCCATCTGTTCTACCATACTATGTTTAGGGACTGGTGATGTCTGAGGAGCCTCATTTTCATTACATTCATTCAGTACATGAAGACAAATTTTCACTTGACCCTTCCCCAAAGTACTTCTTGAGGATATATTTCCTTTTCCTTTTTTGTCTAAATGCCTGATCCTTACTTTTGAAAAATGTGACATTCTTAGATTGTTCAAATGGATGCCCAGAACTATAGTCAAATAAATATCTTTTGAATTTATTGATTTTCCCAGATTTGAGCTCATTTTCTACAGTTAACAAGTCACTACTTAGTTTACTCAAACATTCTTTATATTCTGGTTTGTCTTCCCATTTTTTGGCATCCTGACACATTCTTAACTTTTCTAAGTTCAATGTTTCAATCTTTCATTCATGGAAAGCATGTGAGGCCCTAACAAATTCCATAGTACAATTTTGCTGTATTTTTGCCCAAACTTCCAATAGTTCAGCATCTGGTTGTCCCACTAGAGGTTTCAACCTAATCCTCAAACTTCTCAGCGTAATGCCCTTGTATCATTGATGAGCAAACCCTCCACCACCTTAAAGTTACCAAACCTTCATTACCCTACCTTTACCTTCTTCCCAAGGTGCACAAGAGCCTTGACAATCCTCCGGGAAGACCTATTGTGTCAGGTCGTGGGTCACTTACTGAACCCATTTCTCTCTACCTTACCAGATATTTGAAATCCTTGTTAAAGGGTGTAAGGGCCAGAATAAAAGACACAACAGAATTTCTTAACCTCATAGATAATTCCCAGTTGGAGGATGGCTGGCTCTTGTGCACCTTGGATGTGACATCGCTTTACACCAGTATCCCACATTGGGCCGGACTTATGGCGTTGGAATTCTGGCTTTCAGAACTTAATTTGTATAGTGTTGCTTTCAATGGTTTTTTGTTAGGATTGGTGGAACATGTTTTGACAAAAAATGTCTTCCTTTTCAATGGTCAATATTATTTACAGAATAAGGGAACCGCTATGGGGGCAGCTTTTGCACCCATATATGTGGATCTCTTTATGGGATTTTTGGAACATCAAGTTATATATGACAGGAGTCATAACATATACATGGATGAGATGGATATTTGGAGTAGGTACCTGGATGACTGCTGGTTGGTTTGGAAATCTGATATGGCTTATTTGAACAAATTTGTTGGTCATTTAAACGAAAACAAGTGGGGAATTTGGTTCACTGTGCAGGCCAATAAGACATCTATATCCTTTTTGGATGTGTTGGTCACTAAGCAATCAGATGGTACTTTCGCCAGCACAGTGTATAGAAAGCCTCTTTGCTCAAATTCATTATTACATGTCTCCAGCTTTCATCCAGGTCATATTACGTGAAATATCCCTAAATCTCAGTTTATGAGAAATAAGAGAATCTGTTCTAGAACATCTGATCTTAATACAGACCTCACCAATAGATTTATGGAACGTGGATATTCGGAGAGTCATTTATCTCAGATCAAACATCTTGTGGAAAGGATGCCCAGACAGCAATTATTGACCTGTGGTAGGTCTAAGTCTGGATGCAATTCCAAGATTAGATTCATTACCACGTTCGGTAAGAATAGCAAATCTTTGATTGGGGTCATAAATAAGTATTGGGATATACTACTTGCTGAAGAACATTTGGTGACTATATTAGAGGATAGACGCAGGTTCTCTTATAGAAAGGGCATTACTTTAGGCGGACATTTTAGTCATTTCAAAAGCCATGCATCCATCCATGTGTATGATAAAATACAAAGGACCATTGGGGGTGCCAGGTCATAGGTTCATAGGTTCATAGATTTGTACTAAGCTAACTCCCCTTGCGAGCCATTTTAAGCCTAGCCAATTATCCCTTGTGAGACTCAAACCCTGCACCTTATGTTTGTAAGGCAAACACCTTCTATGGATGTTATCCATGTGAACATTGTACCTTCTGTAGATATGTACTTAAAACCAAAGAATTTTCAAGTAAGAATACATCCAAAGTTTTTGAAATTCGTACATTATCTAATTGTAGTAGTTACTGGGTGATTTACCTTGCTGAATGTCAATGTTCGGCTTTCTATATTGGCCAAACATCCAGGCCTTTTAAACTTAGAATTTCCGAGAATTTGAGTAATATACGTAACAAGATTATCACCAACGCATTGTACAAACATGTTCTAGTTCACAAAACAGCTAGATTTTCCTTTACAATTATTGACAGAATTGTTGGCTCCAAATTTTCCAAAAATAAATGGCATGACATTCTTAATAAAAAAGAAAGATCTTGGATTGTAAATCTGGGTGGTCTTTTTCCCCAGGCCTAATTGACCATTTGTAAATATTTATCTAGATTTATTTATATGGATATATTTTTTATATACATATGTATATATATATATATATATATATATATATATATATATATATATATATTTTTTTTTAATATATTTTTTGATATATTAATAATAATTTTTCCAGTGTTGTCAAGGGATATTTATGTTTTGTATGTATATATATTTAATATATATTTTTTATGTATATGTTTCTTATTTTTGATGTTTACGTGTGTATTGTATATACCTTTAAATTTGGGCTAGGTGACTAGTATGTTCTGGTTTTGATTAGTCAATTTAAAATATGGTGTTACTATATTAGTAGTTGTTCTGCTAATATAAAAAAAGTGTTACATTGAAAAAGGTTATTGAGACCGAAACCAGTCTGTATTAAACACAGGTTTCTCTACCATGCTGGCTATTTTTCTGGTTTTAGATATTCACAAATGACACATAATTATTTACATAATTCCAGATAGCTGTGCTGGCATTACCTCCTTTTGTGACAACTGCTATCACCACTTTCTAGGGGAAAGCATTATTTTTTCCCTATGTGATTATACAGATGTTCTTCAGTACAATTGGCATTCTAGTAGTTCTACAAGACAGAGAAAGACAGATAAGTATTTTCATTTCTTGATCTGCTTTTAAGTTCATTTTAACAATCTGTATTTGATTTAGCCAAGGTCTTTAAACCTATATTAGTGATTCCAGTGGTAATTATTTGAAATATCAGAACCTGCTAGAGCAAGTCCCGAAATACAGAGAGTGAATGACCGAAAGCTCAGACTTGCATATACTAAGTCAGAAATGCCATTTCTCTGAATATTCCCTTTTCTCAGAGAAGGAAATTTAAAGGAGAAGAGCAATTTTCTAAATTCACTCAACTCCTGTGTTTGTTTGTTTTTTTTTCGGTGTTTCAGCACTCTGCATTCCAAATGTCAAAATTTCAATAGGGAGCTGCTTCCAGTACACCGCTACATATTTTTGCTGTTTTACATAGTCTAACTGCTGTTATTAAGCCTTGGTTTCATTCTTGTGTACTGAGTATATCGCAGAACTTGTCTGTGCACTGGGTCAATTCCAAATCAGTCAGCTCAAGAGCTAAGAGTCGAATTGTTTTTCTTTCCCACCCACCTTGTTGTAGTTGTGTTCTTAAACCCAGGGTATCTGTTGTTGTCTGCCCCGTACAATAATTTGACAGCATAATTTCCTCCCTCTCCACGTTTACTGGCTGTTGACAATAATCACGTAAGTATCATTTTTGCAGTCGCTCTCCTTAAACTACTCACCAGGCTAAAAGATCACTGATACAATTGCTTAATGTTGAGTGAATTGATACTGCTTCCACTGGTTTTAGTATAAAATCAAAACTCTTTTCTCTCTATAGAAAGATGCCTCACTGAAAATCAGCTTATTTTAAATCCTAAAAAGACTAAACTTTTACTCTTTCTCCCCAAATCACTTCCACATCTCAAAACCACCTTTACTATCTCATCCTTAAATAAAACCATCATTAATGCTAAATCTCACACAACACTACTTGGAATGATAATAGATGACCAATTAAAATTTGACTTCCATGTCCAGCAATCCATTAAAAAACAAACCAAAAACTGGGTCTCCTCTATAGAAACAAAAAATTCCTAACTCTAGACTCTAGACTCTCCTTGGCTCAAGCTTATTTACTTGCAAGCCTTCTCTGTGCTGCCCCAATCATTAGAAGCCTTCAATCTTCCTTAATTACTAAGCTGGAACAGGCATACAATAATTTACTGCACACCTACCACATACCTCTCACCACTACATGGCACTAAAGAACCTACAGTGGCTTGAATTCCCCCATCAAGTTCTACTTTCATGACTCCACATAACTCACTTCTTACTCAACAAATTGTCAGCCTGGCCTTCCCTTTTCAATCTTGTATCTTACTATACCCCTACCCATCCACTGCATAGCACAGACCAACTTCTTCTACAAATATACAAACCCAATAAAACTGTTGGTAAAGTATTAGACAAATATTCAGTATCTCATAATTGGAACAAACTCCCACTCAACATAAGAAGCATTACACACTCCCAATAGTTTCAAAAAAGAAATAAAAAATCCTCAAGCTAAATCGTGAATATATCCTTGTCAAAACCCCACGTAAACCCTTACCTCTTCCTTCTGCTACTAATTTCTTCCTTTACTACTTTAGTTTTTGTTCTCTTTGTTTATTTTTACTTTGCTTATTTTTATACAATTGTATAAGTATTTGGAGCTTTTCTCCTCGGGTTTCCACTGAAAATGGGCTTGAGCTCAGCTGGACCAACCCGGTTAACAAATATGTCAAATAAATAAATAATGTTTTTTTTTTTTCTTTTTTTTTTACTGTGACTAGTTTATTGGTTCTTGCTAGTCACAGAAGGTGGTTTCCAGGCTTGGTGTTTTGTATTGAAATTTAAATACTCATTATCAAGTCCTGTTCACCCAAACATTACTTTAAAACCAAACTCCAAGCAATTATAGTTACCTCTGCCCCCAGAGTCATTCTGTTGGTAACATAGAGTAGCACTTCTTCATAACTTCTCTAGCCAGTCTGACTGAGATGGGTATCTTGAGACAGTGTAAGAATGGTCTCATGCTGTCTGCCAATCATCTATTACTCGAGCAACATAACACAAGGTGTGACAGATGAACATATATAATATCCTTGGAGACAAAAATGTCATGTACAGTAAATTCAGATACCAAAATCATCAGCAGTACACCACACATCACACCTCTCAAAGGCCATCACAATACACATAATCCATCATACACTGAGGTTTTAAAGATTAACTTGTCTAAACAACAAAGAATCCAAAACATAACACAGGCACAAAGCAATTTCAGCATATTAAGCCTACTTCCTCACATAGCACAAGAAGTCCTAAAGTCACAGATGCTGAGCTCATAAGGCAGACATTGACCCACTCGAAGATATGCCTCTTACCAGGCTGAACAAGGAAAGAGTGACAGTAATTTTTCTGGAGTTAGGATCCATCAGATCACTCGTGCACGTAAGTCCTTGAACAAGTGCCAGTATGACTCTGTCATAGTTCATGCTAGTGCCAATGACATGAGGTGTATCTCCCTTGATTATATGAAGAGAGACATGATGGAGCTCCCAGACTGTGTGTCCAAGGCAAGCATGAGCCTAGCACTGAGCAGCATTCTGCCTTCTCCAAGGATGATGCCGCAATATGAGCAAAAACGTAAATGACTTCAATAATTGGCTTAGTTTTTGATGTTATTCAAAGGAGGTTCAGTATTTGTCAACCTGGGAGGATATGATCAACAGACCACACTGCTTCACCAGGGATGGCCTGCATCTGTCCCCTCTAAGGTTTCGATTATTAGCAAAGATATTGTGCACCCCTATAACATCTTTTGTAGGCAATGCCAACCTGATAAATCTACCAACATAACAAAACAGGCAAAGGAAAACATGAAAGTGTTACTGATCGATGCTAGGACTCTGAACAAGAAATTCCACTCTCTGCAAGCCCTTCTTACCCTGGGAGACATTGACGTCTATGTAGTGACGGAGACATGGTTTAAAATAGTGGAGAGCATGCCGGATGTGCCGGACTAAAAAGCCTTCCACACATTTAGACCAGCTACTGCAAAGGAGGAGAAAAAAGGTGGAAGTGTATCAATCTGCATCCAGAAGGGACTCACATCAAGTCCGGTAAAGCAGCATGATGCACTAGAACTTCTTCATGCAATGGCTTTTAGACTTTGGTACACTGGCTGGACATACAAGTGTCAGCCAGAGGCAAATGCCCTCATGTTATGAATACTGCAGCATTTGAATTGAAGGACATTAATACAGGTTATTTCAAGCACAAAAAGAGAAACTGGCTAGGGGTAAAATGGCCCACAGGGGCAGCTAGCCTAGTAATTACCTACGAACCTAGGAAACTGTAATAATCCCAAAGCAGTATACACACACACACACACACACACACACACACACACACACACACACACACACACACACACACACACACACACACACACACACACACACACACACACACACACACACACACACACACACACACACACACGCACACACCATAGACCACAGATAAAGGCCTGTGCATTTATATATGAGTGTATTTCCATTCATGAGCTGGCTACATTTCATGTACCATTACATCAATTAAAACTTCTTACCTCCCATGCCATCGGGTATGCTAACAGTCTGACATGTAATGGATGTACAGCAAGCATGCAAAAGAAGCGGGAATAAACTGTGCTGATGTAACCCTGCCTCCTTGTCGTCCCCATAAATTAGAACATTTAGATCATATATCCTTCTACTCATCTCTCATCAACGAGGTAATCTACAGCTGAAGAACTCAAAACATAGGCTCAAAGCACTGGGAAGACATTTTTCAGCTCCAAAACTAAGTCCATGAGATATGAAGGGAGTACAAGTAAAAAAGGAAAACAAATCATACATTTGTTCGCTGATGATTTCCACAGCTTCCTAATAAACATAGACACACTGTGATCTGAACAGGCAGAAGGCACAAACAAGTAAACATTTAGATGACCGGGACTCTTGATAAATGTTTAACTTCCAAAAAGAACAATGGGTATTTGGAAAGGACTATCTGAATACTGCATGAGCTAAGGTTAATTGGAACACAAAAAAAAATGTTCTAGAGACATGGAGAGTTAATTTGCAGACAGGGGCAATTTCTCTTTCATACAAAACCATGTTCTTAAACTTTCACAGCAGCTAATACTGAAAGGAAGAAAAGCAGTATGATCCACAACTGAAAACCCTGATGAATAACTTCAAAGTGCTATACACTGTATGATTTAAATGTGACGGCATAAGCACAAAACTGAGAAAGCAGGCATAAGGTCGTTCAGATGATACTTGCCTTACAGAAACGCAAATTTAATTTTGATGCTTATTTATAACCAAAACTCAGTCTGTTTTTTATCTCAAATGCTTTTAGATACATTAGATGTTAAGGAATACAACAGCCTGAATATAATTATAGTATTTATTACAGTCAGACACATGAATGAATCACTGACTCATTTAGTATAAATAAAGCACATAAGATATAATTTCATCATAGCTTCATGCTGGACATTTTCTATTCATGGAGCAGAAGACTGCAGTGTACCAGTAATTTAATGCAGTAGGCTGGTGAGGGCATCACATGTAGCAGCCAAAACATGGAACTAACAGCAGCAGTTCTTCAAAAATAACCTGCAATGGGTTGTCAGCAGGGCTAGTGCAACTTTTGGCATCTAAGGGTCAAATGTGAGATGAGGTCATAGACACAAATTAGCTCTATACTTAAGAAGCACTACTCGCAGCCTAATATTAGGAGCTGTTGGAATCCAAACCACAGTAATAAACATCATCTTGCAAAGCACCTTTTAAAGAGTCACAACCTCCCTCTGATACTCTCTTCATTCACCTTCATCACCTGGAACATGGACAAAAGTCCCCTGTCATGCCATACACTCAGTGTCCTATTTCCATTTTTCCATAACTATACTGAGGTCATATACTGCATCATGATCCAGGTTTACTGAAAGAGCTATTATTGTATGATAAGTTTTTTTTCTTCTTTACCCTCGCAGAATGAATCCAGCTTATTATTCCTCACATTCTCATGTTAACTCTGAATTGTTTACCTACAGCTATATCTGAAAAAATAGACTGGTCTATTCATCTACCAAAAGTCTATCAATATGCCTTGTTGTAAATGTCTGTACACTGGTCATGTCTGAAAAGGGCCCACCCACCTGGTTAACAAAGAAAATAAGTAAATAGACATAAAATCATTTTTTCTAAACACAGCAAAAATATAGTCTATTAAAGAACAAAAAAAATGTAAGAACCCTTAAAGAGATATCAAAAAGGACATTGATCATACATTTAGATGTTAAACAACTGCAACATCACTAAACACATACCATGAAGCAAAATACAAAGGAAAAAACAGAGATTTTTGAAAGGTATAAAAAAGAAATATGGACATAAGAAATAAAAACAGATATGATATGGCTGAATATTTATCAAAGGACAAAGTCAAACAATCTAATCAATAGCAAAAAAATAAACTCCAAAGAAATTGGAAAAGAAATATATGCAAAGGCATCCAGATAAGGAAAATTTTACAAGACAAAAAAGGGGAATGTAGAATAGAGGATTAGTAAGGCAGAAGTTAAACAAGTAGAAACTGAAGTTATAGAATACCTGCTAAGTAAAGGATTTAGTGTAGAAAATTTAACACAGGTAACATCACAGCATAATGGAACAATGAGTCCCCATATTAAGGAGAAACAGATGGAGCGGGAGGCATCTGAAGTAAAAATATGGACATGGGAAAGAGAGAGATCTAATATGGTGCTATGTTTATGCCAAGGAGAAAGCAAAACTAATCAGTACAAAAAAAGTATCACCAAAGATATTTGAAGTGGAATATAGGGAAAAGGCACCTGAATATGGAAAATCTCACAGTACAAAAAAATAAGAAAACAAAGGGGGAAAACAAAAGAGGATTAGTAATGAAAAAGTTTAAGAAATAGAAACTGAAGTTGTGGATTACTGGTGAAATGAAGGATTTAGTGTAGAAAATCCAACACAGTTAATGTCACAGCACGATGGAACAATGAGTCCCCAATCTAAGGAGAAACAGGTGGAGCATAAGGCATCTGAAGACTTGCCACATTATGATGTTCTGGAGTCTTCTATAGGAAACCGGTACAAAAGGCCAGTTCAAGTTGCACAGCAAGTGAAGGATTAGGAAAATGCAGGCAACAGTGAGTGATGAACCAGTGAGTTCTTGTATGAAGGAGGAGCAGCAGACGACACACGATGCATCTGAAAGGATATGTCACAGGACGATGTTCTGGAACTTTCTGTAGAATGCCCACAGGAAACAGAGAAAAGAATGTGCTTTCAGTTTAGAAGAAAATGATCCAAGGGAAGAACTGCTTCATTTTATAAAGATGGATAGACATATTTAGATTGATAAAAGAAATAAGATTACAGAAAGTAGTTAAGAAAAATGTTAGAAGTCTGATAAAACAGATGAACACAGTAATCAAAACTATTAAT
Source organism: Protopterus annectens (assembly GCF_019279795.1). Lineage (NCBI taxonomy): Eukaryota > Metazoa > Chordata > Ceratodontiformes > Protopteridae > Protopterus > Protopterus annectens. The sequence continues at coordinate 477,649,972 of NC_056737.1, read as the reverse complement.
AGAAATTCATGTGATTTAACAGAAGTCTTCTTCTTGTCCTTTCAGCTGCTCCTATTAGGGGTTACCACAGTGGATCATAGGTTCTCAGAACAAGTGACAGTAGAGTTTTCTGGTGTCAAGTTGCCAACCCAGTGCCCAATCTTCTTCAGAAGGCACACACATGCACATACTCACACCTAGGGCCAATTTAGAACATCCAATCCACCTGTGGCATGTCTTGGGAATGTGGGAGGAAACCAGAGCACCAGGAGGAAACTCATGTGAACACAGGGAGAGCATGCAGACTCCGTACAGAAGGCACCCCAGCTGAGAATCGAACTGGAGAACAACTTGCTGTGAGATGACAATGCACAATGCTAACCGCTGCACCACTGTGCCGCTCACTGTAATTTAACAGTAGTAAACAGAACATAATACTGTGCAGCTAAATTAGTAGCAGATACAAGTCTTACCACAAAAAGCATAATGGAAAAGGAAGGTCAGAAATAAAATGCCACCATGAAAGCATCAAAAAGAGAAAACTATTAAGCAATTAAGACAAGAAGTGTCAAAGTTAGAAGAATATAGATGAGGGAACAAATCAACAAAAATATTTAGAAAGATATGGTAAAAGCATATCAGAAAAGACCAGTATCTATCATACACTATTGTACATAATAAACTGAAGATATCAGCATGGGCAGAAAAACTTAAAGAAAATATAAAGGAAAAGTACAAAATAAGCAATTCATTGATGGCCCAAAAAAGTTTGAGAGAGAACTGGGAAACAAAGCAAAAGGAATAGAAACATCACCAAAAAAAGAAGAAATAGACACATTTTGGAGAAGTATTTATGAAGACCCTGTGGAACATAAAGATGCTGAATAGATGGAAAACTTAAAATAAACAACGAGTTCAAATGTAGATGATATGAAATAGGATGAAGTAACAGCCAGAGAAATTGAAACAAAATTAAAAGCTCTTAAACAGAAAAAACAGATGCAGTAAATAACTTCTGGCTGAAAGTATTAACATCTTTACACAAAGATTTAGCCCTGACTAAGAATTACTTGTATATGCACTCTGAACAGACACTAAACAGGTTAACAATTGGAAAAATTATACTCCTCCTCAAGAGTGAACCTGTAATCTGTCTTAAAAACTGTAGATCAATAACTTGCCCTCTCACAATGTACAAACTATATACTTGGAACTGATGTAGAGTTTATAGTCATTAAAAAAACTCAATCATGGCAATAGAACAAAAGGGTAACAAAAGAAAGCCATATGGAAAAAGGATCACTTAACAAAGTCATATTGAAAAACAGATCACTTGCTGTTAAATAAAGCCCTAACAGAGAATTGTAAAAAGGGGAAAAAGTCAAAGTATGGCATGGTTAGTTTATAAAAAAGCATTTGACAGCATCCCACATACATTTTATAAAGGAGTGCTTACAGATGAAGAAGATATATCCTGCATTTATCAGTTACATTACAGTGACCATGAAACAGTGGTAAACCAAGTAGTAGTTTAGCCATGACAAAGAGCAAATTATTATCCCTGGGATAAAAATTCAAGAGCAAATTATTATCCCTGTGATAAAAATTCAAAGGGAGATATTTCTTTGTCACCGCTGTTTTGTCTTGCCCTTAACCCATCAAGCTGTTTACTTAATAGATTAGGCCATGGTTACAGTCTGGCTGCTGGAAAAAATACAGTTGTGTAAAATTTTGACATAACAGTATGTGTTTCTTTTCACTATTGCAGTATTCCTAACAGAAGGGATCTCCTGCCAAGGATAGCCCAACATCTGGCCAGTTTACCAAAGCTTTAGTATTTACAGGAGCCGTAGGTCACACTTATGCTCTCCGCGCAAGACACAGGGCATAAGCACGACATATGGATGCATGCATTCAGAAATGAAAAAGCCCCAGGAGGAACAGAATATCCCTAGGGACAAGGAAGAACACGTGTATCCAGAAGGAGAAAAGTAAGAAAGACCCCTCAGCCAGGAGGGCAAGAACAGGCTAGAGCAGAGGGGGCAGGAGGGAGGGAGTGAATACTGCAAAAGTGAACAGAAGGACATCTACTGCTATAGTAAGGTTTTACACAAGTGTACTATGTCCTTCCATATCACTGGTGCAGTATTCCTAACACAAGGGAGAGTACAAAAGCTCAAGGGAAGCCAGGAAGAAAAAGGCACTGAAGAGCCCCCTAGAAACTCATGCAGGATAGCCCTGGAGATACCTTCACTAGGCATTACAAGTTGGATGTTATATACAGAAGACCAAGTAGCAGCCTCTAGGATGGTATTGGTATCCAGCCCCTTGAAAAAAAAAGCACCAGAGGAAGCAACAGCTCCAGTAGAATGAGCCTTAACCGAACAGGAAAGGCATTTAGCAGGAAAAGAATAAAAAAAAAAAAAGAAATGGCTTTAGAAATTCAGGAAGCAATGGTCTGCATAAAAGCAGTTAAACCCAAGAACTATGATTAAAGAAAACAAAAAGCTGCTCAGATTTGCTAATAACTTTAGTTTTATCCAAATAATATCTGAGCTGTTTATGCAAATCCAGGGTGTGAAGAACCTTCTCACTGGCAGACTGTGGAGAAGGAAACAAGGAAGGCAAATGAATGCACTCATTAGCAGCTCTAACAACCTTGGGCATACAAGAAGGATTAGTATGAAGAGACATCATGTCTCTGTGGAAAATTAAACAAGGAGGAACAGCAATGAAGGCCTGAAGTTCAGATCCCCTCCTAGTCAAAAGACTGTTTATGAGTTAAATGCTGCACTCTTTCAGTAAGGAGAACACATTAAATAGCTTATAAGAAAATTGTACCATATGAGGTTGGGGAGGTGAGTAATATAATTGGGGTTTAGGGTGAGAAAAGTAATTTCAAATAAAATGAAGCCTAAACTCCATCTATGATGATTGTCAAACAATTTCTTATTATCCATTTAATAGTGCAAGGCTCTAAAAAGCAAATTCCCTTAGCAATACCTTGCAGAAAAATTCTACTTAACTGACAATATATTGCCAAAATATGAGCTGCATTGTCTTAAATAATAAGCAGTACAAGGTATTTGGGCTCTGTGGCCATTAATGCCTTGCCAGTGCTCCCCTCCCCCGACCTTATCTCCTTTTTTTTCAAGGAGCAGCAGCCATACCACTGGGTGAATGTGTGGATACCCATCCAGCTGTCTGACTTCTTTTTGAAGTGTTTCACGCTGCTTAATTTGGAATGGAGATTTGTTCTGGAGAAAGGGTAACCATTGTATGATAAATGTGCCTCTCCACCTTGTTTTATTTGCTGAAGCAGGTGTAGGTCCCTGGTTCCAGTGTTAGTGAGACTGTTTGATTTCTGGAAATTGAAGAGGTCTTGGACTACTAGATCCTCAATGGTCCAAAAGGCAAGACACAGATTGCCCCTAAGGCATCAATACAACACTGAATGAAATGCCCCAAGCTCTCCTAGTAGCTGCTGCCTTTTAAGCATGTGATCTTTTTAGGTAGGGACATCTATGCATTAATAACAAAGTTACAGAATTATTATTTATACTAAAACTAATGTGATTACACAGTTGCACAATACAATGTGCAGACCATTTGGAAACCAAAGATGACAGTAAAGACAGGTTTTATTTGTTTATTCATTTCTCCATTCATTTCATTTGTTTTGTGTATTGGTTTGGTCTCAGAATCCTTTTCGTCCTTGAGCTCACAAGTGAAACAGATTACTGCACCATATCAAGTAGAAACAACAAACTTACACAAATCAAATATACATGTAAAGCATTCTGTCAACATGCACTTTTCACTTTAAATGTCTAATTATTTTACTGGTGGCATAACAAATCAGTCACTGTTCCTGTAAGAGCTATAGACTGCTCTCATGAGTTTGCCATGCTACTTTATTAACCTTAGACAACTAATTTAGGGTGGACAGTGGTTAAAGGTTGCATGTTGTAGGTACAGTCCTACTGAAAACATTTTTACCTACAACCATTCCATAGGGGACCTTATTAGTTTTAGGGCAACTTTGTTTTAGCCTAGGGTATAATGTGTGATATTTATTACTAATTTATTAGTGGGAGTAGCAGTATTCTAATAAACAATGGCATGATATTTTGAAACTAGGAACATTTAGTAGTAGGGTAGCTCATTCCGTAATAGAGAGCTAACACACTTTCTTGACCGAGTCACAAATGTTCTCTAAAGCTGGAGAGTAAAACGGACCTACAAATTGTTTTTAATCTGTAGTATAACTGTTCTGAGATAAGTTCAGGTGTGTGAGATGCAACTTATATTTTAGTATAGGAATCAAAAGTGCAGTTTCTATTGCCCTTCTAGACTCAAAAGGCAGAAGATACACTAGTTTATAGCTTAATCTCACTTGTTTCTTTATAGTATATGTGCAATATTCAGTGTGGATCCTATCAATAGGAGACTGTTTAAGCCAGATATTTAAGCATTTATGCAGGACAACCAGTTGAACCATAGTGTTGCGAGGGCCCATATTTTGTTTTCACACAGTCATTGTGGCATATGAAATTATCCACTGGCTGAAAGGGTCTCGTAAGTACAGAAACCCAGCTGTTTTGAATTTGGGTCTTTAGGTTGAGAAATTAATACTGGGTGTTCATTTAAGAGCCTGAAATACACATTGTAAGAGACTTGGTAATAGATGTGGGTTAAAATAGCACAAAAAATAGGAGAAGAAATTAAAAGAAAGAAAGGAGAGGAGAAATGTTAAGAATTTTGAACTGCATTTTATATATTCGTCTTCAGAGTTTCCTAACATAGTGAGCTGAAAATATTTAAAAAAGTGGAAAGACATTCTATGCACTGTTTCAATGGAGAGAGACTATTGGGGTTATGTCTAAGGAGTCAGGTGGTTGAGACTGATTCAAAACCAAGTATTTTGCAGATTACACACAGACTTAAGTGTTACTTTGGAGAGTGGTTGTGAAGGAGTAAATAGTACGTACTGTAAAATAATTTACCAAGAACAAGTTTTGTTGTCTCATTTATGACCCTGAAAATAAGACTTCAGGGTGATTGTCTAACCTTTGGCTGAGTAACTTTGACAAATTTCTGCATAGTACAAGGAATTCTTGGCAGTAGTTTGGGTCACTGAGCTTTTTCCAGTTTTAAATGGTTTGCCTCATAGTTTAAGGTCTGTTGTATGGTAATGACATGTTGTCATCTTCGAGTCCCCTGGTTTTTAAAGGGTTAAACTTATCTTGAACTTGGGACAAAATGCTGATGAGATGGTTTGGAGTGACACAAATGTAATCTTTGCCAGATCCCGATCAAAGAAGTCTAATTTTAGGAGTAGGACTATTTCTTTTGCTTCTGGGATGGATATTCTAATCACTCAAGCTGAACATAAATTCAGACTTTTTAAATGCCCATCATCTTATTACAGAGAATTGCACTAAAACAATTTGCAAACACCTTTGTAGATGTACATTTTTTGGAACTACTGGTGAAGACCTACTCAAGAATGCTGGACTCTCCTTTCTGCATATTAGGTCTAGCTGGAGTGCTAACAAAGAGTGGCTATCTTGTATTACAGCTGTTTCACAGATGCTTTACTTGGTTCCAACTCTAGTTAATGTCAAAGATGCTTAAAAGTATAAAGTGTTGGTTTTAATGATTTTTGTTTGCATTAGCCAAGACTTTTTCAGGGAGAGGGGTGACTGATGAGTTGGGACTAAGGCAATATTATATTTAACTTAGTTCAATATCTAGTTACTTACAATACAGTTTGGGGTCTTGTCTGGTTTTCCCCCTTGAAAACTTGCTTGCAAGTTTGCACTGAGCAGTACAATGCTACCTCCCATTATTTCTGCTGTTCCATTATCCATGCAAGTGTGGTGATTTTGAGTGATATGGGTAAACAAACTATTTGCATCCTTTTGCCATGCTTTAGTGATAGTGCTCACATCTGGCCTGATCAATGACATCCTGCTCACATCTGGCCTGATCAATGACATCATTAACTATAGCAGATCCCACTTATTTAGACTACATACGATAAGAATTTTTAAACTTCAGTGGTAGAATTGTGTCAGTGAAAAACAGTTAAGTGCCAGATATTTCTGTTTCCTTGTAAGTTAGGATAAATGATAATCCTCATACAAATGCTTGAACTGTGGGGCAGCTTCTTACATTAGAGGTATACAACTACACACCATATTAATTGATCTACAAAATGGACCTCTTTGATATCAAGTGGGATCTTCCATCACTTAAGCCCTCATTAAACAATTCTTCAAAGATCTGTAGCATCCTTACTGAAACAGCAAGGACACAACTGCACTCCTAAAGATAAAATTATATTTTGACTGTTCATATACCTGTAATATCCTACTTTTGAGAGTCTATATGGTGGAAAAGCAGCAGGGAAGAATCCTAAAAATGACAGCCTTTTATTGATGCAAGAGCCAGACAGACCAAGAAGGCAAGAAGGAGAAAGCTATGAAAGTGCTAAAATGGCTGTTAACATCTCAGCTGCTTAAAAGAGACATTAAGCAATAGAAACAACAATGCTTAATGAAGATATGCCTTAATAACTATGTGACCTCAGAAGAAATGATCAAGTGGATGGATTCTCGAAACAAGTGCTAAGAGGAGCAATCCTGCTGGTCAGGTTACATTTGATTGCATTAACAAGAGAGTAACTGGACAAATTGTAACAGAAAGTGCTTTCCATCTACTTGGGAAAAATCTTTTTTGGAAAATGTGAACCCCTCCCAGTCTGGAGAAAAGTATAAGCAATTGGTCTATCTTCCTGTTGTAAAGCCACCTTTAGGTAAAAAACCTGAACTGACAGACCATAATCATAGCATGGAAGACCCTATCCTCCCTAAATTTTGCCCCAAGGAAAATAAAGGGGGATCAAATGCCTTGCTGGGAAACAGTTGCAACAACAACCTCAGCAAGAGACAGATTCATCCCCAAAGAAACAGTTTTTGTGAAAGATCAAGTTGAGTTATTTGCGAATGATAGCAGGCAGTTCCAGTATTTGTCTCGTGGGTGGGCTTTCCCTCCCGTACTCAAAATTACATTGCTCAGTTATATTATATGCTCATATATGGATGACCTGTATGAACTGTAATGATGAGAATTAGCTCAATGCATTTATATCATCCTTTCAGTGAAAACATGGCATTTAGGAAAAAGAATAATTATCTTTTTGTTTTGTTTTAATGTATTGTTTTTCTCTGAGTTACATTTAATTTGGAGTGAGAATAGTAAGGTAATGAGAGTCTTGGAATCAAATCTCCCCATATGGGAATTGCAGTGAGGCTTGACATCTTGCAAGAACATTGCTTTGAATTACTACTGCTTGTGTGTTTGCATGAAACTGCTTTTTGAGTACCACTATAGTAATTTTTTGAGTATTTGAGGAAACAGAGTAGGGAATTAGGAAGAACGCACTCCCTAAAGAGATGTAATAGCATCTAGGAAAAGTTCTATACAAAATAAAAATGTCAGGTCCCCTCATCCAACTGGCTCAAAAGAAAGATGGACAAACCTTTTAAGTCATGGTTTGATTCCAAAGAAGGAGCAAGGTTCATATTCATAGACCAGAAAAATAGCAATGCTTTTAGCAATAGCTTGACAAGCCTGTGCCGAGTACCATAGCCCTGCTGTCCAAGAGGTCATGTAGCCCTGCTGTCCATGAAGTCATGTAGCCCCGCTGTCCATGAGGTCATGGTGCTCTGTGCTGGCTGAAACATACATTATGATGAAATAATTGAAACCCAGGAAAAGCAAGGATTCAAGATAGGTCAAACTGTATTACAAGTTCACAGGCTGTAAAAGTGATATTTCTCCATTCAGATGGACAACCTTCCACTTAGAAAAGTAACTCAGCATAGTAGAAGGTCTTTTGTTTTCTAAACCTTTGGAGTCTTTGCTGTAAGTTCAGGTGTGATTAAATGACATTGTAGAGTATGAAGGCCATGAAGTCCAAATACTTATCCTCCCAGCCACCTGGGACATCCTTTCTCTGAAATGGGAGCGTTTCCAGCTTGGTTAAGAACTTGAACACCAGAAACATTCTTCCTGAAAAACCATAGATGGTAAAAAATGTGCCTTTTCCATTCTTTTAATTTGTCCAATATGTGTGAAACCAATGATCATAGAAAAGCATGCAGGGACATTCACCTCAATATTAGGGATCCACCCACTTCCCTAACCTTGTCACTCAAGTAGAATCTGGGAAGTGCTACATTTTTATTTGTGGCAAAAGAAATCAACTTCAAGGGTGTCCAGCTCCTGAAAGACCTTCTGTACATAACAGTTAATACATGTCAGGTTTAAATACAGACTCTAGCTATGAAGATGAAGAAGTCTCTGATGGCATAACTGCTGTTTAGGAAAATTTTATTGGGGCTCTGTAATTCTCATGGGTAGTGACCTACCCTTTATGGCATCAATGTATTAAATATTAGGAATGCTTTTCCTTAGAGGTAAAATATTGATATACTTTTCATTCCACTTAAAGTGGTTCCTTAACTTGCAATATTATTGGATGTTGAATAACATGGCTATTTAATGAACAAATGAAAATTTCAGCACAGACCGAAAAGCTATACAGCCGTTAATGCATAATTTGTTTCATCTGATTCAGATGGTGGTGACACTTGGCTTAACTTACAGCAGGAAATGAATAAAATACACATTTTGAGAGGCTTGCCCACCTTTAAACTGCAAACATATTAAAGCAATGTCTTACTGATATAAAAGAAAATGCCTACTTTTCATAGAAGTACAGGTGCAAGTGGTTGAACAACTTATTTTGAACACATGAAGGTAAAATATACAAATAACAAACATGGATTTAGAATTTATATTTTGGAAGATGAAAAAACACTGCATTTGTTTTTTTCTCATTTAATTTTAATTTTTTTATCCTGGTACAGAGTATCTATTTCCCAGTTGCTGTGAAAACCACTGTGAAATTATGCACTCACCTTTTCTTTTTTTTTTTTTGCTTTTAACATTTTTAGCAATTAAAGAAAATCATTAATCTGTAAGTACAGTTTATCTGCATACTAGCTGTGCTTCGTCATTCCTTAAAATGTCTCTCTGGGATTATTATTTTACAGATTAATTCATTCTCTTTAGTAGTCTGTGATTTACTCTGCATATATTTTCAGCCTGCAGTCACCATCAGGACTAAATACCACAACTTATGATCCTGTTGGTATGACTATTGCAAAAAAAGCCCCAGAGGCAAATAATTTCAATTTGCAATAGTCAACTTGTTTGCACATCTCCTTGCCTATTGCATGTCTGTTGGCCTCTTATACTCACCATAAGTTGTCTCAATGCTGATGAGATGCAATGATGAAGTAATTTACCATTTTCAAACCTATTACTATCCTCATAGTCTGTTCCAGTTATCTAACACACTTTGTGAAACTTCACTTCTGGGCAAAGTCTCTCAGGTCTCATCCAACAATAAATCCTCAAGTTTTCTTTTATTGCTGCGTGTCTTTTCATAAAAAAATACCGTCCTTTTAGACTTCATGAACTCTGCTGTTTGAAATTGCTCTGGACCTCACCTCAAAACATCTCATTGCCTTAGAGGAGATTGAAGAGTCCTAGTATACTGTCACACTCGTAGCCATAATGATTTTTTTATGTATATGCTCTACCCATTTCCCCATCTATCTGTGTGTGGCCACAGTGTTTTTTAAGCATGGGATACATACCCTAGTGTCACCACCAGGACTGCCAACCCTGTTTATGACCTCATCACTCAGGACAGAGAAACCAGTAAAATTCCACTGCCTTTCCTATCTCCCCCAGTGAGCTCAAGTGCTGGGCTCACTAGCTGAACCATGGGCCAACTGGATCATAGTCAGGGTTCTCTCCTTCTGTTCAATGGAGCCATCCATCTCAAATTAGCTTAAATCTTGTTCCGTAGCACTTTATATACTTCACAAAAAATACGAATTATAATCTTTGCTTATAATCACTGAACAAATTAAAATTAATTAATAACCCACTTTGGATGAACTAATTGAACTTTATTGAGCCACTAAAGTGAAAGATAAATAGGTTTAGTAAGCAAAAGAGCAGTATTATTCTTCAGAGTATTCTGGCATTAACACTGATATGAAGTCTACAGTTCTTAAAAGTAAAAAACACCAGCAATTGAGATGAATGGACTGCTTACCACCAAAGCAAATAACATGAAAAAACCTATAAAGCAAGCTGTCTGACACATGGCCAGGGTAAGTATAAAATGAAGAGTTTATTAAAATCGGTAAGCGCTTTTGCGAGTGCTACACTCGCTTCTTCAGACCAAAATCGATATTTCATTAACATTCAACTTTAAAATCTTTCAAAAATTATTCCAAAGTTAAGCCTCCATTCAAATAGGTTGTTTAAAACACATGACTCTAAAAGTAACAATGTAACAAAAGCCTTTTAAGGGAACCCTTATTACGATAATAAAACACATCTACTTAATATGATTAAAACATGAACCCGTAAAAACATGAAATATGCGTCATATAAACTCATAACAAACATAAAAAGCACAAAGCATACCATAACAAATATGGTTACTGATATTGTGCATCCTCATTGATATATGATCACACATAAATAAAGAGATGGAAAGCATAGGAAAACAAGCACATCTAACAAATATATATAAATATGTGTTGATGAACCATTCTATAATGCTATGTAACAACATAAAAACATCAAAAAGAAAACAGCTGCTAATATATGAAAACTGGATGCCTAAAATAAACTAAATAAACTCAGAGCCAGTGCTGAAAGTACTGAAACAATATAACAATGCGGCAGTGAAAATTAATGAATGTGTAAACAAAAAAGAATAAGAACTAGTAAAATTCAAACCGAACACTCGAATAATGTAATAAAATGGTAATGAATGTGATGAGTATCTAAAAACTAGGAAAAGTATCTAATAAAAAAACTGTGCAACAAAAACCTAACCAAAAATGTGTAACTGTAACACTGCATAAAAAAATGAAGATAAGAATACCTAAAAAGGAGCTGGAGCTAACAAAATAAGGTGAACCCTAATGACAAAAAACAATCTAGCCAGAACATATATGAAAAACAAATCATTACAAAGTATATAAAACTAAGAAAGAAGTGTATAATACATTATGATAAATAGTATAATATATAAATAGAGAATTATTTAAACAATGATCTAGCTTTCAAAATAGGGTTCAGTGGTATGTGTCCATTGAGGCCCATATCAGCATCAGCACGTAATCTAATGATCCATTTAGCTTCATATAACTCAGTATAATTACGTATCTCACCCACACTTTGGTTCTGTACAATATGATCACTCACTATAAACTTAAAAGTATGATGAATAGATGTACTAACAATGTGTTTTGCTAATGCATTAGTTAAATTATGTTCCTTGATATTGTATAGATGTTCCCTGATTCTATCTCTGGGGCACCTGATAATCTTTCCCATATAAAAGGAACGGCAGATGACACAATATACCAAATAAACAATCTTGGTACTGTTGCAACTAGCAGAAATATTAAAAACATACACTTTTCCAGTAACTGGATGTTTAAATTCCCCACTAGTGTCAATGAATTTACATTATACCATGACCCCCCATTAATATTCCAAAACGTGCACGCTGATTGGCCAGCGTGCACGTTGTAAATCGACTTATACTAATGGAAAAAGGTCCAGTCGCCCGGACTTTTTCCATTAGTATAAGTCTCTTTTAAAACACTGTCTCGCTATGTTAAAAGAGTTTAACATAGCGACACAGGTTTAAAAAAAGCAATGGAGATCTCCGTTGCTTTTTTTAAAGCTGTCTCGCTATGTTAAACTCCTTTAACATAGTGAGACAGTGTGTAAAAAGCAACGGAGATCTTGCTTTCTCAGTTGCTTTTTTTTAAACCTGTCTCGCTATGGTAAATGGGTTTTCAACGGAGATCTTGATTTCTCCATTGCTTTTGGCCACAGCTCTGATGTACTGCGTAGGCATGCGCAGTACATCAGAACTGCCACGGATACCAGCCAGCTGCGGAAGGGCAGCAAAGAGACATTATACAATGCCATTATTTAAGAAAAGTAATTATTTCTTTTCTTAAATAATGTCATAGTATAATAGCAATAACCCACTTCTGGGTGTGGGTAATGCGGGATTTACCCACGGTTGTCTTTGTTTGGTCCCTCGGGCTTCGCCCTCGGGACCAAACCACACCAACTGTGGGTAAATCCTGCATTACCCACACCCAGGCATGGGTTATTGCTATAATAATTACATCCCCCACAAGGACTGGTATGACACCCCTATATATCGGGGGATTTTCAAAACTTTCTGGCATTGTTGAGAAATGGAGTGTTTTGAAAAACAAGGTTGGGTAACAGTATTTCTTAGATCAAGAACATTGTTAAAAACTTGAATAAACTTGAGTAGTCTGTCATTCATCATAGCCCTTTTAAATAAAATTTATGCCTAGTCTACCTACTTCTTCCTGGAACCTTGTGTCCTCAACAGTGATCCTGGAGGCTCCTATGGCCTGTCCCTTTACAATATTAGAAACAATATGTGAAGGGTGTATACTACTTCTAAGCAAGTTCGTATTACAATAAGATTTTCGATGTAGCTCAGTAGTGACATTCCCCTCCATATTTCTCTTGATAGATACATCCAAGAAATCAGTTTTATTAGTACTTATTGCCATATCAAATTTCAAATATGTGGTTGTGTGTTGTATATCAATATAAAAAGCTTCATGGTCCTGAAGGCCACCTGTTCAAATTAAAAAATATCTTCAACAAAACAATGATAAAAAGGTATATCAACATTATAAAGATGGTTCTGTAGTATATACCATTGTTCCATATAGCCATAAACATATTGGCATAGCTACTGGCACAGGCTGTGCCCATAGTTACGCCATCCAATTGCAGATAGTACTTATTATTAAATACAAATGCATTATAAGATAAAACTAAGTTCATAAATTTAGCTATTAATCTAATAGACCCTGTAAAAAATCTTAATGCATACATATTATGATCTAAAACCAGACATAAATTGTGTCTTTCGGCTTTTCCTGGTTAGGGGTCACCACAGCGGAACTCCGGTCCGCTAATGATTGGCAGTAGATTTTTAGGTGCTGGCTTGCCGGGCCTAACGCACAACCTTCAACGAAGGAACATCCATTCATGCATGTCACCACACAGAAGACGCTCTAACTGAGAATTGAACGGGCAACGTTTAACTGTGAGGTGACAACGCTACCACAGCACCACAAACCAGACATAAATATTTTTCAAAAAGATCGAAAAAGGTTCTGTAAGCCAACCAGCCCCCGAAACAATAGGTCTTAATGGAGGAGTAAAATGGTCTTTATGGATTTTAGGTATACCTTGTATGTTAGGTACCACAGGGTACTCAACAACTTAGTAATTATACAAATCATGTGTGATAATCCTAGTATCTAATAGTTCAAGCAGTATCTGGTCAATGTTGACTTTCATCCTATGTACATCAGGGATGGTAATCTGTCAATATGTGGAGACATCCATTAATATTTTGTTCATGACAATATTATAATAAGTAGTATCCATTATTACTCTAGGCCCTCCTTTATCAGCCAGTTTAATAGTTATATTATGCTCATTTTTTAACCTTTTAAGAGCCTGTTTTTCTTGAATAGTCATATTATAAATGTGTTTGCCTCTTCTAGTATTAGTAAATAATTCATATAGATCATTGATACATAATATGCTAAAGGCTTCCAACAAAGGGTGGATCACTGGAATTATGTTACTCAGCTTTTTATATATATTAACAGTACCTTGAGTAGTGTCAGAATATAAAATCTTCAACATCACATTCAGTAGAAACAGCTTGAGATCAATAATCGTCTCTGCCAAATCAGCTAAATGGGAGGGAATAAACAAAAGACCCTTCTCAAGTAGGGAAATATCATGAGACACTAGGATTATCACACATGATTTGTATAATTACCTAGCTGTTGAGTACCCTGTGGTACCTTGAATACAAGGTATACCTAAAATCCATAAAGACCCTTTTACTCCTCCATTAAGACCTATTGTTTTGGGGGCTGGTTGGCTTACTGAACCTTTTTCGATCTTTGTTGAAAAACATTTATGTCTGGTTTTAGATCATAATATGTATGTATTATCTGACTTAAAGAATTTTTTACATGATCTATATACTTTCTTTTATACTAACAGTATTATTAATGAGTATTATTTTGTCACCATGGATGTTCGCTCTCTCTTTAGAGTCATACCTAATCAAGAAGGCATTATGGCTATGACAAAATATTTGCTGGATAGCTGTCTACTTGAAATCAAGACTGTTAGATTAATAGCTGAATTTATGAAATTAGTCTTACCTTATAATAAATTTGTATTTAATAATAAGTACCATCTGCAATTGGATGGCATAACTATGGGAACATCCTGTGCCAACAGCTACGTCAATATGTTCATGGCTGTATGGGAACAATGGTATACCCTACAGAACCATCTTTATAATGTTGATATACTTTTTATCATCGTTTTGTTGACAATATCTTTTTTATTTGGACAGGTCGCCTTCAGGCCCTTGAAGCTTTTTATACTGATATACAGCACACAACCACATATTTGAAATTTGATATGGCAAGAAGTACCAAAAAAATTGATTTCATGGGCCTATATATCAAGAGAAATGTGGAGGGGAATGTCACTACTGAGATGCATTGAAAATCTTATCATAATAAGATGTTACATAGAAGTAGTAGGCACCCTTCACATATTTTTTTCTAATATTGTAAAGGAACAGGCCATAAGAGCCTCCAGGCTCAATGTTGAGGACATCAGGGTTCCAGGAAGATTTATATAGACTTAGCATGAATTTTATTCAAAGGGGCTAAGATGAATGACAGATTATTTAAGTTTTTAACAATGTTCTTGATCTAACAAATACTGTTGCCCAACCTTATTTTTCAAAACACTCCACTTCTCAACAACACCAGAAAGATATATTGGCTAGAACAGATCGAGTGAAATGTTCCCTATTTTATAGTAATGCTGTCAAGTATATAAAGGAAGTGATAAGTAGGCATTGGAATATACTTATCACACTGATGACAAAATAAAAAGTGATGTAGGTAAGAAAACCTTCATTTAGGTAAAAAATAAGTAGTCAGTTAAGAAATTATTAATAAAGATCATTTTGAAAATCCCCCAGTATATGGGGGGGGGGGGTCATACCCATCCTTGTGAGGCATGTAATTATTGTAAATTCATTGACACTAGTGGGGAATTTAAACATTCAGTTACTGAAAAGGTGTGTTGTTTTTAATACTTCTGCTAGTTGCAACAGTACCAACATTGTTTACTTTGCATACTGTCTCATCTGCCATTCCTTTTATATAGGAAAGACTAACAGTTGCCTCAGAAATAGAATCAGGAAACATCTATACAATATCAAGGAACAGAATTTAACTAATGCATTAGCAAAACACATTGGTACATCTATTCATCATACTTTTAAGTTTATAGTGATTGATCACACTGTATAGAACAAACGTTTGGGTGATATACATAATTATATTGGGTTGTCTGAAGCTAAATGGATCATTAGATTACATGCTAATGGTGATATCAGCCTTAATGGACATGTACCAATGAAACCCATTTTGAAAGCTAGACCATTGTTTAAATAATTCACTATTTATATATTATACTATTTATCATTATATATTATACGCTTCTTCTTTCTTAGTTTTACTAAACTTGTAGATCCACAGAAACTATAATCGAACAGAAAGGTTGTCCAGACAAGCCAAGGTTTCAAAACAAAGTAACGTAGTTTATTTACAAAAGATAAAACACGTTTTCGCTTCTGTTACACAGAAGCTTCTTCAGCATACCAACAAACACAAGCTCACTTCTTTTAACCTGCTATCAGGCAGGTGATTAATTGAAGCATTAAAATTTAAAGACAAAGTACATACTTATTCAGTGAGCGGGAAAAATGAAAAAATAACCACAATATAAACATTGATCATAGCACTACAAGAAGTATTCATGAGTGCAATAGTTGAACATTTAAAAATTTTTAAAAATCTTTCTTTAAAAATTTATTAACATAATTATACTAAAATAATTATATTAAAAGTAGACTCATACCATATAATTACAATAAAGGTGGAAGGTTGAGGATTTAGAGAATGTGTAAACAACACTACTTGATATTTAACACTACCTAACCTGTCTGGACATATCAGATTAATAAATATTTCTAGTGTAAATATATTTAAAAGCTTCAAAGACTACTTCCTAGTTCATTTTCAATACAATGTGTATATTAGGTCTATCACAAAATGGACCTGTGTCGTGATGAACCCAACATGGCATGATGATCATCAAGGGGCATAAACACTAGTATAAGATGAACTATGGTGGAAGTATTTGTGTGTAAAGGGATATAGGATAAATTAATATATATAAAAATCAAAAAGCATTATGGTGCTATGGGTACTATTTATGAAGACCCCCTACCTTAAATAGCTCCTGTATTTTAAAATGCAGGCTATATTACAATTGTCATTTAGACCCGGATAAGAGAAGGCATCTAGTTGTAATTGCCACTCTAACTCACGGGTCTCTAACAATAGTGACTGGGGCCCTCCCCTTTTATCACATAGTACCTGATCGATACCCATGAATTTGAAGCTGTGACCGCAGTTATCCAGTATGTGTTTTGAAAGGGCATTATCGCTCCTGTTATTCTTGATGGCATATAAATGTTGGTAAATACGGTCCCTAAACCGGCGGTCAGTCTTACCAACATAAAATGCATTGCAGCATTCGCAAAAAGCTATGTACACAATGGATTTGGTGTTGCAATTAATTTTGTGAGTAATGGTAAGCTTCCTATTACCAATACTAAAGGAATTCCCTATCCGTAGGTGTGTGCACCATTTGCAGCATCCACAGGAAAAGGTGCCTTTTTGCCTAGACATAAGATCTATTGAACTGTTTCTCTGTAACAAGTCCTTAAGATTATAGCCTCTTTTGAAAGTAAATAGCGGGGTATTACCCAACCTGCCATGTAATCCAGCATTGGTGATGAAGTACCAATTCTTGCGAATTATGGAACATAGAAGACCTGAATGTAAACTGAATGACGAAACAAAAGCTGTAGAAAAGTTAGGATCACTATGAGTCTCAAGGACTACCAAATTATTGGCCTCCACTGAGGGTGAATTATCTCTTAATTGAACAACATTCACCTCTATTCTACCGTGTTCTTTAGGTTGAAGTAACGGTAAATAAAAACCTTCCCTTCGTTTTGATGACACTTCACCAATCAGATCGAAAATAAGATCCTCAGGGTAACCACGGCTTCCAAACATCTCCGCAAGTAATGAGCATTCCTGCTCAAAGGCATCAGAAGTGCTACACATACGAGCAGCCCTTACCAGTTGCCCTTTGACAATAGATCTCTTCTGTCTCCAAGGATGGCAACTGGAAAAATGTAAGAAAGAGTTGCAGTATGTTGCCTTTCTATGGATGGTTGAACAGAATCTGTTGTTGTTAGTGTCCTTGAATAGTTCAACATCAAGGTAATCAATGTTGGATGTTGAAAAATGATGGGTGAATTTCAAAAACTCAGTGGTAGAGTTCATGTATGTTAATAAGTTTAAAGCATCACTTTCACTACCTTGGAATAAAACAAAGACATCATCAAGGAACCGGGTATAAATCCTTGATCTTTTGACAAATGATGCATGATTGAATAAGAAGTTCTTCTCCCAATAGGCCACGAAAATATTGGCAACACTGCTGCCACATGGGGACCCCATAGCTATGCCTTTCTTTTGCAGATAGTAATGTCCGTCAAATAAGAAAAAATTAGAAGACAGCACGATGTCTAATAGTACTGTCACTAAGTAAATGTCATTGTTGCATGCTCCACAATCCCTCAGCATGAGTTCGATCCATTCAATAGCCACATCATGTGGTATTGATGTGTATAGATCGACCACGTCGATTGTTAAAAAGTTGTAACTAGAATCGAAGTGGATGTCATTAATCAAACTGAGGAAAGACCAAGAATCTTTACAAATTTGGGAGATGTTCTTAAGGTATTTGCTAATGATATTTTCAATGAGGCGTGCACATGGATGGGTGATCGAGTTTCTGCCATCCACTAAAGCTCTCATTGGCGGATCAGAAAGGCTTTTATGCATTTTAGGGATCCCAAACATGACAGGTACCTTCGGGTATGAGATGTCAATGAAATTGTACATGTCTATGTTTATTCTCCCCTCTAGGTAGAGATCCCTAAAATATCCTTTGATCCTGTTGTAGCTGACATTTAATTCATTTAGAGACGAATTAGCGTAGGCAGGTCTTAGTTTTATGTATTTTATTATGACTTGTTTTTTATACATGTTCTGGCTAGATTGTTTTTTGTCATTAGGCTTCACCTTATTTCAATAGATCCAGCTCATTTTTAGGTATTCTTGTCTTCATTTTTTTATGCAGTGCTACAGTTGCACATTTTTGATTAGGTTTTTGTCATATACAGTTTTTTCTTATTAGATACATTTCCTAGTTTTTAGATACTTATCACATTTATTGCACTTGTATTACATTGTTCCAGTGTTGGGTTTGAATTTTACTAGTTCTTATTCTTTTTTGTTTGGGCATTCGTTACTTTTCACTGCCACATTGTTATATTGTTTCAGTACTTTCAGTGCTGGTTCTGAGTTTATTTAGTTTATTTTTAGGTATCTGGTTTTCATATATTAGCAGCTTTTTTGTGTTTTCTTTTTAATGTTTTTATGTTATTACATAGCATTATGGAATGGTGCACTAACACATAGTTTTATATATATATATATATATATATATATATATATAT
This sequence comes from Protopterus annectens, assembly GCF_019279795.1. Classification (NCBI taxonomy): domain Eukaryota; kingdom Metazoa; phylum Chordata; order Ceratodontiformes; family Protopteridae; genus Protopterus; species Protopterus annectens. The sequence goes on along the minus strand of NC_056737.1, from coordinate 477,631,044 downwards.
ATTTGTTAGCTGTGCATGGTTTCCTATGCTATCTCTTTATTTATGTGTAATCATATATCAACAAAGATGCACAATATCTGGTAGCCTTATTTGTTATGATATGCTTTGTGCTTTTTAAGTTTATGAGTTTATACGACGCATACATCATGTCAGTATGGGTTCAGGTTTTAATCATATTAAGTAGATGTTTTTTAATTATCGTAATAGGGGTGCCCTTAAGAGGCTTTCATTACATTGTTATTTTTAGAGTCATGCATTTTAAATGAGCTATTTGTTTGGAGGCTTAACGTTTGAATAATTTTTGAAAGAAGCTGGATGTTACTGAAATATCTGTTTTGGTCTGAAGAAGTGAAAGTTGCACTCGCAAAAGGGCTTACCAATTTTAATAAACTCTTCATTTTATACTTACCCAGGCCATGTGTCAGACAGCTTGCTTTATAGGTTTTTTTTTCAAGTTCTTAAAAATAGTTTAGTAGAAAAAGTGGTCATCTTGCAGTTTAGTGACTCAAAGTTTCCTTTTAGCTCATTCAAACTGTACGTTTGTTGGTTCAATGATATAGCCACCTGAGGCTCATTACATAGAGCTCAGAGCTATCGGCCATTTCATAGATTCTCTTTCCTTACAGTCACATTGCAAAGACTATAAATACCAAGCCAAACTTCTCCATGTGGTCATTTGTAGCAAAATCATAACTTTAAAATTTATATTTTAATAAAATATTCCTAAGATGGTAATCAAATCCAAATGAAATTGCAACCACAGAAAGCAGTCCACACTGATGTTTATTAAGCACTTTTCATTCAGTTATTAACCAGAACTTCTTCAGATATAATAATGAAAGTATCTTGCAGTTAAAATACCTTTCCTCTCTTGGTCATGTGTTTTATTCATGGCCAGTAATCAACTTCTCCCCTCCCCTTTAAAAATATTAGTAATTTACAAATCAATTTAAAAAAACACAATTAAATAAAATGAATACATAGTTACAAAAATTGCAAATGACACCATGTATATACTAAACATAGTGTCTCATCTTACTAAATTTTTTTGATTTCAACAGACATAAAATAGAGCATACATCATTTAAACCTGGGTAACAATAGGCATTCAAACGAATTTGCCATATTAATTCTAGTTTCTCTAACATCAAAGCACTGGGACCACCTCAATTATCAGGTATAGTCTGGCCAATAGTTCTATACTTAAAACAGTGATCTTGATGTACTAATACATGTTTTGCTAGGGCATTCTCTAATTTACCCTTATTAATACTGTATATGTGCTCATACACCCGTTCCTTGAACCTTCTCTTGGTCTTTCCAACATAATATGCTAGGTACCGTTGACACTGGGCTAAATACACTATCATTTTTGAGTTACAATTAAACCTCTTATCTATGTTAAATTTCATGTTCCTTATACTGAATGTGTGACCAACGTTCATAGAGTTACAATATGCACACATCTCACATTTAAATATACCTGGATATCTTAAATTACAAGGACCACCGCTCTCCAATAAGTTTTTAATGTTAAGTCCTCTTTTAAATATTATTTTTGGTCATTCAGCCACTTTAGTTGTAATAAATATATTGCTAATTAAGAGGCTCCAGTTCTTGTTTATTATGTTATTAAGCTTAAATGCATCCAGGCTATAAGGCCTAATAAAACTAACAAGAAAGTTACTACTCTTCTCACCTTGTCACTCCTTCATTGATTCAGTCAGGGAGCTGTTTATGTTTTCTTCATCTAAAATTTGTGTTCTTCTTTTATTTAAGATAAGTTTATATATACCGCTGTTCCTTTTGGTTTGGACTTCCTCAATTAACTTCAGTATTAATGAGTCAGGATACCCCCGTCTAATAAACATCCCTGTCAAAGTTTTGCATTGCAAAGAAAATTCATCTACTGTTACCATCCTTGCTGCTCTCACCAGTTGGCGTTTGATCATTGACCATTTCTGATGATATGGGTGGGAGTTTGAAAAAATGTAAGAAAGTATTTGAATGCGTGTTTTTTCTAAATATTTTAGCTACATACTTCTCATTATCTCTGTCTTTCTAAAGTTCAATGTCTAAGTAAGACATGACTTCCTGATGGTAATTAAAGGTAAATTGTAAAAAAACTCATAGTATTGTTGAAATAATCAACTAATTCACATGCTACCTTGTTGCCCCCTTTTATAATAATAATAAATATGTCATCAAGGTATCGTTTGTAGAAATACATTTTCTCCCATACTTGCCTATTCTTAAATATAAATTCATGCTCCCAAAATTCCATTACCAAGTTGGCCAGTCTGGCACCACATGGTAACCCCATTGCTACCCCTGTCTTTTGTAGGTAATATTCATTATCAAAAGTGATGTAGTTATTTGTCAAGATAATATCCAAAAGTTCTTCCACAAGGAGGGTTTCTGCTTGGGGTGCATCTCTAAGCTTCATCATAAAAGATATCCATGCTATTCCTTCTAAGTGGGGGATAGATGTGTACAAGTCCTTAACATCTACTGTTAAAAAATTGTACTCTGCATTAAATTCTAAATCATTGGTCCTGTTCAAAAAAGTCCAAGAATCTTTACAGATTTGTGTCTCGTGGTTTATGTATTTTTTCAACATGGTGTCAACCACTTTAGCACATGGGTATGTAATGGAATGTCTTGCGTCCACCAAGGACTATGATGTAGAGTTGACCTTATGGTTCTGCTACAATAGACAGGCACATGATATTTTTACATCTTATAATGAATTTGCGTTCAGAATTTTCTACAGTTTTTAATATGTTATGTACACATAAATTTACACTAGGGCTTTGAAATACAGCTCTTATAAAGAAGGGAGATAACTTTTCTGTCTACACTTCTTAGGGTGTATGTTAATGCTACAAATGACTGCTCAGGCCAACTACCTAGTAATAACCTATAAAATGCATTTCTATATATACAACATCACTAATGGCTTTTGAAATAAAATGATTGCCTGGATAGGATGATAATGAAACACACAGGAAGCATCACCTCTTAACTCTGACATGCACAAATAATTTATTTGGGCAACATCACTTGTATGGGGGTGGCTTATGCCTCATTTATTCTGGCCTTCTGTATCCACATACATCATTAGTACAATGAATGAAGTTAAAGAAAGACATCAGAGCTAATATTCACATTAAATGGCTCAGTAACTTAACTTTCTCAGCACCAATTGTCTGAGCTACACTGTAATGCTATTTAGTTAATCACCATCATTCACGTTCCAAAAAGGGACTTCACTGGACTGGAACTGAGACACAGACTCCCCTCATCATCTAAAATGGCCACTATGTGCTTAAGGCAGTGAGGTTTGGAGTGCTACATGTTAATGCACTATGTGCTTAAGGCAGTGAGGTTCGGAGTGCTACATGCTAATGCACTATGTGCTTAAGGCAGTGAGGTTCGGAGTGCTACATGCTAATGCACTGTGTGCTTAAGGCAGTGAGGTTTGGAGTGATACATGTTAATGCACTATGTGCTTAAGGCAGTGAGGTTTGAAGTGCTAGATGTTAATGCACTATGTGCTTAAGGCAGTGAGGGTCGGAGTGCTACATGTTAATGCACTATGTGCTTAAGGCAGTGAGGTTTGGAGTGCTGCATGCTAATGCATTATGTGCTTAAGGCAGTGAGGTTCGGAGTCTACATGCTAATGCACTGTGGGCTTAAGGCAGTGAGGTTTGGAGTGATACATGTTAATGCACTGTGTACTTAAGGCAGTGAGGTTTGGAGTGCCACATGTTAATGCACTATGTGCTTAAGGCAGTGAGGTTCGGAGTGCTACATGCTAATGCACTATGTGCTTAAGGCAGTGAGGTTCGGAGTGCTACATGCCAATGCACTGTGTGCTTAAGGCAGTGAGGTTTGGAGTGATACATGTTAATGCACTATGTGCTTAAGGCAGTGAGGTTTGAAGTGCTAGATGTTAATGCACTATGTGCTTAAGGCAGTGAGGGTCGGAGTGCTACATGTTAATGCACTATGTGCTTAAGGCAGTGAGGTTCAGAGTGCTACATGTTAATGCACTATGTGCTTAAGGCAGTGAGGTTCAGAGTGCTACATGTTAATTGTACAATCTGCAGGCAGTATCTATAATGACCTTCCCATGCACAACCCCATTAGAGAACTTGCATAGTATGGGATTCATAAACACCAAAATGATGCAAGCACTGGAAAGAGCAGTGCTTTAAATGTGCAAAAACTTTCTCTCTATCCAAATGAAAATTTAAATTTTCATTTTACACATCATCTGGGATGTTCTGAGAACACAGCCAAGCAAACTTCCTTAAAACAGTATCAGTGTCCATAGCCCTGGAAGAAGTATCAGCTGACACACACACACACACACACACACACACACACACACACACACACACACACACACACACACACACACACACACACACACACACACACACACACACACACACACACAAACACACACACAAACACACACACACCCACACACACACACACACACACACACACACACACACACACACACACACACACACACACACACACACTGTAAGCAATTAGTTGGCATGTAAAAGGAAAGAAATTTATTTAAAGCAGATTTTTCCTCATAAGAAGGAACTACAGACAAAATAATTCTGATACTTTCACAATTAGTCAGAACAAACTAACATATGCGCCTGACAATTCAAAATGTTGAAAATCAAAGTTGCAGAAGCATACACTTTTTTTCCCAAACTTACTTATCAATAATTTTTCCATCCTTGTCAGAAAGAGTAGGATTGACATGGTCAGGTTGAAACATTGAGGAACTTTGTATATTCTATGCATCTTTTTTAGGGGCAGCAGACTATCAGAAAAATTACAGGAAGTGACATTGACATCCTCCAAATCTGCCAGAACTGGAGTAATAGGTGCAGGTTTTTGAAATTCCTTCTGTAACAGCTCATAGTATTTTCTGAGGGAGTGAGAAACCTCAGTGTATTCCCAGTGAAAACAATATCACTTACTGAAAACAGTCTCAGAGAAGGAGAAACCACTACAAGGGGCATCAGAAATAAAGCTCTCCTCTGAGATTGAATCAGAAAACTGAGGAGAAAATCCTGCATTTGTCCCTTAATCTGCCTGTCAAGATTCCAAATCTTGAATCTCTTCAGGAAATAAGGCATCCCTCTTTACCAGGAACCACTTTATAAGAATGATCAATAGCCTGAAATAAACCCTGAACCAGTCCCAGTCAACTACTCTTGTCTAAGAAAATATGAGGAGGAATAGGTGAATGTTTAGTTTTCTGCTTCTTTTTGACAGGAAAAATGGGACCAACAGTGTTATTAATGGCAAAATCAACTTCCCCAGGGATGGGTACAACAGTCTGACCAAACAGGGAAGTCTGCCCTGTTTCCACTCCCAGGCCCTTTCCCACTGAGAGGACCCTAACAGCTGCAGAGGACATGGATTACCCCCAGTCCACAGTGGCTGTAGGTGCTACACCAGAGGGATCCAGGGTAACAGATGAGTTGTCTGAGTAACCAGTTTTGGCCACAACAGAATCACCCACCAATGGCTCAGGCAAATTGCTAGCCTGCTTAACTTTCTCTGCATGTGGCTGGAAGTAGGACAGACTGTGGGACTGGTAGATTGTTCTGCAGTCAAGCAGAAAATGGTGCCTCTTTCCCCAGGGGGAAATAAGCAACAAAGGTTGGTGAAAACTAAACTATAAAAGTCAATTTTTCACACAGTAAGACAGTAAAAAGCACTTTGCTAGCCACACAAAGTTTAATAAATACAATTTCCCAAAAGAAAAATTTATTTTCAACTACTTTAAACAATTTATACACGGACAAGAAAAAATTGCACTCCCATTTAAAGGTATAATTTAGTCTCATGATAGTCTGTTAAAACACATTATTCACATCTCCTGCAGCTGTTAGGGTCCCCTCAGTGGGTAAGGGCATGTGACTGGAAACAGGGAAGACTTCCCTGTTTGGTCAGTTTAAAAATAATGTTTCTAAGCAGGAAAACACAATAAAACAATACATTTTTAATGTGGAATATTTTCCCGAAAGGGAGCTTATCTGCCCAGCAGAAGGAACAGCACAAACGAAACATCAATCCTCAAAAGTCTACAGAGGAGCAGTCTTTTCAACAGCAGGAAAGTTCTGTAGGGCTTGGTGCCCAAACCTGTCTTTATAGTAAGCTCAGATCGAACTGAGAGTTTGGGCATGTGGATGGTACCCTAAAGCTTTGAAAGCTGGCCGGCTGTTATATCCTTGGCAGGATATAACCCATTTAGCTAAGACTACTGCAGCAGATGTTAGATTTTTCTTTGGAGATGCAGATTTGTCCTGGGACTATGGAAAAGGCAAAAACAGTATAAATGCAAGTGACAGCAAGCTAAGACAGTTATTTTAAGTAATATTTAAGGAAAGACAAACACTACTGAGTATTACCTGCAAGCAAAATGCTTCTGTTATTTCATCGTTTCTCAAAGCTTCTTCCAGTTATTATAAGCAGGATTTGAGGATACAAAATATAGACACTATCACGTTTACTTATTGCTGTCTTATGTAAGGCAGTACCATAGTTCTCTGCATTTGTTGTCTTAACATGGATGCTTGGAAAGCCCAGAAATGTTCAGGCAGGCGCATTTTAACATCTCTGTGTATGTGCAGTCTTGTGTACATTCATTACAGCTCTCAGACATAGTGCTGCTCTGTGCATTAGTAAAAGATATACATTTTCTTATGCCTCCTGAGTCCCATAATTTAATGGACATTTATGACAGATGCCTACTAGGGATACAAATATCCTGGATGTGGTATTCACAAATATGATAGTCTGTTAAAACACCTTATTCACATCTCCTAAACCTTGTCACCACAATAAACAGAACATGCTGGAGAGATAGATTCCTGTCCCAGAGACTTCCCATACTCTGGAACAGGCTACCCGTTTATGTCAAGCAAAGTTCTTCATTAGCACTCTTCAAGAAAAATCTTGATGAGTGGATGGGAAATAGGAAATACACCCCGGGGATCACTTCTGTGAATCTGCTCAACAGTGGCACAGGAAAATAACTTTCTTGGGTGGCATAAGCAAGGGAACCTTGTTGGCTAGGCTTACGTAGGCCCTTGGGCCGATAGCCTAGTACCTACCTATGAACCTATAAACCTATATGATGGAATGTTACACCCCCCCCCATGTGTAATGTGCTCACTGGACAGATCAGATCACAAGATGATCACCTCTGAAATAAATATAAAGATAAAACTCTCAGTAAACCCCAAAACCTTTAAGAACTTTTCCAAAGCTAAATATCTCCTATTAAGTGATGGCATGGCTAAATTCCAAACCCACAAAACTCAGAAAACACTGTGGACTAAGGGGGTCTACTTCACATCACCTATAACCCATTTGACTGACTTTCATTTCACCGAGACAAATTTGCCTAATTTTCAAAATACTGAAAACTTATTTGGCTGAATCTCATTTCACTGAATTGTAAGCCATAGACATGATGTGGGTTTCCATTCACCCGTGACTTGTTTGTGATAAAAAGAATTTCTGTAACTTACAGAGCTGACTGTCAGAATACCAATAGTCATGTAGAATGTAGTGTATTTAAATGTGGGTATGTCTCTTTACATTTTTATGGGAAGTATCTAAAGTAATATGGCAGATGTTTTGTGTGCTTCCAGCAGTAGTGACAGCATGTAGAGTACTGTAAGGCATGTAAAAGGTATATGCCCATTTCTGCACTGTAGTGCAATCCTGGAGTTAGTATATATAGTTAGGGCGGGTGTGGGGACCATAGCCCCCCACTTAGTTTGCTTTTATATTGTGCGGTTTCTGTTAAGAGGATAAGTAAGTAGTTTTTAGTATTGTGAGTGTTGTGAGTGTGTTTGTCTATGGTTTAACATTTAGTCTTTTGAATTTACCATCGTAAGCTTTCAGTGAAATGAGATTCAGTCGAATGAGTTTTCAGTATTTTCAAATTAGGTGATTTGATCTTGTTGAAATGAAAATCAGTCAAATGGGTTTTAGGTGATCTGAAGTAGACCTGGACTAAGCAGGATTGTTTACAGAAACCCTGTACACATGTAAGTAACTGCACAGAAACAGTAATAATAAGTAATAGTAATATGTTGAAATAGTTGCACACCTGTTGTTGGTTGCAACATACTAATGGCATAAGGACTGTATACTGAAATGCATAATAATGTGTTGAGACTGTTGCACTGGGGATTGTGCAAACATTATGGTATTGAAGTGGCTGAAAAACACTGGAAATATGAGCCACAAAGCATCATAGAAAATTATGAAGTCTGCATCACATGGGATCATTCATTACCAACAGCTCAAAAGATAAATGCTAGAAAGCTAGATATAATGGTCCAGGAAAAGAAGACAGAAGTAGCACTGACCATTGAAATCACCACACCCAGTGACTATAGTGTACTATGTACAGAGAGACACAAAGTCATAAAATATCAGGATTTGCAGGCAGAAACAAGAGCAATGTGGAAGAAAGATACCCAGGTAGTTCCAATAGTAGTAGGAGCAACATGTTTTATAAAAAAAGAGTTTACAGTCATATTTAGATATGTTACCAACACATGTAACTTCGTACGAACTGCAGAAGGAGTCATTACTGGGCACACTGCGAGTGCTGCGAAGAGCACTACTGACTGACATCAAAAAGTAATACTAATTTCATGAACTTTAATCGTACTTTGACTTAGGAATGGGGTCCATTCCCATCACGGTATTAGAAACCCAAAAGATTTGGAGACATTAAAAAAAAACAGCAGTATTAAACGGAAATAAACTTAGGACAAACTCCAAAAACAAGCCCCTTTGGTGGAACCCCAGTATAAATAGGTTGTACAACAAAAGAAAGAAAATCCTGTCCAAACAAAGGAGGGGCTATGCAGACAAAAAACTCCCTCATCAGTCTCAGCAAGCAACTCATGGGATTGATAAAGTCCACCAAAGCCAACTTTGAGGCAAAAATAGCCTTCAAGGCTAAGGAAAACTATAAGGCATTTTCAGTTATGTACACAGCCTTAAGTGGAGCACCCAACAGTGTGCTGAACTAAGAGTAAATGGAACCCCCTATACCAAACAGGAGGATGTAGCAAACTTGCTGGTCTATAAATTTAGCTCCCATTTCATACTCCTTCATCACTCAGTTATCTCCAGGAAATATACTCTACCATTTCTCCCCCGGCTATTACTAAAGGATAGGTCCACACTGTACTCCCAAAAGCTAAAAATAAAATTCATACCTCTCAACTGTACAGATTTTCACAGAATGTCCAGATTTTTGCCTCATATTTTTGGTCCATTTTTCAAAAATTTGTGTTTTTCTGGCAAATTAGTGCCAAATCATTAAAGATTGAAATTAGTAAACAATGACAGACATTTGAGTTTCAGACTTCGTACCCTTCAGAAAATTTATGCTAATGCAAAACATGTTATTCTATCAACTTTATAAGTTTGCAAGAGCAATTTTTATAAAATGGCCCTCTTTTTGGGCCTCTGTCCCACTTTTGTTTATGGCTTTGTCCAGATTTCTTGCTCTAACAGGTTAAGAGATATGAAAACAATGCATTGATGGGTCCTGATAATATCCCTGGATGTCTCCTAAATAGCTTGAAACATGACCTGTCAGGACCACTATAATCTCTGTTCAAACACAGCTTCCAGACAGACTATGTCCCTAGGGAATGGAGGACCACAACGGTCATCTCTCTACACAAATGAGGACCATCAACAGACCCAGGGAGCTAGTGACACATAGGTTTGACTAGCTTTATATGCAAGACCATGGAAAGAATTATCATGGACCTGATAAAGCATAAGAAACCTTCAAACACTGGACCCATCCCAGCTCAGTTTTAACAAGCGCAGATCATGCCTACTAAACCTGTTGCACTTCTTTGAGAATGGACAAGCGCAAAACTGTATATACTGCCTACCTTAACCTAGCCAAAGCATAAGACACAATGTCTCACTTGGGAATTATAGACAAATTCGCTGATTTAGGCATAACTCCCTATGTCACCTGATGGATAGCCAAGTGGCTCACCAATAGGACACATGACATTAGGGTGGGGGGAATTTTCCTCCACCAAGAGGCCTTTTGCTAGTAGTGTCCCACAGGCTTCAGTACTGGGATATCTCCTGTTCAGAATATACTTCTCTGAAGTCAAGGTGAATGTAAATGGCCTTTGGCTGACCAAATTTGCTGACAACTGCAAGCTGGGTGCTATCATTAACCCCCCCCCCAAAGATGTAGATATCCTCTAGGAGGGTCTGACAAAGACAGATAGCTGGTGCCAGAGCCATGGCCTAAAGCTCAATGCAAAAAATGCATTGTTATTCTCTTTGGGAAAATGACTACCCCTGCAAATTACAAAATTGATAAGACTCCCTTAAGAGTAGACCGAAATAGCAAGGAACTTGGGAACTCAGGTTGACAGTAACCTTAACTTTGATCATCATGTGTCCGTGGTAGTGAGAAAATCTTTCTATATGGCACAACCTATACATAAGGGAATGCCATCCAGTTAAGGAGAATATAGTACCACTAAATTGACCCTCATGAGACCAATAATCAAATACAATGTTTCATTCAGAATGTACTTGACCAAGCATTTGCAATAGCTTGAGCAGCCACAGAAGTCTTTATTAAAAGAATAGAGAGTACAAATAACATGTCCTATGCAGACTGACTCAAATACTTGTCCCTGTGTTCATCTCTGACAGACTACCGGGGGTTCTGTATGCCTAACCTACAAGGCATTCACTGATCCAGCCCTGTTGGATTTCCTAAACATTCACAAAACAAACAGCAGCAGAATTCCCTGATCTAAGGATGTAAACCTCATGTGACAAAAAACATATTGGAGAGACAGTAATGTGTCTCAGACATTACCCTTTCTCTGGAACAGACTCCCCATCCATGTGAAGCAGAGCTCTTTCCTGAGCCTATTGAAGTGCAAATTCGACCAATGGATAGAAAATCATAATTTCACCTGACTGTGTACTCATGGACAGGGGCAACTTGTAGATGCCCTAAGGCACAAACATATACCAAAGCCTTTCTAATCATAGGGCATTAATAATTGGAAAAATTGGGGCATGAATGGCTAGGCTTATAAAGGTTTTAGGATCATTAGCTTAGTTACCTCCTATGATCCTATACTGATTGTATGAGGAGTAATGCACATATGCAAATGTACCCATAATAAAGTATAGACTCATTCACATATCTACTTATACATATCATTACATTAACACACATACATGCACACTTGTGCACAAGTTCACATATACATTAACACACACAAATATTAACACACTCCCCTGCTTGCATACATCCACATGCATATATATATGTGTGTGTGTGTGTGTGTGTGTGTGTGTGTGTGTGTGTGTGTGTGTGTGTGTGTGCGTGTGTGTGTGTGTGTGTGTGTGTGTGTGTGTGTGTGTGTGTGTGTGTGTGTGTGTGTGTGTGTACATATATATATATATATATATATATATATGTGTGTGTGTGTGTGTGTGTGTGTGTGTGTGTGTGTGTGTGTGTGTGGATATAGATATAGATACATACATATATATATATATATATATATATATATATATATATATATATACTACTCACACACACAATTTATTTCTCAAGAACGAGGGACAACGCTAAAAATAAATTCACTTATAAAGTTAATATAACAGCAAGTTTTGCATATATTTTCTGAACAATAACAAGAATGAATATCTAATGTCTGGCATTAATGATCAACTGTAACCCTCAGAGATTTCAAACAAAACCAAGGACACCTTCCCAAACTCGACCAAAGAACTTTATTAAGCACTTTCATCAGCATAAATCAGCTGGCTTCTTCAGAATAGTGAAAACCAAATTACATCAGTAATATATTTGTGCCTGGACTCTCAGAGATTTATCAGAAATGAGACATGGTAAAAATCATGAATACTTGAAAACTATGCACAGAGTCACACAAATAGGATAACTAAATGGCTCCAACACTTTTTTAAAATCATTATCATCATCATCAAGGGGCTTCTGAACAGTAAAAAAAATTGTACAGAATGTTAAATGACAAGAAAGAGAAATGTTTAACTTGTGACCAGTCTCTCTCAGTGATACAGTGTGTAACTTTCCCCTTAAATCTTATGATTTAAAAAAAAGAAAGAAAAAGCAAATAACCTATATACACATACTCACTACGCTTTCGTCAAGGACCACTTAAAGCAAATACATGTCTTTTCTCACTGAATTGTCAAATAATTGCCAGTTATTTTAAACAAGAATTGAAAAGAAGGAAAAATACAGAGTATGGAATTGTTACTTTAAGCTCCTCATTGTAACTTGCCATTGCCATATTTCATATACTAGCATATCTAAATAAAACTGTAAATTCCTTTTTATGAGACCCATTGCTCCTGCTACTGTTAGAACTGTCTGGGTATCCTTCTTCCACGTTGCCCTTGTTTCTGCAAATCCTGGTATTTTATGACTTTGTGTCTTTCTGTATGTAAAACGCTTTAATCACTGGGTGTAGCAGTTTCAATGATCAGTATTACTTTTGTACTAGTTATGGACTAGTATATCTGGTTTTCCTGCATCTATTTTTGGATTGCTGGTAATGGTTGATCCCATGTGATATAAACTTCATCATTCTCTATAATGCTTTCTGGCTCATGTTTCCAATGCTTTTTAGTTACTTACCTCAGTAGTGTAATGTTTGCACAATCCCCAGTGCAACAGTCTTACCACATTATTATAACTTTCAGTCTTCAGGCCTTCTGCTATTAGTGTATCACAACCAGCAACAAGATGTGTGACAGTTTCCACTTCTGTTTTACAGAACATGCATTTGTCTGTTTCTCCCACATGTTTAATGGACTTTGTAAGCCAATATGTACATAGTCTATTATCCTGGGCTGTTAATAGCAACCTTTCATCTTTTCATTTAAATTCACCTCTCCTTAACCATTCCTTTGTCAGATCCCAATTGACATGATTTTTCTGTATTTGCAACCATATTTATGCCTTTTTTACATTTCTTACCTTCTCTTCTGATCCTTCTCCTTATACTCTTTCTTTTGTTTATTTGGCCCATTCAGCTGCTGCCTGATTTTCGTCTACTTCTGGTTTGGTTTCCATTCCCGCTTGACACCACTATGCATCTGCTAAACTAAGCTTGGACATCATCTTAGATTTGTTCTTGTCATGTTTCAAAATGTTCACTATGTTTGGATTTGATGCAGTCAGCAGATATGCATGCAGTCCTGTGATTGCAGATCTATACTTGTAATCAAGTTTTAGGAGGCCCATACCTTCTTCAGAATGAAGGGTATATAATCTTGGTATACACTGATTTTTATATTCCCATTTGATAAACACACACACACACACACACACACACACACACACACACACACACACACACACACACACACACACACAGAAACATGTACACATATCACAGTTTAGATGGTTAATGTGGTGCCCCCTGCATTCCTAGAACATATGCGTCTATAACATATATTGCACGTCAGCCAATACCTGTGACTGCAATGGCTTTTCACAAGATTTACTCCAGACCGCCCTTCTCAAAGTGTATAAAATGGTACTTGGATGATGCAGTCAACTAATTAAATTAGCTAGCTTACTAAAAACTTGATTCTGCCTTACCCTCAAACATTTTAACTCACTTAGTTTGTTTCACTCCCTTTCTTAACCTGTTCTATCAATTTCTTCTCCTGTTGTAACAGCAGTGTAATAATATTACATATGTGTAATTCAGAATTCTAACTAATGATCCACTACTCCTTAACACGTGTTAGTATAAACATATTAATGTTGCTGTTGTATGTACTGTGCATGTATAAAATGGCATATTTCTACAAAAGAACCCAGCAAAGTACTCTGTTGTATCCTCTCTTTCATTAAAAATTTTCTATAGCAATACAAGCCAAGAGTAGCAAATTGTAGTTGAAGTTGCTAGTTATCAGTTTTATAACTGGCTGATGTGCAGGTAGGTAGGTGGAAGACTAGAGTGAGAATACTAATGTCTTTCGGCTTTTCCCGGTTAGGGGTCACCACAGCGGATTTCCGGTCCGCTTATGATTGGCAGTGGATTTTTACGGTGCCGAGTTGCCAGCCTGACACCCAACCTTCAAAGAAGGCACACCCATTCACGCATGCACCTACCTGCATGTCTTTAAACGGCACTCGACCATGGGGAGGACATGCAGACTCCACACAGAAGGCGCTCCAGCCGAGAATTGAACCAGAGAACCTCTTGCTGTGAGGCAACAATGCTAACCGCTGCACCAACGTGACCAGTGGGAATAAGAAATGGAAAACAGCAGCTCCAAATTCTGGAAATAGTGTATAACATGTCAATTTCCAACCATGACAAAACAGAAATGTCTGCCTACAGACAATCAGGTACAAAGACTCTGGTGCTTTCATATTATTGTGTGAAAAGTACTTCATAGAACAAACACTTAGTTTTTGCCTCCATAAATAGAAGCTGTACAAGGCATGAAACAAAGTGAAATGCGAATGGACAAATTGCTTCCCAGAGGTATAGAGAAATATAAAAAGAAGTGCCTGTGTACAGTTGTAACATTAGAAACTACAAAAAGTAAAATAAATAGAATTTGTAAGATGCAATTGCTGATCAGACATCTTTCTAGTTCTGTACAGGTTTCGCAAAACTTGCCAACTGCTGCCCAACTAAGGCTAAGTTGTTTCAATACAATAAAAAAAAGGTTTATGTTGCAGGCCTGAACACATAAATAGCATCACTATTATTGATGGTGCATTGGGTCAGCATTCGAAATATTGATGAGATCATACAACTCATTGAATATGCGTGATTATAGTGATCTGTAGGAGGATGCATATCCATCTGCCAAGGCAAATAACACTGTTGATGGTACACGCCAAAAATTCATTGCTAGCCAGCAAATGGTAGAAAAAGGAAACAATCCATGAACTAGCTGACCTTACAATAAGGGATCCTCATTTTGTATCTCCATTGTCTAAAAAGTAAGAACAGCTCTTTGTTTTATCAGGTGTATGTAATGTACAAATTCATAGAAAGTATCTTTTGACCTGTGTAAAAAAATCAAACTCTGAAGGAGCCTGTAGTGCTGCAGTGAACTAGCTGTCATAAGGCTGTCCATTTAGCTAGTGGCAAAAAGAGAATCTACTCCTCTAGACTGGATCAAACCATTCTCCATTCACTAATCAGTCTCAAAGATCTCACCATTGCACTGCCCTTCTCCAGCTGAACTGGTTAGAGCTCCCTCGCCTGCTTGCACTGACTCAGCTATTAACTGCCCATACAGTCTTATACAAACCTAACAACTGCCCAGCTCTGACTGACCTTGTCCAGCCCTACACTAACCTAAAATCTCTTAGGTCTGCTGATAAAGTATTGTTGAACGTTAACAAAACCCAAAACTCTCACGGTGTCTCCTTATACTCACATATTGCCAAACACTGGAATTCTCTACCTCAGCATATCCTGTCCATCAATGATACACATTCATTTAAACAGTCCCTAAAGAAATATTTCACAAAACATAGGCTTTGCTCATGTTCTCCACCAGGCTAACTAATTTAACCCCTTACTGTCTTAACTTCCTTCTCTCCACCACCCATTGTCAATGTTTCTTGGCAACTGAGCCTTCTTAGCTTACATCTGTGATATGTTTAGTCTAAAAATATACATTATATATATTTTTTTGTTTGTTTTGTTTTTTTCTGTATGAATAGTATAAGCTTATTGTACTACCATTGTTATATGCTTTTAGGTACAATGCCAAGGAACTTATAGGTTCATAGGTTCATTGGTTGGTACTGGGCTATCTGCCCGAAGGCATATATTAGCCCAGCCACGTTGTGTGGTATTCACCGCCCCTTTAGTAGTTCCCTAGACCCTTGTACTAGCAGATAGTACCCTTGGCCCCTATCTAGCAGTGCTGTTGGTGTGATCCCCGGTGTGAACTTTCTGCTACCCATCCACTCATCAAGGTTCCTCTTGAAGAGTGATAGTGAGGGGCTCTGTCTTATGTAGATCGGGACCCTGTTCCATAGTAAGGGAAGTCTCTGCAAGGGGAATCTATCCCTCCAGCATGTTCTATTCATTGTTGTGTTGACATTTATATCCCTAGAGCATGTAGCTCGAGTAGATTTGGTTTTGCTAAGATGGAGCATGTTCAACAATTCTGGGTTGGACATGGCTCTGTATGTTAGACAGAGATCGCCTCTGAGAAAGTGGTATGCAACAGAGAATAGTCTTAGCTTTTTCAAATGTGCTGCATAGGGCAACTGTTTCAGGCCAGTAATCCTCTTGGTTAGGTACCTCTGTGGTCTCTCCAGCTGCTGGAGATGTCTAGCCAGGTACATTCCAATTGGTGCATTGTACTCAATAATGGGTCTGATGAGGGAAGAGTAGAGGGGCACCACTACATCCTTAGATCTTGATGCAAACCCTTTCATGATCAGATGGGTCACACAGAAGGATTTTCTAACTACTTTGACAACATGGTTATCAAAGGAAAGCTGACTATCTACTTGGGTCCCTAGATCCCTTATTTCTTCTTCAGATTTCAGGGGATTACCTCCTATGTTGTAGTTTGTGGGTACTCTGTTTTTTCCAAAGGGGATTACTACACATTTTTTTGCATTTAGCTTGAGACCATGGCTTTGACACCATGCATCAATCTCATTTAGGCCCTTCTGGAGGATCTCCATGTCGGCCGGAGACTCTATTATAGCACCCAGTTTGCAGTCGTCCGCAATCTTAGTCAGCCACAGCCCTTCTGTGCTTGCCTGTACTTCTGAGAAGTATATGCCAAACAAGAGGGGCCCCAGGACAGAGCCCTGAGGCACACCACTCATTACTGGTCTAGATTCAGACATAGATCCCACTACTCTTACTTTATGGGATCTGTCTGTGAGCCAGTTTGCAATCCATCTTGTGACGTAAGGGTTTATGCCCAGGCTGGTGAGCTTATCAATAATACCTGAATGGGGAATGGTGTCAAATGCTTTAGCAAGGTCAAGGTAAGCCGTGTGTACCTCCTTTCCCTTATCTATAGCCTGAGTAACTGTCTCAAAGAAATCCACCAGGTTCAGGAGGCATGATCTGCCCTTGACGGCGAACTGTGTGGGGTCCAGCGACTGGAGGTTCCCAATCTCTCCATTTATGAGTTCCATAATGATTTGCTCCATAGCCTTACAGATCAGACTGGTCAGGCTTATTGGTCAGTAGTTCCCAGGGTCAGTTGTGGCCCCACCCTTGTGTACCGGGACCACTGTTGGCGTGTGCCATTCTATGGGCACATATCCTGTGGAGAGGCTGAGACTGAACAGGGTATTAAGATGCAGGGTTAATTCCTTTTGGAGCTCGTGTATGACACAGCCTGGGACACCATCTGGTCCCATGGAGGCAGTGTTTTTAGCTTTAGATAGAGCCTTGTTTATTTATTATTTTATTTAAATTTGTTGACCTGGAGTGTCCGACTGGACGTAGGTCCATTTTCAGCGGAGGCCAGGGGAGAAAAGCTCCACAGTAAAATAAAAAGACAGTAGTTACATTGGATTACATAGCGATTAACAATTTAACATAGCAATTACTTACAACATATTTACAGATGAAGAACATAGTACATCAGCAGACAACTAGAATCTTTATCTGTGAAGTACATAACAGACATTAACAAATGTTACAATGAGAAGTTCCTGCTGTCTAATAAGTACTAGGCTTATGAGCATCTGAGCTTGCTATAATCAAGGTAGGTAGTGGAGTGGAAAGAAAGTTAGTGGTTGGATAGGGTGGATGATATTAGAGTGGGAGTTGCAAGGGCATAGCCAGCATGTTTTTAGGTGTGCTTTTAGTAAAGTTTTGAAGTGGGTGCATGATGGTACTGAGGTAATTGTGGGTGGGAGAGAGTTCCATAATTTGGCTATGGCACAAGAGAATAGTGCTTCATCAGCAGAGTTATTGGCTTTAGTGATCTGCAAGTGATTTTTGTTGCTGGATCTTAGTGGTCTGGTGGTGCGATAGGACTGGAGTAGATTCTGGAGGGGTGGGACATTTAGTGGATGGTTTACTAGTTTGTGGGCGAGTGAGAGTTGATACCACTGAAGGAGGTGAGGGAGTTCAAGCCAGCCCAGTTCAGCAAGTGAGAGGCAGTGGTGACTACGGTAGGATGCCCCTGTGGCAAATTTGGCGATTTTGTTGTAGCAGGTCACTAGCTTGTTTAGATCACATTGCCTTAGGTTGGTATATATTGGAGAGGCATAAAATAGGGTGGAGATAAGGTGGGAATTTGCTATTGAAATCTTTGCTGCTTTGGTGAGAAATTGCTTATTTCTGTACAATGCTCCTATTTTTTTGTGGACTTTTTTATGGTCATGGATATGTGAATGTCAAATTTTAGTTTATTGTCTATTTCCACTCCTAGCAATTTGGTGTGTTCAGTTGGGTATATAGTGGTGTTGTCTTTTGCTGTGATGTTAAAGTGAGAGTTGTTTTGAGTATGCTTGGTGGGTTGGAAGATGATTAGTTTAGTTTTGTTTGGGTTGACTATTAATTGGGCATCGGATAATCATGTTTCAACAGAGGAAAAGGCTTCCTGTGTGACTTTTTGCAGTTTGGGTAGGGACTGGGTTGAGCAGATGATGGTCGAGTCATCTGTGTATTGTATGAGTGTGCCATACTTGGTGGCAGAGGCTAGATTATTGGTCTAAACAGAGAAGAGTAGGGGTCCAAGGATGGATCCTTGGGGAACCCCTATGGAGACAGGTAGTTGGGGAGATATGTCATTCTGCCATACAATGGATTGTTGGCGGTCAGACAGGTAACGCTGAAACCAGTTGGTGACTGATTATGAGAAGGATAGGTTATTGAGGACAGAGATAAGTTGTTTGTGTGGGACCATGTCAAATGCTTTAGATAGGTCTAGGAAAGTAGCAGAGGAGAGATAGCCATTGTTTTTATGCTGAAGGATAGTGTTAGTAAAGGAGAGTAAGGCAGTGGTGGTGCTATGGTTTGGTCGGAAACCATGCTGAGTACTGGAAAGGAGGTTGTTAGTAAGGAGGTAGTCTGAGACCTGAGAGTGTATGCATCTCTCTAGTATTTTGGAGAGTGGAGAGAGAATAGCTATGGGGCGGTAATTGGTTAGTTCTGTGGAGGGTCCGCCTTTGTGGAGGGAAATTATATGTGATACTTTCCGCAGTGTGGGAATGTAACTTTCTGACAGAGATCGGTTAATCAAGATGGATACTGGGTAGGCCAGAGCATCAGCTGTGATTTGTAGGTATTCACTTGGGAGGTTGTCTGCTGCTAATTTGGTGGGTTTAAGTTTAGTTAAGAGTTTTTTTTATGTTGGTGGTAGGTACAGGAGAAAAAGAGAAGGCAGTGGGGAGATTACTAGTTGAAGGTGTGGGTTGGAGGGGGGGTTGTGTTGTTTAGCTAGTGATAGTATGGTTTGGGTGAAGTGTGTGTTGAATGAGGTAGCAATATTTTCTGAGGAGTGAGGGATGTTAGGAGGAGGGGTACTGACTTTACCTGGGTGGAGAATGGAGTTTATGGAGGACCAGAATTGTTTGGGGCTGTGTTGTGAGGAGTCTAGGGCAGACTGGTAGTATTGGAATTTGTCCTATTTTATTAGCCTTTTGACTCTATTGCATAGTTCTAGGAATTTCTGTCTAGCTGAGGGGGTTTTGGTTTTGCACCAGTGCTCCCAGGCTTTATCCCTGTTTTTCATTTCTGACTTAGTGGTTTTCTATAGCCATGGGGAGGGTTGTGCTTTGGTTCTGGAAAATCTTATGGGGGCATGGTAATTAAGGATGTTCAGGAAGGTAGTGTTAAAAAATTCAACTGCGTCATCTAGACTGAGGTACTTTAGAGGATGCCAGTTACATTCTTTGAGGGATGAGATGAATGTGAGTGGGTTAAAGTTTAGTTTTTTACGTATTTGATGGTAGATGACAGGTTTAGCTTGGTATAGGTATTTTTGAGTAGGAATGTTGGGGAGTGATCACTGAGGCTATCTGATAAGCAGCCTGTTATATATGACTGGGGGCTCTTACTGACTAGTATCTAATCCAGGGTAGTGTGCTTGCTGGAGTTTTTATTTATCCTGGTTGGTGACTGGACTAGTTGGGTGAAGCCATGAAGGTGTACATGATGGGTTGGATTGTTGCCAGAACAGGATTGCCAGTCAATATTGAAATCACCTAAGATGATAGTTTCTTGGGGGAGATGGTGGGTAGACCAGCTGAGGAGGTTTTCTAGTGGAGGGATGTTTTGGCCAGGTGGGAAGTAGCATCCAATTATGTTGATGGTTTTGTTTTGGTTAATATTGAGGTTGGTATATATTATTTCTTCATTGCCTATTTGTGGAGCTGATGATTTTAAAATCTGGATGTTTAGATGCTGTTTAAATATTATAGCTACACCACCTCCTTTTTTGTTTAGCCGGTCTACTCTTAGTGTGCCGTAACCTGTAGGGAGTATTTGCTCACTGGTAATGTGAGGTTTTAGCCAGGTTTCTGTCAGGATGACTATATCTGGGGAGTACAAGTCTATGGTGGCATGGAGTTCATGGACTTTGTTGGATATACTTCTAATATTTAGGCTTAGTAGAAGGAAGTCACTTGGCTTTCTATTGGCTGTAATATGGGAGAAGTTGTGGTTTCTAGTCTGATTATGAGGATTGGGGTTGGAGATGGTAGGGCCAGGGTTGGGGTGGATGTCTCCACTTAGGGCTAGTTGTTAACCAACGTATCAGTAATAATTGGACTTACACAATCCCCTGGAATGGTAATAGGCCCTGTAATTCTACATTTACATAACTTGCATTTGAACTTCTATTGTAATTGTCATATGTACAAATGTAGAATTATGTAACCTTCCTTGGAGCTTTTCTCCCTGGATCTCCACTGAAAACGGGCTTCTGGCCCAGTCGAACACTACCCGGTTATCAAATGTAAATAAATAAATAACTAAACAGCCTAATACCACCAATTTGACAGCATTAGACTATTTATGTCAGAAAATGTTGACTTTGCAATGACCAAAACATTCCTATATTCTGATGATCAAACATTTGAAGACAAGCCAGAGGAACCACGAGGATTGTGGCTTCCATTCAGACAATGAAGAGTTGTAGAGAGGTGTGCACCTCAATCCATTTTTATGCCTTCAACAAAGACATTAGAAATGTGACCTCTTATGCTCTTATTTTGAAGGTCAGCACATGTGTGAGTCTAGCTCCACCCTAATGAAAGCAGTCATTTGCTACAGTCGTAAAGCTAACTCCTCCCAATTTATGGTTACTTCCAAGAACTGAGATATGATAGAGCACAAGGCCTCCATCAGGTTGCTTCTTTAAAGAGCCACAGCAGCCACCTGAGGCCAGTCTAGACATAAGAATACCAGGAGAGCATTCCCCTGCAAAGCCTTTGCTGTAGAAAACAATACTTTGACAAAGACCCTGTGGAGAGAACAGGCCAAAGAGAAGCACACTGTAGTAGAACTGACATCATCACAGCACAAACTGCCAAAATTAGTTGTACATTCTTAAAGCTGATGTGCTCATAGGCATCTACCATGTTCAGTGACACCATCAAGACTTCATAAAGAAGCACATGCATTTCATATAGACTGTTACCATCTGGAACTTCATGTACAGGATACGATTAACGAAGATACAGAGAGCTAAGATGGGATGGGAGCCTGCAGCTTTCTTCAGAATGAGGAGAAAACACTTCTGCATTTTAGACATGGACAAGATTCCACTGCCCCTTGAAAAACAGACTGCTTGTGCCCTAGAACTCATCTCGGGTCATCTTTTTTAACAGAGCCCTCAAGAGCAGGACACTAAACAGCCATAAAACAATACCTTGTTTGACCATAAGAAAGGCCTACAGATAACCTGTCTACCATGGGCAGTTCTTACCAATAATTAGGAGTGCAATAAGACCTCTGTAAAGCCTGCATCTTGATAGACACAGCAGTAGGTCTGAAGACAGCAAAATGTCTTACCACTTAGACTGCATCTTCTGTCTGTGAGCAGGCTTCTTTTTCAAGGCTTGGATTAGTTTAGCAAAGGAAAATTTAGTTGAGAGACACTGTACATATCTACTATGGTGAACAAGGCATTTCCTCTTTTCTGGAACTTCTCAGTCGTTACCATATAAGATTCATCAAGGAAGATCTACCTCCACAATGGTGTATCGAGATTGACCTAGTAAAGTTCACCCCTGAAACAGAAGAGCCATAAAAATGCTATCCTGTGCAAACTTGCACCTGTGGCTACTGCACTAGATACCACACAAGGACAATCATAGGTCAAGCAATAGGAGACCATATGTAAGTGACCATATTCATTTAAGAGATACCGTAATCCCAGAAGTTTGAAACTCTGCTTCTCCAGTGCCTGATTGAATGAAAACTGGAAGGATACAGGCAATTAATGTCTTTGAAGCCTAAAGTGGCAGTGGATAAAAACGTCCCACCATATGATGCTTTGGACTCCTTGTTAAGTACTGGTGTTAGAATGTCTGAACCCTATACTAGATGTAGACATTATATTTAACTATGCCTCCTAAAGTTTGCACAACCAGACCTAATACTTGTTTGGAAGCAAATACAGAGCACCTGTCTTTTATGAGCCTAATGACCATTATCAGGATGCCTTTAGGTGGCAAAACAGCATCTTTAAAGAAAAGATCTAAAGGTGTGCCAATGCAAGCCTCTTCCTCCATACAGTTGAGATACTGATTAACTCTCTTGTAGTAGGAGGGGGGAGACTTTTAGTCAGCCCAAACGTGCCACGTAAGTTAGAAAATATTCCAATCCAAGGGTCATTCAGAAGGATGCTAATGGCAGGAGAGGAATCATTATCCTTTTCTATATCATCGTGGGACCTCAAACCCCTGAGGCGCTACACCTTGGAGGATTCAGAAGAGGAAGAACAAAAATCTCCTGCACTGGTTCCCCCATGACTAACCTGAATATTTTACACGTAGGTGGTATGGGTCATGCAGCAGATATGTGAGAATGCATAACTGAGCCCCTAGTGCAAAGGGTGAGGCTCACCAATGTCAGCAGTACGGAGCAAGAGACTGCATGGGACTTTGCATGATCAGCAGCTGGTAGTTACTTCTTAACCCATTCAGTCATGACCCATTAGGTAGCAAACAGGCTGCTAAAGTATAGTACAGAAGTTGCAGGCAAAGAGCCAACATGTATGGGAATGCAGGCAGAAGCTTACTCAAACCTCATCAGTCACTGCTTGATCTCAGGAAGTAGACTTTCCAGGTCAGGGCCCAACTTTAGAGACATGCGCTACAGATTCATAGACCTATTTTATACAATTTGGCAGACTAGTCAAATAATCAAATGTGCTATGGCCTCATGTTTTTTTTTCCTTTTCGCTGGTTGTGATTATGAATACAGCACTCCTGCCAATCCATATATTAAGTACCCCCTATCTCGGTCTCAGTGTTGGCATTGCATAAGGCTTGGAGTGTCTCTCATCATATATGATGAAAAACTGGAATAAATTATTGCCACATTATGCAAGCCTGCGCACTGTACTCCTTTCTCAAACAGTAGTGGCAGCTCCTATTTGGATCTTGAGAACTTCTGGCATATTTTAAAGTTTTATAGTTTGACAATGAGGATAAGAACTTTCTTTTGAAATATGCTGTGTGTGTGTGTGTGTGTGTGTGTGTGTGTGTGTGTGTGTGTGTGTGTGTGTGTGTGTGTGTGTGTGTGTGTGTGTGTGTGTGTAATCTACTGAGCAAGCTGTTACGGCATATAGGACTACATGCTTTCTAGGTTCCATGTAGAGGTGCCACCCATATGCTGGAGCAACAGGTAAAAAACAAAGCAAGATCTTAAATGATGTTCTGCTGTAATGAGCTGGACTCCAGCAGTTCTGGAAACAAAATTTATAAATGTAAGACCGATCAATGATGTCCAAGATTTATTTATTTTTTTATCTAATCAGCTGCACACTACCAAAGACAAAATATAATAAAATATTACAACTAATCGCCTTATATCTCCTTAAAAGTAATCATCAGAAAATAAAATGGAAGATTAGCGATCCTCATGGAATGTATCCAAATGACTGAATGAATGATGAGATTTGGGTATGACGATAGTACTGCTGATGTATAATTCTCTAGAAATTGAGATCCAACAACCAACTATAACTTATAAATGAAGATTATTGTATATTTAGTAGTCATGTACCATCAGCCATTATATTTTTTTCTTTTGGTGGGTTACGAAGGAACAAAAGTGACTCAAACCATGGTTGCTCAGTAACTGTTGTAGGGCTGCAATGAGATTGGTATGTTTCTATTTAGAAGCATTCAGGGTAGTTAAGCTAGTCATATTCATATTTAAGTAAAAGTATATTATGGCTGATCTGAAATTACTTCATACACATTAGCTGAAAATGTATGACTAAAACTAAAAATAGAGAAAATGTTTTTGAACATAATTAAAGGAGTTGCATAAAAGATGGTTGTATGGTATAGAAGTATAATGCTTTGTCTATGGTCTAGATGACTTGGGATCCTCTACTGGCATAGCCAATGGACAAGCCAACCATGCAGTACTGGGCATAAGCAGCCAATGCCAGTTCACCCATCTCAGGAGAAGAGGGTTATCCTCCTGAAGTGCACTTGAAATGAACAGGAACTCAGAAATGCAAGCCCTGCTGAGCATTATGAGTGAGTATATGTGTGTGTATGCATGTGGAGAAGTACCTACCAGGAACCTATCCTGGCCTTGTATCAAGCTTGCTGGTTAACAGGGGGAGGGTTGCAGACCTATCATATAAAAATGAATAAGTAAATAATCTCAAAAACTGAACATGATGATGTTACTCCAAAACTAGTATATCTGCCTTGTTTAGTACATGAAATGTGACGTGCTTCTTCTTGATTCTGCATCCCAAGGGGAAACCTCATCTGGAAGGCAACCAGCACTTGTAGAACAGAGGGATAGCAGGGTTTTCTAGGGTGTAGTTTATGGTCAGAGCACTACTGGGGTCCAAAAGCAAGAAAAAGTGTGCTGCTTAAAAACAAAAATTAAGATATGAGTAGAAAGTAATAATGTATTCTTGAAAGTACCATTGCTATCTAATACAAGCCAAACAATTGTGATTTTTACATTGTCTTAGATTATATATCATAGAAAAAATGTAAATAATAAAAAGAAACTTGAAGATGATACAGAACTGATTCCAATGGAAACACAGTGTGGGACTTTACCTTGTATTAAATATTTGAAATCAAAGAGCAATACAAGTGCTTGTTTTATTTATTTATTTTATTTGTATTTATTTTAACAAAATTAAATACCCTTCCCATTCAGAAGATATGACGTGAAAAGTTGGGCAGTACTGAAAAAAAATCAAAGTACCCACTGATTTAAAGTTATGCTGTATACTTACTCATCTTCTCTCTCAGAAAGCCAGCTCAGCTGATTAACAATGAACATGAATTTTCATTGATAGAACTAGCTCTCAACTTTTTACCTGCAGAATCAAAGACAATCAGGGACACTGGATAAAATATTAGTACTTAACAAAACAAAAAGATGATAGAATGTGAATGTGAATTAACATGAATTGTTTTAAGCATAAGAACTGTATAACACTAATTATTATTAGTTATTAAGGATGTGGAATGACAATGGCCACCTGGTTCTGCTCCAATTGTCCTACCTGGTGGTTTGTCATCAGTGGTCACCCCACCTGTCCTTCAGCAGAGGTCACCCTGTAGAAGGTGACTTGGACAGCTTCCTGGTGGCTCCTGTAACCCCTTCACAGGAGGGGCTGGAGGCTGCTCTTCTGAGAGTGGTTTGGGGATGTCCCTTTTGGTCACATAGTGTCAGTTGTGGTTGGTCATGTCCACACCTGGACTCCCTTATAGCGATCATGAAGTACCTCCAGGTGTGGCTGAGAGAGTCATGGATCCAACTGGCCACAGCAGGCTGAGTCTGTCCAGGATGTTAGCCAGTGAGGTTACTGACATTTGAGTGGGGTCTTCTCTGGGCCAGTTAGACAGGCCATCTTTTCTCTAACTTATGCCTCCATCCTGGTGATTCCCTTTCATATGTGTTACTCTGCATACCCTATTTGTAATCCAGTTATCCCCCTCACCAGATGTCCTCCTTCTGTACATCTGTATCCCTCCATTATTGCCCCTTTGGTGTCCTTACCACCCATCTACATTTTATGCTTGTCTTGCCTTGCTACCTTCTCTGCCCTCTCTTTCCTTCTGACACAAGTTCCTTGTTACTATCCCCATCTATCTTTTTTCTTCATAAAGTAAAATAGTCACCTGTCCCAAAAAATATGCTCTTCTTCTCCCACCTATTTTTCCTTCCAGTTAATGCTGTATGGGTTCCTGTGCTTGGACTTGGCCCTTTTCTGCATATTCTATCTGCTCCTTTGCTCCCCATTTATATGATGAACTGAGTAGGCATTTTGCTATACTGCCCTGTGGCTTGCTCACATTGCCGTGCAAAAGCTATTAAAATGTGCGTGTGATAGAGTGGAGCCTTAGGCATGCTGCATTACTTTTCTTACCATGTTATTCACATGACTGCCTCTAGAGCAGCGGTCCCCAACCACCAGGCCATGGATCATTTGGTACCGGGACGCCAGGCAGGGAGTGAAATGAAAAGGTGAATGTGTATGTATACATATGAATATGTTTATGTGTCTGTCTGCATGAGTGAGTGAATGCATGCATGAAAGCAGAATGTATGTATGTATGTATGAAAGGTGAGCAGTGAGATTGAGTGAGCTGTTATTTTAAACTCAATAAGCAGCACTTTTGCTGTTTAGCGAGTGTAAAATAAAAGTCAAGGAAATCAAAAAAAGTGTGTGTGTGTGTGTGTGTGTATGTTTCTGTCTGCATGTGTGAGTGAATGTGTGCATGAAAGCAAAAGAGACTGTGTGTGTGTGTGTGTGTGTGTGTGTGTGTGTGTGTGTGTGTGTGTGTGTGTGTGTGTGTGTGTGTGTGTGTGTGCATGTCAATGAAAGTGAGAGTGATCGAGCCATTATTTTACACTGGCTAAGCAGCGCTTTTGCTGTTTAAAGAGTGTAAAATAAAAAATAAAAATAAAATTAAAATAAAGCATGTGTGAGTGTATGCGTGTATGTGAATAAGACAGAGATTGATCAATCGAAAGAGAAAAGTGTGCATGTCTGTGTGTTTGTTTCTGTCTTTGTGTGTGAGTGAATGTGTGCATGAAAGCAGACAGACTGTGTGTGTGTGTGTGTGTGTGTGTGTGTGTGTGTGTGTGTGTGTGTGTGTGTGTGTGTGTGTGTGTGTGTGTGTGTAAAAGAGAGAGAGAGACAGAGATAGAAGAGTGAGAGTGATCCCTGGCAGTAGCAGCAACAATGAGGTTTGCATACCTCTCGACCATAGCACTCAACCTCTCACACAATAAATCTGGCCAGCATACCTCTCTACCTCTCAGAACAAGAAGTCTGGACAAAGCCAAAAATAGTGGGGAGGACAAAGGCACAAAAATAGGGACACTTTTAAGTATTGCTCTTACAAACTTAGAAAATAGATGAAAGTACAGGTTTTGCGTTAGCATGCACTTTCTGTATGAAGTCTGAAACTCAACTGTCTGCCATTATTTTCTGACTTCAAACCTCAATGATTTGCCAGTGATTTGCCAGAAAACAACACTTTTATGAAAAACAGACCACAAATGCGAGGCAAAAATCTGCACATTCTGTGAAAATCTGTACAGTTAAGAGCTATGCTGGACAGAGCCAAATAACAGGGACAGATTTTAAATACTGCGCTTATAAACTTAGAAAGTCAATAAGGTTGCCATTAGATTTATGTACCTCTTGACCACAGTAGATCAATGTTATGCTAAGATGTACACTTTTTTAAATTATTGCCAATTGTATTTTTATTGCACTTTGGAGCTTTTCTCCTCAGGTCTAGGCTGAAAATGGATTTCTAGTCCAGTTGCACCTCCCCAGTAAACAAATGTCAAATAAATAAATAAATAAATATTTTGCATGCGCGATGGCCAGTCCATGGAAAATTTTCTTACATGAAACTGGTTCTTAGTGCCAAAAAGGTTGGAGACAACTGCTATAGAGTGGCCACTTCACTACAGCTCTGTAACATAGCTGCTGCCAGTAAAATGGCTGCCCTAATTAACGGTGCAGCCCTTTCACAAAAATACTGGTGTTATGCTGATCCTGCTATCTAACTAAGTAATATTAGATTGCCTTTTAGTAGAACAGCCTTGCTATTTACTGCTGCATTGTACTGCTCAGTTGTATGTGTTTCAGAATATGTCCCAGAATATAATTCTGAATGTGTTTTTATGTGCAGAAGCAAACTGTTGATTACTGGACCATGATGAATAGCCATGCAAAACTGTTAAT
The DNA here is from genome assembly GCF_019279795.1 of Protopterus annectens. Classification (NCBI taxonomy): domain Eukaryota; kingdom Metazoa; phylum Chordata; order Ceratodontiformes; family Protopteridae; genus Protopterus; species Protopterus annectens. The sequence goes on along the minus strand of NC_056737.1, from coordinate 477,602,523 downwards.
TCTTGGTGATTTATTGTTTGTTACCAACCAATACATTTACACATTCATAGAAGTAAAACTATTTCCTTTACTGATACAAAAAATTCTGGCTACATGGCCTTTCTTTCTACACTTGTAATAGGTTTGTCCATTGCTAGTCACAATGCATTTCAAAGACAATGTTGACTTGCTAGCCTTTGGTTTAGACTTCGATACATACATTTCAGTTTTAAACACAGCATCATTTACTAGAAAAATTTCAATTGCAATAAAAAGCTTATCTGAACTTCTATAATCTCTGTGATATACTCAGTTTCTTATATTTACAGGCAGTGCTGTTGTAAGTGTATAGTAAGTAAGATTTTCTATAAGTTCTGTATTACTATTAGTATTAGGCTCTAACCATGGTTTAGAAGTATGTTTAAAATCATGCATTTCAGTTTACTATTGGCAAACATTACAAGTACAACTGTGAATGTTTTGCTACCATTTTCTTGTAGCCTAGCATTCAGAAGTAACTAGGTAGGACTGTATATCATATCATTTTCCTTGGACAGATTCTTAAACTGATTCACTTCAGTGGAGCTCTGGAAGTGTGTACTCTTAAGTCCCCCTGAGGTTTTTGGCGAAACCATGTTATGTCCTCACATTACAAACAAATGTTGTATCTCTGGAAGCAAAAGGATTAGCAAATAATTGTAAATGGCAAACTGTTCAGCATAAACTAATCTTTACCATGGTAGTATTTAGCATGTGTCAGATACTAAACTGGATTTTGTATGTCACAATAAATACAGTAATTGATAATTTTGTAATATTTCTTTTAAATCTACACTATATCGGTAGTCATTCATAATGCTCACATAACGTCAACAACTTTTTTTTCATCTAGCTTTGAGCTTTCAAATGAGGTTAAGCGGTTTTCATATGTTCCATTTGTTCATATAATTAAAGAACTATGAAAATTCCGACAATGCAAATAGTAAATGAACAACAATTATCTCTTTAGCTGCACTACACTAATGACCTAGTATCAGTGCACTCGTATTGTCCATGACATAAGGTTTAAGAAGAAATCTTTCAAAAGCATACATGTAGCATGGCTTTGGAAGTAGTAATGTAAATATGAACAAGCAATATTAGATGCCTATAGGCATCAGTATGATGTAATTAGATAAATGCCTGGATGTGTCACTAAGATTTAATGAGTTAATGGTGGTGTAGTTTTTTTGTACTCAGTAATGCCCTGGTTAGAAATTTTACTTGTTTCTGTAAGTTCATTAAATGCTGTTCTACCTATCCATCTCTGATCTGGATGTAAGGCTATTTTTAATTAGGTATCATGTTTGCTCCTAGGTGTGTGTGTGTGTGTGTGTGTGTGTGTGTGTGTGTGTGTGTGTGTGTGTGTGTGTGTGTGTGTGTGTGTGTGTGTGTGTGTGCCTTCTGCGGAAGGTTAGGTGCTGAGTTGGCAACTTGACACCATAAAACTCCACTGGCTAGTGCAGACAGATGTTCCGCTGTGGCGACCCCTAACAGGAAAAGCCAAAAGGAGAAGAACAAGAAGTTATTAACTGTAATCTACCACATTTTCTCCCAAAATGACCAATTTTAGAAGGAACAGAGTAAAACGCTGAGCCAAAATTAGGACGAGATGAGAAGAATGCACAGGCTAACACTCACAAACTTCTCCATAAACCATTGCATGCAACTAGATCTCTCTCTCTCTGTCTTTGCCTAGCAGTCTTCCTTCTTTGCCCAATTATTTATAAATTACTAAAGTTTGAAATTTGCACTCGGTTCTATAACAAGCTGATTTGTTTACCCCTCTCTCACTCATTAAGGTCACAAGATCAGGGAGACAATACTTTAGACCTCCTTCTTTAGCCAGGTATCAATCGAATGGGCCTTCACAAAACTGCATTGACCATGTAAAACAGATGCCTTGAGATGTAAGAAACACCATTGTTTTCTACAAAACTAAATCAACATCTGAAATTTTCTCCCAGAAATGATTAAAAGTATTAATGTTCTCTTCACTTATAGACTAACCTATGCAATTATCTCAAATACACTTTCTGTGCAACCTTTGTAGAGTAATGGTTGTCTTTACTACTCCATTACCACTTTGATTCTTGTTTACCTATTAGACATTGACAATTACTTTTATGTATCTTACTACCTTTCAGGCCTAATCTCTCTTCCTAATTAGTCACTTTCTGTTTTCACTTTTACTAAATCACTTATTTTACTCTATACCCCAGCTATTAATGCTCTAAACTAATATTAAATGACCTGATGAAGAGTTTTAACATTTTCTGTATTATTACAAATACCAAATTATTGCTTTCATTAAGCACCTATTTTTTATTTGCTATATATTTTTTATTTGATACTTATGTAAATCAGTGTGAGGAATACTGTTCATAGGTTCATAGGTAGGTACTAGGCTGTCGGCCCAAGGGCCTAAGTAAGCCTAGCCAACAAAGTTCCCTGGCTTATGCCAACCCAAGAAAGTTAATTTCCTGTGCCCCTGTCGAGACGAGCCACAAAAGTGATCCCCGGGGTGTATTTCCTATTTCCCATCCACTCATCAAGATTTTTCTTGAAGAGTGTTAATGAGGAACTTTGCTTGACATAGATGGGTAGCCTGTTCCAGAGTATGGGAAGTCTCTGGGACAGGAATCAATTCCTCCAGCATGTTCTGTTTATTGTAGTGACAATGATTAGGTCCCTAGAGTGTGTAGCTTGGAAGGATTGGGATTTATTCAGGTGTAGCATGTCCAGCAGCTCTGGGTTTGACATAGGTTTATATGTTAGGCAGAGATCACCTCAGAGTAGGCGATATGCTACAGAGTAAAGCTGGAGGTTTTTGAGATGATCAGTGTAGGGCATCTGTTTGAAGCCAGTAATTCTCTTTGTGAGGTACTTCTGTGGCCTTTCCAGCTGCTGCAGATGTCTTGTGAGGTACATTGCAAAAGGGGCATTGTACTCTATAATGGGTCTAAAGAGTGTTGAGTAGAGGGGAACAATGACCTCTTTTTTCCTGGATGAGAACCCTTTTGTGATGAAGTGTGCCATATAGAAGGATTTACTGACTACTGTGGCAATGTGATTATCAAAGGAGAGACTACTCTCCACCTGGGTCCCAAGGTCTCGTATCACACATTTGGTGTTAAGAAGACTGCTGCCTATGTGGTAGTTCATGGGTATAGAGTTTTTACCAAAGGGGATAACAATGCACTTTCTGGCATTGAGCTTGAGGCCAGGGCTCTCACACCAGGCATCTGTCTCAGTAAGGCCCCTCTGTAGTATGTCATCATAATTTGGGGACTCAACTATAGCTCCTAGTTTGCAGTAATATGCAAACTTCATTAGCCAGAGGCCTTCTGTGTTAGCCTGTACTTCAGAGAAGTGGATACCAAACAGGAGAGGTCCCAGGACTGAACCCTGTGGTACTCCACTTGTCACTGGTTTGAAGTCAGATTTGGAGTCAGCAACTTTTACAGTGTGGGTTTTGTCAGTCAGCCAGTTGGCAACCCATCTTGTGACATAGGGATTTATACCTAGTTTAGTGAGTTTAGCTATAATTCCAGAATGGGGGATGGTGTTGAATGCTTTGGCGAGGTCAAGATAGGCTGTGTGAACCACCTTATCTTCGTCTACGGCTTTGGTGACTGCCTCAAAGAAGTCGACCAGGTTCAGGAGGCAAGATCTGCCTTTCACAAACCCGAACTGGATGGGGTCCAGAGTTTGGAGGTTACCAATTTCTTTGTTTATGAATTCCATGATAATACGTTCCATGGCCTTGCAGACCAGGCTCGTCAGGCTAATAGGGAGATAGTTCCCAGGATCAGTGGTGGCTCCCCCCTTGTGGAGTGGGATAACTGTTGTGGGTGCCATTCAGTGGGCACAAAGCCTGACGTGAGGTTATGATTGAACATGGTGCTTAGGTGGGGAGCCAGTTTGTTCTGAAGTTCGTGTAAAACGCAGCCTGGGATGTTGTCCGGTCCCACGGATGCTGTGCTTTTGGCTTTAGACAGTGCTGCTTTTACCTGTGAAGTTGTGATTACAGGGACTCTGCATTCTTTCTGTATAGATATGGGCCCTTTAGGGGGTGGGGGGGGGGTAAAGTTAGCACTGAACCTATCTGCCAGGTTCTTGGCAATATCTGTTGGTTCTGTAATTTTTGTGCCATTGTGCTTTAACTCAAAGCAGATATGGGTGTTGCCATTGAGATTCTTGACATAGCTATAGAATGCTTTGTGGTTGTCCTTAGAATCAGAGGCAATCTTGTTTTCATAGCTAGCTTTGGAGGATCTTATAAAGGATCTCAGCTTCTTGCTGAGGCTAACCAGGGAGCTCCTCCACTCATGGGAATTTACTCTCTTTTAATGTAGTATGAGCCCTCCTGTTTGGGTCAAGGCCTAAAAAAGACTGAATAAACTGCTTACTTACCTGTTTTACTAAAAAATAAAAAATAAAAGTCTGCAATGAAAGGCTGCCATACTCAACAATATAAAACTGACAAACCTAAACAGATGCATGTTAATCTATGCCATGATTCTGTGTATGTACCTGCTGCTGTCCTAGCCATTACTACTAGACAGCAAATGACTGAGAGTTTATTTTGCTAAGTCTGTCATATGCTTCTACTCTCACACCGAATGTATCATATCTTTGTCCTGTACCTGCATTGTTTTCTCACCTCAAACATATTTCTGTAAAACAATTTTCACTAGGTAATCTAGACTGCTCATACTAGAAAGACAGCTCTTACCCTAGAATGTTATTTATTTCCCTACAATTCAAGAATGTTTCTTAAACTACATCTTATCTCATCATACCTTATCATCATTAGTAACATTCACTGTTTTTATATCATATGCAACAGTGCAATATTTATTTCTGCAATTGATTTGTTTTAAAAATATACTATATAATATGTTGTTATTGTTGGAGCTCTTCTCCATGGGCCTCTGCTGACAAGGGGTTCGTACCCAGTCATACTTTGTAAACAGTGGTAGTTGGAAAAAAAAGCATCTGTCAGTGCCAGATGATAAGATGGACCAGTGAAGCAGTGCAATAAAACTAAAAGGAAAGGTGTATAAACCATCATAGGGTACAAGAGAAGATTTTCATTCTCCATCACTCTCCCTCCCTGCCAATCCCTGTCCTCCTATCCCTTCTCTCTCCTTCTGTCTCCGCCTCCTTCTCTGCATCATTCTCTATCTCATTGTGGTTCTCCTTCACAAGTAAAATGAGTAGAAGGGGCCAAGGACACTACGATATTGGTATGTAGCATACATGAAGTAGACAAACACTGGATCCATGTATTCATTACACTCGTCTGTCACAGTTTGGATAATTATGTAAAGTTCTGAAGGGCATAAGATTAAGTGAAACTGCGGTGGTAGACCCCATGAAATGAAAAGCTATTTAAACTGTGAGAGCATTATGCAGTTAGAGTATGGTGAATAACTTATAAACTGTGTATGCATATATCAAAAAGCAAAGGTAAGAGAAAACTGGTATGTTTGGACACCGCATAATGGCAATGATACAGGACAGACTGAAAGGTAAGGAAATAAATTCTATTGTATGTTGCTGGGTTGTGTTTTTCTTCTTACCCAGCAGCAGTAGTAGTAGTACTTCTTAATTTGCGTAATTCAAATACAGGCCAGTAAGCAAGGGTCAGAAGAAATGCTAAACAAAGGACCAGGCATCTAATGCAGAAGGAAGTGAGAATACACAGGAGGATACTCCACAAAGTTACATGAATGACTAAGTGTATGACATCTTAGAATGGTAGCAAACCTAAGTAATAAAAGGACTCTACAAATGGGGAAGAGAGAATAAAAGCAACAAAATGAAAAGGAACATTGGCATGTGCAATGAATGTAAGACAGCAGTAAGAACATTTGGATGACAGCAGATTCTGATATATTGCGAAGAGAAAAATAAGTTAAATACTTTGCTGTTTGGTTTGGTAATACCACATCTGCAGTGTTATGTACAATTCTAAAGAGACCTACAGAAACACAGACACTGAAAGAATACAGACACTGTGAAGGAGGCATGGTGAAAATGGGGTAGTCTTATGAAAACACGAAGTAGTAATCTTTCATATGAACGACAATCAGGAATTAAAAACAAGAACTTCATCTGCTATGACAGCCTTAGACGGATGTATGGGAAAAGCACTTTATTTTAGAATGGTGCAACAAATCACCATATTCCTTTTCTTTTGCAAAAATGATTTCTTGACATTGACAAATTATTCCACAATTCATGCTTTAAATTGAAAATAAAAGCCTACTAAAATTCTTGCTAACAAAGTGTGCAATTTTCCCCAGAAGAAAAAATGCTTATTTAATTAACACCTACCCAAGGATGACAAAGTAAACAGAAGCAGGCAGGTGGTTTGTATGGCACTTTAAGTCTATTGTTCATGTGACAACATGCCTCACCCTCTCCACTTAATTCACATCAGCCAACAACTTGTACTGGCTTAGGGTTCAAGTTAGGATTTTTTGGGTGTGGATTGTATTCTTACAAGGAAAAGATTAAATCTTTCCAACAATTTGCAGGTATACTCTGATATTCTTCTTTTAAAGTGAACATAATTCTGAAAATGTTAAAGTTGCTATTATGGCCAAGTTTCATAGATATGTATTTCATGGCAGGGGATGATTTGCACCACATAGAAATTATTCAAGAGTTAGAGAAATATGAATAACTCAGCAAGAATGTAAAGTACAAGTGGGCAGATAGGAAGGCATCCAGGAGACAGAAGAGGTGGAAGATAAATGTAAGTGTAGCACATCAACAGATCCCACAGCATATGAAGTAAGGCAGTGGTCCTGCACCTCACTGTACAAGCCTCTGAACATCATGTATAAAAGCTACATCATATGGCATGAGTCACCACAGACAGTGACAGGCAGCTCGGAAAGACCACTCAGCAGGGGCCTAGCAAGCTGGACACCTTTTTGGACCTATGAAACCTATGTGACAGTAAGAGGAGTACAAGGAAGTACAAAAAGGGATATGACAAGCACAGAAACACATTGCAAGAACATAGCAAAATAAAGCAGGGTTGGGGGAGGTAAAGTATTTTTTTTGTGGGGAAAGAACCCCATTTTATTTATATTAAGAAACAAAGGAGAGAGGCTGAAAGGTGTGAAGTTAGAGCATAGGCGGGGGGGGGGGGTCACACAAACAAACATGGAACAGTACAGATGAATGTGTATGAATATAAAATGGGGAAACAATGGGTACACAAAATAATGTACACAAATTGCTGGGGTCAGGGAGGGGATACAGGCAATATGCCAGCTGTTGACTGGCCCAGAGGGGCATTACTGGGACCAAAAAGATGGAGATGCTGGGTTTTGGTGGCCATGCCTGTCTCAGTGGCGGCCTGATGACATTTACCAGCTGGTCCAGGGAGTCTGAAACCTGCTGTGGGAGAGGATAAGGAATGGCAACCCAGTGTGCCATTGTCTGGACAGCTGGAGGCCCCAGCTCTAACTGAGCCAGACAATATGATTGGGGTGGCCTACCTTCATTGAAGGAGTGGAGCCTTCTCCCCACATGGCATTCCTACCATCCTCATCCACTTCAGCCAGGGCAACAGCTGGCAGCTTCTGATACACCTGTAGCTCACATGTAGCATCTCAGCCTCCAGAAGGAAGACATGAGGCGACAGGTGGCATTAGTGAGGAGGAAAGAACTATAGCTGTACGTCATAAATACTACAGTAACTGCACAAAGATATAATACTTCAGCAGCTATCTGAAGCTATGTCTACCATCTCAGGTGTCTGCTTGCTTACATGAGGAGCTGCAGCTTTTCATTCATTCAGATAGCTGCTGAAGTATTATATCTTTGTGCAGTGAAGCTGAAACATTATGTGGTGGCCATGTTTGGGAAAGCAATCCTCATTACCACATGTAGGTACAATGGAACAGAAGCAGCTATGTTATTACTGGTATGTGCAATGAAGCAGAAGTGTGAAATCATGGCCAGAACCTCTCAGGGGACTACCCATAAAAAAGTGTACTGTCTAAATAATGTTTCTGCCAACAGTGCACAGAAAATTCAGTCAGTTACCCACAACAGCCAACAAAGTATATCCTGGAATTTGTCAGAGGAAACTAATCATATTACAAACAGAGTTGTGAAAGACAGAAAAGGATATATTAACTTCTACATGGGACATAGCAGAAAGAGCAAACCATCTGAGGCATTCCTGTCTCACCTCTGCTTCCCATTTCTGAAGATTGACAGGGTGGTGAAGGCACAGGCCATTCCACTGGTGCCTGCACTTGTCATCAGTATGGAGAACACCTGTCACCCTGGTCATATGGGCTACTAAGTTATACAAGGCATTCAACTTGCATAATGGACCTGCTTCACTTTCTAACATACACCCCCAGAACCATCTATGCAGGAGAAATGTCTAAACCAAAAAGTAAAATGGTTACACAAACCATTCTGTAAAATATGTACGACCCAGGCAAGCTAGAGTCTTCACTATATAATGCCTTAAACCTCCTGTATTTGATCTCCATGGAATATATGCCAAGCCCCTTATGGACATAGCAGTGTTTCAGCTTTATATATGAAAAAATGCATTATTTTCCACTCTATAATATTGCAGATGGACACTATCTGTGGAGCACTAGCATTGGCAGCCATTGACATGCATCTTTGGCAGCACAAAATAGTAGCATAAGCAATGCAGTATAGCCTGAGGCATGGCTAACCTGCATGAGGACACATGTATGGTATGTTAGTGATGAGTACTACAATATATATATATATATATATACCTTATGCCACAGATGCACTTCTGTGAAACAGTGATTCATGGACGCCAGCAAATTCTAGCCTTATTGGTACGTATGTCACTTACCAATGCTCGAAGCCTAAACTCTACACCCTACAAGCTGTCTTCACTCTGAAGATTTTAGATGTCTGTGTTGTCACAGACACTTGGTTTAAAGCCACAGAATGTACTCTGGCAGTGGAAGGCTACAGTACCTTCCACACATTTAGACCAATTGCAGCACAGGCTAAAGGTGGAGGTGTCTCAATCTACATTAGCAGCAAATACTACTCCAGGTTGTTTAACATTATGATGTCCTGGAGTTTATCCACATCCAAGTTTCCATAGACAAGGTTCCTTACCATGTCCTGCCCAGCTATAGTTCACCCTCTATCACCCAAGCACACTCTTACCTAGCTCACAACTCTTGCCTAGATCTACTATGGGCACTCACCATCCAACCAAATACCTTATTCATTGGAGACTTTAACTACCCCTTTACAGACTGGGAAACATACACTGCCTGTAACTCACAGGCAAACTGTTTCTTTATCAGCACAAAATCCAATACACTTAGTATGTACTCCAACCAGAGAATCAAACATATTGAACCTACTACTTACCATCACTTACCATCATTTGAGAGTGCTGACCACCCCAGCCCCCCCACCCCTGTGTCAGCCCCCCCCCCCCCGTGTCACATCCTCATTAATGAGGTCAGACAACAAAGCTATCTCCCTTAAAATAAAAATCAACCTGGAAAACCCAACTAAACGCATAAAAGGGACTATTCTAAAGCAAACTATATCCTATTAAGTTACAGTTTGTTAAAATTCATGACTCCCCAAACCATAATAACACAGCTACCTATGCAGAATTATTTACAGAAACCCTATGCAAACATGTAAATGGCTGCATTGGGGCTGCTGTACACCCAGAAGTATGCCTAGATCTAACACCAAAAACAAACCCTACTGGTTAAATCCTTACCTTAAAAGGGTATATAAAAAAAAAAAGTCATAGCCAAAATCAGAAAGCGCAACTGTCATAAACACAAAAGCACTCTGATTCAACTAAACAAGAAACTAAGAGGTATAATAAAGTCCAGCAAGGCCAATTACAAGGTCAGGAGAGCCTCCCAGGCTAAAGATGATCACAAGGCCTTCTTCAACTATGTTAGGAACCTTAAAGGTAACATTCAGCTTTGTGCAGAACTGGTGGTAAATGGCACAACCTTCACTGACTAGGGTGATATAGTAAATCTACTGGCTGATAAATTTAACTCTAACTTCACCCCCCACGACCCCTATGGAATCCTTTCTAGCATATCCTCCCCTCAACTATCAACAGGGAGCAAGTCCTGGTGGCACACTCTAAGGCCAAAAACATTGCTTCAGTGGGCCCTGACAATATCCCCAGCTTTGTCCTAAATAGTCTAAGGCAAGACCTAGCAGGACCACTTGAGGCACTATTCAACTACAGCCTCAAAACAGTTAAATGACAGGTGAATAGAGGTCTACAATGGTCATCTCTCTTCATATGGGTGGACAATCAACTGACCCAGGGAACTACACACCCATCAGCCTGACAAGTCTGATATGCAAAGCCAAGGAATTAATTATTATGGAAATGAAACAAGGACATTGGCAACTTACAGAATTTGAACAAATCAGAGTTTGTCTTTGTTAAGGGAAGGTCTTGCCTACTTAACTTGGTAGACTTCTTCGAGATGATCACCAAGACTATGGATGAGGTGAAAATGGTAAATACAACCTACCTTGACCTGGCCAAGGCATTCAGTACAATACCCCACTCAGGCATTGTTGGCAAACTATCAGAACTAGGCATAAATCCCTGCATAACTCACTTGATTTCTAGCTAGTTCACAGATTGGATCCAAGAAGTCAAGATCAGTGAGACCACCTCCACCAGGACACTAGTCACCAGCAGAGTACCCAAGGGTACCATGTTAGGCCCACACCTGTTTAACATCTACTTCTAGAAAGTAAAGGCTAACATCAAAGGTCTCTGGCTTACCACGTTTGCTGATAACTGTAAATTGGGTGCTATCATAGATTCTCTCCACAACAGTAACATCCTACAAGAGAGTCTAACACAAATAAATGACTGGTGCCAAAGCTATGGATAAAAACTCAGTGTGAAGAAATACATTACAGTGCCCTTTTGGAAATCACTCACCCAAGCTAATTACTCCATTGGTAAATTCTCATAAGAGTTGACCTGATAGTTAGGGATCTGGGAACATATGTAAACAGTGATCTGGTCTTCGACCAACATGTAGCCAAGATAAGTAAGAAAAACATTCTATTTTGCACAACTCATAAGCAGGGTTATGGCATCTAGGTTCAAGGAAGTTACAGTACTCTGCTTCTTCTCAGCCCTTATCAGACCCATCATAGAGTATAATGCCACCTTTGACCTGTACTTAACCAGGCACCTGCAACAGTTGGAATGCCCTCAAAGGTTCCCCAACAGGAGAATTCAGGGCATGAATACACGGATCACCTAAGGTCTCATCCCTGTACTCAGTCTCTTATAGGTTACTGGGAGGCAATCAAACCCTGCACCTTGTGTCTGTAAGGTAAACACATTTACCATTATACCAACTTCTCACCAAACAGTTACCACAATTAATACCCTGCCTGCATGGAGCACTACAGTGCTCAGGTTTTAGTTAAAACAAAACAAAAAAAATAACTTTTAAGTTGTAAGCAAACTACTTGCTACAATGCACAGGTTTTAGTTAAAACAAAATAAAAAAAAATTAACTTTTAAGTTGTAAGAAAACTACTTGCTACAAAGTTGCTATAGTTTAGACGATATACTAAGCACTATAGCACTCAGTTTTAACCGCAAATTCAATACCAGTTTTTAAAAGCCAATATTGCATTAACAAAAGATTGGGATTGGCCAGTCACCTCCCCCCCAACAGCACTTTGCACCCTGAGCAGTTGCCCCTCTCACCCCACCCTAGCTATACTACTGTGCATGCACACACACACATACACACACAAACACACACACACACACGCACACACGCACACACGCACACACGCACACACACACACACACACACACACACACACACACACACACACACACACACACACACACCCTAGCCATATCCCTGCAATGGCCATCCCCTACCACTCCACACCTCCCAAACAAATAAGACACCCCAGTGCAAGGCATATCCATGTTCACCACAACCTACCTATCCCTGTCCAACATGTGAGTGTCAGTGCTACTGCACTATTTCTCCACATGAGCCTTATAATATAACCTATTTTCTTCCTAAATATACTCATGTATTCTGAAGATGGCAGATGGCAAACTTGAGGCAAGTTTATACATGCTGAGAATGAAGTCTTCTTACAGGAACTCAGAATCCTGGAATGACACCTGTTTGGAAAAGGGAATGCCCATCACTCTCTTTGGGACCATGTGTATGACACTGCAGTTCACAATGTGAATGTTATAGAAAGAAAGAATCACAAGGAATTTCTATGATGTTATTGATGGAACTGGTTGCACAGTGGGAGTAGTGGAATGAGTTCTGCCAGTGGCTAGATGCCACCAATCTCATGTGAAGATGAGACAAGGTATTAACTATGATGCATATGCTACACAGTGACTGTCCAGACTTGCATCAGGCAGTACATTCTGAGCATTGTCTAGGTGCTACTTGGATACATCTGGTGCTCATATTCAAAATAGTCAGCACAGCTAACTATCTGATAACTGCATGTACACACATGTCATTTTCATGCACACCACAGAGCATCATGCCTTTTGGGGTAGGCACTGTCACTCTGATATTTCTTGTGTTGTCCATTCACAGGACAGATCACTACTTTAGTGACACCTGCAGAGTCTGAGCCAAGACAATGGGCAGAAATCAGCTCATGCACAGGATCTGACAAGCATGCCAGCACATAAAAACTCACAGTCCCAAGACACACTAACATTTCCTCACTCGTGCATAGCCCTACACCCACTGCCCAGGGTGACACTATGGCTTTCCCCATCCTGGCTACCCAGAAAGATGCACAGCATGGGCACCTACTACTCCTGTCAAGGGGGAAGCAATCTTATAGCGGATAACAATGTTACTACTGCTTCTAGGCCTGGGGTAGCACAGCAGTATTACATCTGGTATGCAGATACTCACCACATGGCAAGATACCAGTGATTCAAGGCACTGGTGGGAAAGCTCTAGGCATCAATCAACAGATGTGTAAAGCTGTAGTCCAGGCACAAATTGCAGCCACCAATGCTGCTCTGCAGACAACTGGCATGGTACATGGAGATGGCTTTTCCCAGCAATGGCAAAGCCTCCAGGAGAAAATGGAGTCCAGGGCTTAATGTCATGACTACTGGATTCCTGCTTTCGCTGGTGGTACATTTTGCATCCACAGCCCCCTCTATCTGGATGTTAGCCACTGCTATCACTAATACACTCTAACCTAGTGATGCCTGTGGCTGCAGCATAGCATTTACTCCTTACTTTAAAATTCAGTGAAAACTCCAGCCAAGCTAGAACTTCCAATGAGTGACCTCCCAAACCTCCTGTAACAGAGGCACATGGGATTTATGCAAATGACCCTTATGAACATCAGGTGTTTCAGGTATATAGCGATTCTGATTGCCCATGACTTTTACATTTGAAGTCATTTTAATGGACAATTTCAGGCCAATATGTGTGACCTTCTAACTCTTTGAGGTCATAACAAGGCGAAATATGCATATCCATAGATCGTAGGTTTGGCTTTATTGGCCTGAAATTGTCCATTAAAACAACTTCAAATGTAAAAGTCATGGGCAATCAGAATCACCATATAGCTGAAACTCCTTATGTTCATAAGGGTCATTTGCATATATCCCATGTGCCTCTGTTACAGGAGGTTTGGGAGGTCACTCACTGGAAGTTATAGCTTGGCTGGAGTTTTCATTTATTTTTTTCTGGTTGTTTTTTCAGTGTGACCTTCTAACTCTTTGTTTTAATTTGTTAGTCGGGATATTTTGCAGTCACCCTAATGATAATGGACATCAGCTGGATATAACAACCCTGTGTTTCTTATGTTTAGTCAAACACTCTGCTTATGCTATGCTGACAAGGTCACAATGTGCATATCTATAGCTAGTGGGATTTTGTTTTATTGGCCTGAAATTGTCCATTAAAACAACTTCAAATGTAAAAGTCATGGGCAATCAGAATCACCATATAGCTGAAACACCTGATGTTCATAAGGGTCATTTGCATATATCCGATGTTCCTCTGTTACAGGAGGTTTGGGAGGTCACTCATTAGTAGTTCTAGCTTGGCTGGAGTTTTCATTTAGTTTTTTTCTGATTGGTTTTTCAGTGTGACCTTCTAACTATTTGTTTTACTTTGAAATTCCAGTTTTTGCCTGTATTTCCCCAGGATGAGGCTGAAACTGGCCTGTTTTTAGTGCTCTACAAGTCTGCACAGTTGCACTTGTAGTATCACATACCCACCCAACATTGAGGGCAGTCATACCACTGAGTAATGTGGGGTGGAGCACCTCATGTGTGCACCTCTACAGCTCCTCTTTCACTCATTCTACAGCATCTGTGTCCATAGGGTCTTCTTGATTAGTTAAGTCCAACCACTGAAGGATCCTCACTGAAAAGGCACATAGTGCCTCTCCCATGAGCCACCTCTACAGGTCCACAGTACATTGGCCTGTAGTGGCTTCCGCAGTCAATCAGCATGGAAATCATTTATAAAATTTATTATCCTCCCTCATCATGACCTACATCTATACCTCTATCGATCAGTAGTCTCACCACCTGGGTGTGTACACAACTATGTGTCCATGTGTTATTAAGAACCTGTACAAATAAAGTCTGTGACCTACATCACCTTCCTTCCTGTGTGACCTAAGTGAAGATGTACACAGCCCTATCCAAGTTGTGCTGTGCTGCCACTGGCTGGTGTCCATCATCATCAGTGGCATTAGTGTTTTTGTTAGAGTGCAGGGTCCTAGCAGTGATGGTTAGGCAACCTACTTCTTAAAATCATATAATGTGCCACTAACAGGCTGTGGGAAGGTGTATAATGCAGTGCCCCCCCTGACATCTCTAGGCAGTGGGACTGGGATTTCAGCAGCCTGAATACACATACACTACTGTATTCCTGATTTAGACATGGTTGAGGTTATACAGATGCTTGGCCATACTTTATGGGTTGACTTCCCAAAGAATGGTATTATGGATTTCTTGTCATTTAGTTTTATTCCATGGCTCTGACATGAGTTACTTGTCAGTGTCAGCCATTCCAGGCAGTATACTGCATGACCTACAACAAATTAGGGACATACAGGGAATATAGAGATGGAAGGGTGAGACTTGTACATTTTCTCTGTAGATTTATATATATGTGGGCACACCAGTGTGCCTACACTAATATTCCAGGCAGCCCTGTGGGATGTCACAATGCAGGAAAAGGTGATACAGATTGCATGCCATATGTGGGAACTATGAGCATTACCAAAGTACTGTACAGATACAAGGGTTATGAGCCCCTGTGCATTGCACACTACTTGGCAGTTGATGGAATGAGTCATTTCTGTAAATGTAAAGCTCTTTGTGGACATATGGGTTCAATCTATAGTTTCCAAAACATCAGGGAGGTGGGTGACATAATTAGAGCTTCATAAACTGGTGGCCCTCTCCTATGCAGCACTGGAGAAACATATGTGTTCGCCCACAAGTGGCAGCAATTTCTTGAGGAACATCATGTATTCCACAGGCCAGTGTCTGTGATATACCTAATGTTGCCCCTGTTTGTCTCATGAAGGTCCCTATACCTGTAATGGCAAGAGCTACTAATACCTTACCTTCTCCACTAGTATGAAATCCACATATCCTTCCAGTTCCAGTCTATGGGCCATACAGACTAACCAATGCCCATATAATGTTGCTGATCACTTTAAAGTGGTCGTAAAGCTGCTTCCTTCTTAGTAGGTGTGACGTTATCCTGTACTGATATGCTTTTTAATGGTGCCATGTGATCCATATCAGGTACCTGTTAGAACACTAGTGGCACTAATATAATGCTACTGAACAATACTCATTGCTGCTCCAAACATATCTGCTTTATAACTCCACAATTTTCACTGTCTTTTTACTTTTGCACTCTGAAGCAACTGCCTATGCTACTCCATGCTTAATGAATCAAGCATGCTTTCAGAGGTCCTCATTTGAATGTCATTATACCCACTAGACTGCTCTTCTTCATTTGCATGCCATTATATAATCATTTGCTTCCCTTTATCTGACCCTTTTACCTTACTTCCCTGTAGTGCTACGTAGTTCTGTGAATCATTACCAAGATGTGCATTCATTTTGATTCAAAAGGGTGCTACACACATTACAGTTTCACTATCAATGACATCCTATGTTTTTTCTTATGCTTACTTTTTCAAATGAGAAGCTAATGATAGTATTATTTTCATTCATTTTTTTGTTGACAAACTCGAGAGGTTAGGTATAAACCCTTATGTCACCCAGTGTGTTGACAAACTCGAGAGGTTAGGTATAAACCCTTATGTCACCCAGTGTGTTGACAAACTTGAGAGGTTAGGTATAAACCCTTATGTCACCCAGTGTGTTGACAAACTCGAGAGGTTAGGTATAAACCCTTATGTCACCCAGTGTGTTGACAAACTCGAGAGGTTAGGTATAAACCCTTATGTCACCCAGTGTGTTGACAAACTCGAGAGGTTAGGTATAAACCCTTATGTCACCCAGTGTGTTGACAAACTCGAGAGGTTAGGTATAAACCCTTATGTCACCCAGTGTGTTGACAAACTCGAGAGGTTAGGTATAAACCCTTTTGTCACCCAGTGTGTTGACAAACTCGAGAGGTTAGGTATAAACCCTTATGTCACCCAGTGTGTTGGCAAACTCAAGAGGTTAGGTATAAACCCTTATGTCACCCAGTGTGTTGACAAACTCGAGAGGTTAGGTATAAACCCTTATGTCACCCAGTGTGTTGACAAACTCAAGAGGTTAGGTATAAACCCTTATGTCACCCAGTGTGTTGACAAACTCGAGAGGTTAGGTATAAACCCTTATGTCACCCAGTGTGTTGACAAACTCGAGAGGTTAGGTATAAACCCTTATGTCACCCAGTGTGTTGACAAACTCGAGAGGTTAGGTATAAACCCTTATGTCACCCAGTGTGTTGACAAACTCGAGAGGTTAGGTATAAACCCTTATGTCACCCAGTGTGTTGACAAACTCGAGAGGTTAGGTATAAACCCTTATGTCACCCAGTGTGTTGACAAACTCAAGAGGTTAGGTATAAACCCTTATGTCACCCAGTGTGTTGACAAACATGAGAGGTTAGGTATAAACCCTTATGTCACCCAGTGTGTTGACAAACTCGAGAGGCTAGGTATAAACCCTTATGTCACCCAGTGTGTTGACAAACTCGAGAGGTTAGGTATAAACCCTTTTGTCACCCAGTGTGTTGACAAACTCGAGAGGTTAGGTATAAACCCTTATGTCACACAGTGGATAGATATTTAGCTCACACACACACAGGACTCAGGAAGTTAGAATAAGAGAGTCCACCTCTGCAAAGAGCCAGTCACAAGTGGAGTCCTTCGGGGATCAGTTCTGGAACATCTCCTTTTTGGCACCTACTTGTCTGAAGTAAAGGCCAATGTCAAGGGCAACTGGTTGACCAAATTTACAGACAGTTGCACATTATGAGCAGTCATAGAATTCCCCCACTGACACTGTTTTCCAAAAAGGCCGACACTGACAACTTGTGTCACAACCATGGATTAAAACTAAATGCCAAGAAATGCATAATAGTATCCTTAAGGAACTCATCCACCCCTACTAACTATCATATTGCCAACACACCCCTAAGAGTCGACCCAGTAGTCAGGGACTTAGGGACACAGTAAACTGTAATCTGGTTTTTGACCCTTATATGTCTACGGTAGTAAGGAAATCATTCTATTTTTTGCAACATGTAAACAAAGGCATGGCATCTAGGTCCAAGGAGGTCATTGTTTCACTGTATTTGGCATTCATCAGACTTATCATTGAGTTCAATGGCCCTTTGGTATGTGTCTAGCCAGGCACATCAACAAGTAGAATGTCCACAGACGTTCCTCACTAAAAGAATATAAGGTGTAAGTAACAATTCCTGTGCAGACCACCTCAAAGCCCTTTCACTTGTATTCTGTCTCTTACAGGCTGCTGAAGAGAGATCAATGTCTGGCATACAAGGCATCTTTGGAACCCACCTTTATGGACCTCCTATGTATCCACAAAACAACCAGCACCAGAATTACCTGTTCTCAAGACTTAAACCTTGCCTGTGATATAAATAGGACCTGCTGGAGACTCTGGAACAGGCTCCCCATCTATGTGAAGCAGGGTACTTCTTCCCTAACTCCATTCAAGTGTAACTTGGACAACTGGATGAGGGCCAGGAAATTCAGCCCTGGTTTGCCACCTCCCTCTCTAATGGACACAAGCAGCCTGTAAATGGTTAATTTCCCCCCCCCCCACCTGCTTTTAAATGTCTCTTGCTTACACTTATCAAGGGTACCAGTACTTGTCAGAGATTTGGGATGCATGGCTAGGTTTAAAAAGGCCACACCAGTCATTAGCCTAGTATACACCAGTGAACCCATAATGAGCACACAGGTTTAAACCAAAGTATCCCACCAAAAATAAACAGTTAGCTGTAGAAAGGCACAAGTAAGTTTAAATCACAAGTTATCTAGTAATGCCTCCATTAATCAAGTGAAAATAGTTACTCTTTAGTCAGTTATAAGTAGTACAATTATTTACATTCCTCAGTAAAACATTTACACATTATCTGCAAAGAATCTCAGCAGTGCAACTATAATGTCCCTGGAACTTGCTTGTAACTAACATTCCTAACCATCCTTGCGTAACATGACTATAGGCTACTAGAGTCAAAATACACAACTTTTCTGCACTTGTAAATTGTGTGTTTGCCACAGTTACTGTTGGAGAAAAACTAGGCAAAAAATGGTGTATTTAGCAAGCAGCGGATTAGATTCTGACTGCTTTCTACAGTGCCATGGAAATTATCCATAAAGAATCTGGCAAGTAAATGGAATTACAAAACAAACTGAAGTGGCAAAATCCTGTCGAAAGAAAATCAGTCTTGGCTAGGAAGTAAGGGAATGTTTTTGTATTTTCTGCAGTGTTTTTTTTCTTTTTGTAATTTTTCCTTCAATCACAATTCCCAAAACTCATAATTTGGGGGTAAATTTTAAGCATATAAATGTGTTATATTTAATTACACACATACATAATATATATATATATATATATATATATATATATATATATATATATATACACACACACACACACACACACACACACACACACACACATATATATATATATATATATATATATATATATATATATGTATGTATATACATACATATGTATACATTTGAAAATACACCACCATAAAAAAGCAATAAAAAGCAAGCATGGCATTCATAAACATTTATTATTCAATAACAGAAGGACTACACTGCCACAAAAGTTGCAGTAGTAACAGTCTAATATGTGAATCATACATGGTCTGAAATAACTCATATTCAAAAAATGACATGGTTTAGCACAAACTAAGAGTATTGTTCATTACACAGTATATAGGTAGAGACACCGTTATACATTCTAGCAAACAGTACAGCAGTTACCATGCTAACAAATAGTACAGCGCACAAAAGGTGTGTGGTGGTGGGGGGGTTAACAGCAGAAGAGAAAGAGTAAAAACATACCATTGCAATGCATGTCATGATGAAAATCATTCAGCAAGTATGAACAATATGAAATGTAAGTTACAACTTTAAAACTTACAGAAGTGTCATAGTATAGCAAGGCAATGTTTCACAAGAGTCCCTTACTGAAATCCACAACTACAGATATGACACACGTTAACCCTGCAGGGGTCCTCTACCTCTTAATTGTCTCTAATATGAGGGGGGTCCCCATATTTATGGCTCAGAATTTTGCTCTGTCCTTCCTAGAATTAGACTTTTTGCATCATCATTAACTGTGGAGGTAAAAGTTTGAGTGCCAGAAGTAATGTGTATGCTATGTGTACACGTTTCCTAGTAGTTATAGCATTATTGAAAATCATTTCTGCAAACTGACCATAGAACTAAATTGTACATATATTTGATGACAAAGTGCATGGAATACATATATAATGTCAAATGACAAAAAACTCCAAAAGGCATAACAGCAACCACAAAAGGTTGAAACTCAAAATGCTGAAAAACTCAACATACTTTCAATGCTGGGGGGCAAGCTCTCCCATGCCCTAAGAAGACCATTAATTATACATACCAAATCAAAGATCACACTACAGTGTGAAAAGAGGAAAACACCAGTTCCAGATATACCATGATATCGTGGAATTACTCTTTTTTACTTTATGCGGTCAATGCTACACCATTCAACATTTTCGATGTATCCTGCATATATATGTCACAAAGACAGGCAAAGAAGGGGCCATAGGTCAATACGCACAGCAAAAGAAGCATATGGCCAGTGACATGATCAACAGTGGAAAGAAATGTTACTTTAAATTTACTATTGCTACACAGGTATCCAAAGATAAAACTTCAGGTAGAATATAGGCGAGGCTAGAAACCATGGCCAACAATAAGTGAGCAACTTGCCCAGGCAGATATATCTTAAAGTAATTGTATAAAATGCAGCTACAATGTGTGCAAAAGTTGCACTGGTGCAAATATCCTTTAAAATGTGGAACATGGAATGCACTTTACTGTTAAGCATACACACAGTGATGTGGAATTGCAGACTCTTAATGGTACATTGCCCATGTTACATCCTACCAACTGCAAGTGTGATGTGAGATGTTGTGCAAACACTGCGACTGTCACAGATGAATGTCACTATGTGATGAGGCAGCTTGGATACAATCTACAGTGTTAGTCTACATGTCTCCACTCCCATGAGCAGCACAGCATTTAACCCCTCATGCTGTCCATGACTGGGAGACAGCCTGCAAAGTCTTTACAGATTTATGGAGAGACTTGTCCCATTGTGTTGTTTCACTGTCAAACTCCTGCAGCACAGACAGCTTAACTTACTATAGAATAAGGCTGACCAGTGTCATTGCCTATGATTTCCCAGCAGAGTCATCTTCCTGGTTTGTATCACCAGACACAGGTTAGGATTTTGCACAACATGCATCACCCCAGTGACCACCTGAGCTCAAGGATTAATTTGGTCCACTGGCACTTGTAAAGACACAGTAGTGAAGAATCATTTCCATATACATACAGCAAGCAAGACAGGTAGTTGTATACTAGTAGGTAAAATGTGTGCTGCATAACTTGTTCAGTCAGTATTAACAAATAGCCATCCAGGTAAGGATGGCTTCATCAGTGTCATCGCCTGAAGATGCAGCGGAGTAAGGAAATATCTGTAATGTAATATGCAAGTGCTACCTCCAAGATGTTAAACGTGTGAGTATGAAAGGTGTGCTCAACAGCCCAGCTTATTACCCCGTATCATACGCAAATTAATTTTTATTTGTTCATTGATTGTAAGGAAAGGTTAAAAATTCAGATTTTTTAGTAATGTTTATAAAATGCTAAGGAAACAGGATTTAAGATGATTTGAGATGGCTGACTCCATGGAACAGAGGCATGGAGCCCTGGCTGTGACCCAGGTGACCCAGGTTCAGCTAGTGAGCCCATCATTTGAGAAGCTAACTGGGAGAGAGAGGAAAGGCAGCCATATTTTACCTGCCTGTCCATTCTGAGGGGTGGGGTCATAAACAGGGATGGCATATATAAACGGCCAACACCCATGACACCTAGAGAGAAAAAATGTCTTCACTGAAGAATGTAGACAAATCAGCATACAAACCTTATGCCAATGTATTGCAGCACACATATACTAAAATTATATTTTATACATTGTATATTTATTTGCCCCCAAGACCACAGGGCAAAATGATTGACATATGCAAAAACACAGTCAGCCACAAATAAGGGCATGTAATAAAACAGTTCTAAAAGTTCAGTTTAGATAAATTAAACTGTAATAACTTGGGTTCATGTTTGCTACATGGTCATTCAAAACAGGCTAAGATTAGAATGACTCTTATCCTCTCCATCCCTTATTACCTGTGAAGTCCCTCAATGCTCTGTCCTGCAGCCACTCCTTTTTAGATTCTTTTTCTCAGACATGCTCATAGGTTCATAGGTTCATAGGTTAGTACTAGGCTAACTGCCCTTTTGGGTCATTTGAAGCCTAGCCAGTTACCCCATGAGAGAATCAAACCCTGCACCTTGTGTCTTTAAGGTAAATACCGTAACCATTATGCCATCCTCCCACATCAAAACTGACTCCAGTCTCAAGCTCACCAAATATGTAAATGACTGCAAAACTGGGATTATTTTCCTTAGCTTTGTTGATACCATCCCCTTCAAACGGCACTTAACATTATACATGAACGGTAAGTAGAAATTACCTTGCCTTCAGTGTAAAAAAATGCAGCATTCTGGCATTTAGCACTTCTCCATCCAGATTTATATACACCTGATGATCAACAACTAAAAGTTGTCCTTAAAAACAATAATCTTGCATTATATTGCCATAAAGCTACCAATGTCTGCAAAGCATATGGAGTTTCCTACCTGATCCTCCATTGGGGTCAAGAGTTGTGCTAGGGTTGTAACTTCCTCAATGTAGCCAGTTCTTGCCAGACAAGATATTCAATATTGTCAATATTGCACCACATTCTATAACCCACATGCCATCTAGTGCATTTAGAAAAACTACAACGATGTCTCACAAAGAGGATCAAAGATCTCCAGGGCTTATCTTACAGTCAAAGACTTCAGTAATTCTCTCATTTCATATTCTGTTGCCTCTTTAGAGATGCCCTATGCCTTACATACAGAGTGTTAAAAGAGCCCTTGCTATCTCAATCCCTTAATCGTTTTAACTTGTGTTTTTAATTCGCTGTTGCATGAGCTTTCTCCAACACTTTGCAGTGTTTCAAAATACCAGGTGATTAACCAGAATACATAAGTCTTTATGTTGCAAACCTCCAGGTAATGAATGGAGGTTTTTAATACATAACGTCTGACAGTTTTTGATTAATGATTAATGATGTAAGCTAATAATTACCTTCATAGGATCAAAGGAGGTTACTATGCTAATGGCCCTGGGACCATTACAAGCCTAGCCAAGAGTTTATTCCCCAAAACAAACCACAGTCAGTACCTGTCACCCCTGTCAGTGATGGACACAGGTGGAGCCCCTGGAACAAATTTGTGGTTTCCCATCCACTCATCAAGGTTGTGCTTGAAGAGGTCAGCGAGGTACTCTGTTTGAGGTGTATGGGAAGTCTATTCCCTAGACGGGGCAGCCTCTGGGAGACAAACCTGTCTCTCCAGCAGGTTTTGTTGATGTTGCATATTAGATTTAGGCCTTTCGAGTGGGTAATGCATGAGGAGTTATACTTATGGATATGGAGCATCTCTAGTAGGCAGGGTCCAAGATTGCCTTATAGGTGACACACAGATCACCTCTGAGTAATCTGTATGATACCAAGTAGAGTGACAGTGATTTGAGCCTGTCCACATAGGACAGGTGTTGGAGCCCATGGATTCTCTTTGTTAGGTGTTTCTGTGGCCTTTCCAGTTGGTACAGATGTTTGGAAAGGTACATACCAAACGGGGCATTATACGCAATTATTGGCCTAATGAAAGAGGAGTACTGAGAGGTAATAACCTCCTTTTTTCTGGATGCAATCCCTTTACTCATGAGATGAGCCAAGTAAAAGGCTTTTTTGACCACTGCTACTCCCAGTGAAAGAAATCGCTGATTTGGCCATTCGTTGTAATGGAACTTCGCTTATTAAGGGTCGATGAAAAGCCATTCGATGGAACGGCTTTTCGTTGACATAATATAGACCCAAGTTAACAAATGCCTAATAGTGAGCTGGGAGGGTGGGTAAATATGTGGCTCAATTGTGTAGCCCCCCCCCGCTACTCATCTTACTCATGTCTGCACTGCTAACCTTAACCCTGTCATAAGCCCAACCATACACATTAGGTCACTAAACACCCTTTCTCAAACAGTACCACTATACAAACAAAACTTTATCTGTGAGTTGGTAGTCTTTTTAATTTTATTACTGATCACAAAATGATACAGTTTGTTTCCTTTTGTGCTCATTGTATTTTCAGAGTTTGATATTTTCAATAATTTCTGTAATTAATAAATTTGCAGTGATACTTGGGTATTGCTTTAAGTCTGTTTGACTACAGGTAATGATATAAATTCTACAGATAGCATAGGTTCATTCAAAGCAAAGTGGTAAGTTAAAATTATATTATTTTTTTCCCTTCAAGGTTTATATAACAGCTATAAAACAGAAAAAAATTGCAATGTTTATAAATATAAACTGCTGTATAATAAACTAAAACACTAAAATCTGATTTTCAAAAGCACAGCTGTAAAAGTTGCAAATAAACAAGTTAACATGCTAACCATTAAGCTCTTACTATGTACCTGATTCAGTGAAAGCTAAATAATAGGCCTAACATAGTAACCTAAATATATTTATCAATGTTTTTATACTAATTATATTGTAAGAAATCCATAGATCAAATGTCTACAGACTTCATTATTTTGCAATATACTGTTCTGAAAGACAGCAGAATAGTGGCATGCCAAAAGTCATAAGCAACTAAAATATAACCCTAAAACAAGAAATTTAATCTGTAAATCAACCACCTCTTTCTTAAAAAACTAACTCAAAAGTCAACAAATTTTATTTTAAAGACACAACTGAAGTAAAACCTCTGATAGAGATAAAGCTACTGGACAAGTCAACACACAGCTCCTTCCTTTCGAATCTCAGCCATATAAGCTAATTACATTTTATATTATAACAACTATGTTGAATAGGTTGGGATTGAAACTTTCATAGAGCCATTTAGTATTTAGACTACTCAGACTTGGAAATTAATAAATTCTGGTGTTCACTAAAACAATTTTGAATACTGTGGTGGTGGTGCTGCAGTAGCGTTGTTGCCTCACAGTAAGACGTTGCCCCGTTCGATTCTCAGCTAGAGCGTCTTCTGTGTGGAGACATGCGTGAATGGGCGTTCCTTCGTTGAAGGTTGTGCGCCAGGGCCGGCAACTCTGCACGTAAAAATCTACTGCCAATCATTAGCGGACCGGAGTTCCACTAGGGTTGCCACCTTTTCAAATGGCCATAGTGGGACATTTTCAGGACACACATCAGAATTTACAGGCCGCCACATACCCACGGTCAGTACAAAGGATAGAACTTTACTTTTTTGCCTAAATAAAAGCTTATTCTTGTAGCAGTTTAGTTGCTTATTCTGTTTCTTGTAACATTTAGGTATTTTAGATACAGAAATAACTATTTTATGCAACTATTACATAAAATATGGGACATAATTATGTCCTACAATCTCAGGACATTTGCCATTTTTAATATTTTTGGTCAGGACACAACCGCCCAAAGAGGGACTGTCCCTCGCAAAGTGGGACAGGTGGTAACCCTAAGTTCCGCTGTGGCGACCCCTAACCAGGAAAAGCCGAAAGACACAACTAAAACAATTTTGAATAACTTATGTTTGTAAGGGAATGTTTTTCTCCCAAAGAAAACAATGTTGCTATGAAATCAGCTGTAGCTCCAAATCATATTTATGCTTTTATACAACGTTATGAAATTTCTTAAGGAAGTTTTTCTGAACATGGAAAAAACAGCACTTGCTTAGCATTCATATGGACATAAGTTATTGTGATATTTGCAAGTTTATGAAAATATCTATGTATTTATTCATCCAGATAAACAGAAACAAAATAGTTTTGAGTGCATTACCACTACGTACTATAGAACACATGCTACAGATATCCCATTGCAAGTATGATGCATGTTTTTTGGGGACAAAAACAGAGTAGTATTTCTTATGGAGTATTAATGAATGCAGATGTGCCTTCTGAATAAGATATGAAGTCTACACCAGCTACACATTAATGTTATTTTACAAAAAAACTATTTCTTGTTATGGTAATTCAGATCATTTATGAATGTCTAAGTGGCAGAAAAACTACCTTTGTTAATGTGAGAGGCAGAATGTGAATGCGTTTTACAATCACATTTGAATAAAACATTTAATGAGTGCTACTCACTGAAGCCTAAGATGGAAACTAAATGTTTATCCAAATTAGATTGAAAATTGTGTGTATGTGGTTTAATACTTAAGTGATTAATTAAGCAATTCTGTATTTAAATGCTTGGCAACTCTGTGTGCATTTTTAGCTGATGAAGCTCTAAGTAAAGAGTGAAAGCTCATTTTAATAGCTGGAGTTGTGTACTGAATTTGTACTGGAAATTCCCCATACCATACTGCTTGCATTTTTCAGATATTGTGTGTTCTACTAGCATAAATTACTGTAAAAACAAGCAGCACTTTTTTATGTGGTTGCTACCCTGATTTCCGCTACATAATTCTGGATTCTGTGGATTTATTTAATTTTTGAAATTTTTACGAATTTCATCCTATGCTGTTTATACAACCTCTCATAGGAACTATATCATGTATAAAGAATGTAATACAATTCATTCACAAATTTGACACTAGCAGAATTGCTGGGAGCATGTTAAATTTATACAAAGTGTTGTCAAGATTTGTGTGCTGCTTAAATGGGACCAAACTAGTTTTGAGTGTTACTGGTCTTTTTCTTTCCTTTGGCTGCAGAGTCCATTCCTTATGTATTTTCTGTTATTGCCATGAATGCTACAGTCCTGCTTTTTTTTTTTTTTAATAAAATGGCAGTGCCAAAAACTAAAGCTTCATGATTATTTTGGTAGTCAGTGGAAACACTACCTTTATGAATATAGCAATTTTACTAAGTTCTGGAATTAAAAATTTCTTGTGAACACATACCCGATATAATGAAATACAAACTGGACAACATAACTTGTTTCATCTTTCTACACAAACACTTGAAAGATGTCAAACTCATGGTTCTCAGGTCTCAAGAAGTCCTCATAAGTCTTGGTGAGGGTGGCTACTATGGTTCTTAGCTGCACCGACTACCTTTCGTTTTGTTTTGGAAAAAATGACCATTGGCCAAGTATGCTGGGTCCTTATATAGCCCTCATCATCATTTGAGTTTGATACCCCAAAGCACTTACATTATTGCAATGCTAAATGAAGGATGCATACAATGTTATGCAAGCTGCAAAAAACCACCATCTGTGCTGACTCCACAATTCTTTTAGTCAAACAGCAGCTTTGGTCATACTTGTCTATAGCTGTAAGCTAGGTAAACTCCTTAAAGTCCCTGCTTCTACAAAGTCAGACAGCATAGAAAAAGGCACTAAAGAGAAAGAGTAAACTGCATGGAAGCACCATCTGCACTCACTCCACAACCCTCTCAATTAACTAAGGGCTCAAGTCACACACTATGGCAGGCAGTTAGGGAGAATGTATATGCAACTATAAATTTTAGCAAGGGGCTATATCAAGGGTCTTCAAGTAGTAAGCACACACCTAAAAAAGCAGTCCATAGCAGTATCCCCGAACTTCAAAAATATAGCCATTTACAAACACTCACCTTGTCCATAACACAGATCCACCATACAGACTTGAGAATGGCACAAGAACTAAGAACATTTCTTTACTAAGCATTTTTTACATGTTTTACATCTGTCACTCTTCTGGTTAGCTCTTCATTACTTAACTAATTTTACTGGTTCTCTTCTCAGATCCTCATTGTGCATGCTCATACTCTTTGGCTATGTTCAGTCATCTGATTTGCAGCCCACTTTCCTGCCCTCCTGCCCCCAATTCTATAGCTGCTCCCCCATTATTCCACAATTATACTACCCTGTATAAACACATAGTTATACCTCTTCAGCATCTTTTTAAAAATATACACCATCCACTAGCCTTCTTCTAGAATTTTCCCTTTCTGGGACTCTCTTCCTCACCTAGCCATTGTAATCAAATACCTAAACTACAGAATATATGTCAATCAGAAAACAAACAGGTTATTTTCAGACTCCCTCACACGATAAAAGCCTCTCCCTATACTTAGTATTTTACCCTCCCTTTTTGTCTTCTTTCCAGCTCATCTACATCATTAACCACTCCATTGCTGCCACCACCAAATACCGCTTACAGTGCATCCAACTCTGCCCATAGCTATACTCCTCTCCTTCCGCTCTCTCAACCTCTCTCCAAACACACCCATTTCAATATGGTCATAAAAATTACACTTCAGAAATACCTCCTTCTGTATAACACATGCATTACCCTTCAGCTGTCACTCATGTAACCCAGATTACTTCTTCCAGCGTATTTATTTCTTACTAATTCAAATACCCAGCCATACACAAGGCACCCTCACATGTAAAATCCAGAATATTAAAGTTCCTCACATTCTGTGTAAAATATATCCTGCTAATCGCTCTTCTCTTTCAACACAGCTACAGTGTAAATCAGCCAGGTCCCCTTTGGCTCACCACAACATCTCCATCCAAGTTACAAAAAACTATCCATCATCTTAATCTATCCTGGCAGCTTACTCACTAAACTGGACCAAACAGAAGGCCTCCTCAATTGCATACAGTTAGACATACTCTCTGTAGCAGAATCATAGGTCAAGACATCCACCCTTAACTTAAGCCATAACTTTCCTTCTGACTCTTATTCCATGTATTCTGGACAAAGAACAAGGGTTGCGACGTATCATTTCTTCTCATCAAACATAGCCTAAGAATGACCAGAACTATGTCAAAAGACCTCCACCAGTAGCCATTATTCAAACTGGCTTGCTGTAGCAATATATAGGTAAAGACTTTCTACTTTGCACTAAAAAGTGTTTACTCACCCCCCCAGCCACCCAACCCAATTCAAAGTTAACTAGATCAATGAGATAGTACTAAATGGATACTTCTACATAGACATCCTCTTTCATTCAAACCAAGAGATAAATTACAATCTCTGCTACTGGACTCACTCAAAAGATTAAACAACCAGCTAGAGCAAATCTAATCTCAGATAACTAGTACTCCCTCCTTGACCTTTTAATCACAAACATCCCATAGTAAATCAGTAACATTAATTTACTTCTACCTTCCTTTAGTGACCACTGCCTCATTACATTCTTTAACTACATGCAAATTAATACCTTACCTAAACTAATCACTATCAGGCCAAATCCCATAACAACATTCATGTGTAATAAAATAAACTAAAAAATACGTCCTGGAACTCCATTCTATCAGAAAGCAACCCACAGACTATAGTCAAATCACTCAGAAAACTACAACTCTAGGACAAACACTTTCTAAGTTTGCCACACTCATTAAAAGTACTTCAAACAAATGGCTGTTTCCAGAACTTAAATTCTTCAACAGATTCAAGGATATAACTTGCTTTCTGGAAACAAAATCCATCCTCAGAAAATCACCAGCAATTCATACAACTTAGAGATCTAACTAAAAAGGCCAATGTAATCCACAGGGTCAGCTTCCTCCAGCTGCAACACCACACCTTCAGTAACAACCCTAAGCACAGTTACGAGACCTCATCAGTAGTATTACAGGATGACCATACCAGCCCCCTCCCCCAACAAGTCAACCACCATTACCATGCTATTAGACCTATTACTAGCACACATTTTCCTAAAATAATTCTCCTCCCTTCCATGCACCTGACAAGTTATCCAACAACCTCCCCTGACTTCACATACCCACCCCTCTATATTCCTCATTTGTACTTCAAAAACACCAAGGACACCTTACAATCTGTAGATCAAACACCATCTGACCCCCCCCCGTTAACATATTGTCTTGGTATATCCTCATTTATAAAAAACACATTGCACAACCACTTCTCCACCTGTACAACCTATGTATCACAAATATTATGCCTACTACATGCAAGAGAGCCATTGTTAAAGCATTAGTAAAAATCATAGACCCAAAAAAATGTGAAAGACTTCAGGCTGATTTCAATCCTTTACACCCTAGGAAAAGTCCTGGAAAACGTCATCTTCGGTCATCTCACAGACAACATAAAAATATAGTACCATCTCATCACAGCAACATGGATTGAGGCTGAGTAGAAACCCAATGAGTGGTCTTCACACATTACCAAATGCTATTCTATGGAACCTGGACAAAGGCCTCAAAGGTTTTGATCTGGTAGACTATTAATTATTCCTTAACTCCCACCACTGATCAGGCAAGATTGCCTCCTCTGGTTTCACAGTTTTCTTATACATAGACATTTCAAAGTACAAATAGGGAACTAATCCTCTCTCTCTGTGCCTCTGTTTCAAAAGGCGTATCCCCGCAGATAATCTCTCTCACTGTCACTATTCATTATCTCCCTCCCGTATCACCTACTGCAAAATCTCCAGTCCATAGGTACGCAAGTGATATAGCGATCTATAGATCCCCCTCCCCCGCTCCATCAAAAAACAACTTGAAAAATACCTCAGTTTGTTATCTGTATGACTCTTGCACAATGCCCTCATACTGAGCACAAAAAAAATTAAAACCACGATCTGCAACACAAGACAAACTCTCGATAGTCCTGTAAAACTGGATAATAAGACATAACTCAAATAAGCACTTAGCAACTATATCACTTCAAATACCTTAGCATCTGGTTGTACTACTCACTGAGCTTTCAAATTTACATCCCCACTGCTAAATCCCAACATTTTTGAATAAAAAAGATCAAGCTTTCTGGGACTTCTGGTGTGGCTGCTAGTCACTAGGTAGTCAATTTTTCTCTCTCGATTCAGGAACCTGGCAATAATAAAAACACTGGTATCCCACATTGTATGGGTAAGCTCATCTATATTTCTTGAGGAAAAAAGTTACCAAGCAGGAGAAAACAACACCTTCTCCAGTGCACAAGTGATAGTTGAGCTACACCATATGGCAGAGCAGGTGAATGAGAGGCTAGAACTGCAAATGTTGAGCATGGAAGAAAAACTGAACCAACTTACTAGACAGATCTTGAAAATAAGTGGATTTCTTGAGTAGTACATTAAAGTCAACAACAAGAGACTGGAATCTATTTAAGAATCCATCACTGTGCAATCTGCTGGTATTTGAGGGGCTACAAAAGGCCAAGAAAAAAATTAGGGCACAGATGACTGAGTGGGAGGCCACTTGGGAAAAATGGCTCTGAGTTAATAAACATTGAAAATAGGTCCCAGAAAGAAAACTTGTGAAAAGTTAGAAGTCACTGACTCCATTGCCTTCATAGAAACACAAATTAGTAAACGGACAGGGATGCTTTGGTTAGAGGTAATCCTTAACAGGGTACATAGGGTCTATTTTCTTGCAGCTGCAAGAAGCAGAAAAAATTTGACAATCTTTGTCAACTTTCAGACTTATCAGCTAAAGGAATGGAAGTCATTGTATCCCAGCTATGAAAGGAAGAGAAATAATTAGCATTAGGATCAAAAATGTTTGTTGAAAATGACTATTCCATGCTGCAAGAAATAAAGAGACTCAGTTTTCCCCTGACCATTAGGACATACCACAGAGGTAGTCTCAAGTTTAAACTACTCCAGCTGCGCTGGGGATATGTTTCCAAATTTCACTAAGATTTTCTAAACTTCTGTGTAGACAATGGAAGATATCACACTCTAAGCTCTTTATGGAGGACCAACATGCAGAGGGTGCAGCAAAGTGAGTACCTAAAATTGAAGGCTTAGTGTCTTTTATTCTAAAGTGTATTAGTTCTGGTTTAAGCACTTGGGTTTTGGGCCAGTTATTTTACATTAAGAAGGTGTGGTCTGCACTCTTGTGGGAGGAGAGAGTAGATTTTGCCCTTCTGATGAGTTGCTGGTTAAAGGCTTATTGTGCCTCCTTATTTGAACCCTTTCTTTCTGAAATTGGTACACCTTGTTTGCTGTAGCGTAAACTAGATTCAGACCTGCTGAATCTAGCCTTGTTTGTATAACTTGAGCACTAATCCAGGCCATCTTTTTTTTGGAGAAGGTTCCCCTGTACCCTAGTGGCTGGAGTATGCAGTTACAACTTGTCTGATTGAAGACTGCTGGAATGGGGCTCAGTTTTAGCTTTTATTGGTTAATTGGTTAATTAAGGGTGATGTGCAGAGCTGTAGTAACTACAGAGGGATTAAACTGATGAGTCACAGCATGAAGTTATAGGAAAGAGTAATGGAAGCTAGGTTAAGAAGGGAAGTAATGAATAATGATCAGCAGTATGGTTTCATGCCAGGAAAGAGCACTACAGATGCGATGTTTGCTCTGAGAGTGTTGATGGAGAAGTACAGAGAAGGTCAGAAGGAGTTGCATTGTGTCTTTGTGGACTTAGAGAAAGCATATGACAGGGTGCCCAGAAAGGAGTTGCGGTATTGTATGAGGAAGTCGGGAGTGGCAGAGAGAAGTATGTAAGAGTGGTACAAGATATGTACGAAGGTAGTGTGACAGCGGTGAGGTCTGTGGTGGGAGTGACAGATGTGTTTAAGGTGGAGGTGGGATTACATCAAGGATCAGCTCTGAGCCCTTTCTTATTTGAAATGGTGATGGACAGGTTAACAGACGAGATCAGACAGGAGTCCCCGTGGACTATGATGTTTGCAGATGACATTGTGATTTGTAGTGAGAGTAGGGAACAGGTGGAGGAGACCCTGGAGAGAAGGAGATGTTTTTAATGAACTAGAAAGTATAGAGTTGCAATGGATTCTGAAACTTAAAGCACATTACACTCCAGGCTTAAATCAATATATTAGTGTGAGATCAGTCCTTAAAAAAAGAAGTCTAAAATAACACACCCCCTTTTTTATATATTTTTTATATATTTTTACCTCCTATATACACAGCTTTACAAACGTTTTATATATATACCAATGCAGTTTAATTTCTGGGCACATCAACTGCTATTATATATAGGACTAATAGATATTTACATATAATTGTGTTTTAAAAGTTATATAGCCACTTTTAAGGTTGCAAGTATTGATTTATAATAATTGATTATGACACATATGTATCAATAGTATATGTTTGATTCCCTCTAGTTTCATCTTCCATGTTTTCTTGTTTATATACTATGTTTTTAATATTTTGTTACAGCATATTAGTTTATAATACATTTAATTATGATTATTATATATATTAGTCATAAGTTTTTCTATAGATAATATATATGTCATACATATAGACATAATAGTAGACATTTATATTTGAATTTGATCATTTATGTAATTATATTTATTGATATATGTTTATTTATTTATTTACCTAAGTATATATATATTGTTATATAATATTTCATGTCAGTTTTATATCTACATTTTATGTTTTTAAACAGATTCTATATTTTTAACTTGAGCCTTTTGAAACATGAAATGCTTTTTTTGCACATTTATGGACAATTTATGGACAATTATACATTAGTAGTAGACAACGCTATACATGAAAATACAACAGTCTCTACCATCTGGATTGCGCTAGAATGAAATTGAAACGTTAAAGTTGACGGTTGTAACAACCACACGTATATGGCCACTTAGGACCTTGTCTCTTTAGACACATATCTATATTATTTGCATCCTTCATATTTTTGCTTCTTGATGGATATGTTTTTGCTTCTTGACGGATACTGATAAGCCACAGAGCGTTTCCGTTTCAACATAAATTTTGCGTGTACATGTTGCATATGCTTGAGGTTACGACTCCAAAACAAGTACACACCTAGATCAATTAGGTTAAGCTATAGATTTAGCTTAATATAAGCAGTGCTACTTTTTACTTTTTAGTTTATTAGCTATACGATCCACAGCGATATATGTTTCTCCTGTAGGAAAAGAGCCGTTTCATGATGACACAATATACTATATACTTTTTTCTACAGTATACACTTTTTTCAAGTTAAGATATTATATGATAGCAACTGAGATTATTTGGGCTAAATGCTGATACCATAAATGAATAGAGCCTTTAGGTCATCAGTTTTTACGTACATATATACACGTCTTGTTATTATATATATTTTTCACATCTTCAGATATTGTTTTTATACACATATTAGGATGTATAAAGATATGAACTACGTTTATTAATATAAGTTGATTTTAAATGCTTTTAATGTTTTAGAGTGAGTTCGCTAGATATAAATATTTCTTCCCGTAAAAATGACAAGTGCTTTTTGTGTTTGTTTGCTAGTAACAGTTACTATGTAAAGCAACAGCTGCTTTGTGTCCTAGGAAATGAATCAGGATGCTAATTGATCATTTGATTAATTGATTTATAGGCATAGTAATTATACTAATTTAATGCACTATATAAGCTCCATGTTAGCCTTATGAGAATAGATCTGAAGAAGCGTACTGTTTGTACGTGAAAGCGCTCATCTCTCTTGTTTTATACCAAATAAAGAAGAACTGTTTTTTGCTGCATAATCGTGGTGGTCCTCATCTTTGGTTCTTAGACGTTATTTGAAATGGTGATGGACAGGTTAACAGACGAGATCAGACAGGAGTCCCCGTGGACTATGATGTTTGCAGATGACATTGTGATTTGTAGTGAGAGTAGGGAACAGGTGGAGGAGACCCTGGAGAGATGGAGATATGCTCTAGAGAGAAGAGGAATGTAGGTCAGCAGGACTAAGACAGAATATATGTGTGTGAATGAGAGGGAGGATAGAGGAATGGTGAGGATGCAAGGAGTAGAGGTGGCGAAGGTGGATGAGTTTAAGTACTTGGGATCAATAGTTTAGAGTAATGGTGAGTGTGGAAGAGAGGTGAGGAAGAGAGTACAGGCAGGATGGAGTGGATGGAGAAGAATGTCAGGAGTAATTTGTGACAGACAAGTACCAGTAAGAGTGAAAGGGAAGGTCTACACGAGGGTAGTGAGACCAGCTATGTTATATGGGTTGGAGACAGTGACATTGACAAAAAGGCAGGAGTTAAGAGCTGGATGTGGCAGAGTTAAAGATGTTAAGATTTGCACTGTGTGTGATGAGGGTGGACAGGATTAAGAACAAGTATATTAGAGGGCCAGCCCAGGTTGGAATGTTTGGAAACAAAGCCAGAGAGGCAAGATTACGTTGGTTTGGACATCTGCTGAGGAGGGATGCTGAGTATATTGGGAAAAAGATGCTAGGTATGAAGCTACCAAGTAACAGAAAAAGAGGAAGGCCTAAGATAAGCTTTATGGATGTGGTGAAAGAGGACATGCAGGTGGTTGGTGTGACAGAGCAAGATGCAGAGGACAGGAAGTAATGGAAACAGATGATCCGCCCTGGCGACCCCTAATGGGAACAGTTGAAAGATGTTGATGATGATGATGTTTAAATCAGTTTACTCATTTGCTACTGTTATATATATAAAAAAATATATAAATATATAAATATATAAATATATATATATATATATATATATATATATATATATATGTGTGTGTACTTTATGTATTGCCGCTTAGTTAGTGTTAAAGTATTCCCGGCGCCATAAAGTCTGCTCTTCAAATTTTCCCTTAGAACTAGTCAATTTTTAGTTTTAGCACTCAAACCTGTTTCTTTGGGCTTAGCACTTGTTCAGAACTCGTTGTAAGCACTAAATAAGCTACAAATTACTACAGCACTCAATTTTCCTCACTTATCTAGAGGAAAACAGTTTTTAGTACTTAATAAATAGCACCTATCCAGGCGTGTCTAAGGGTAAGTGTTTTCTCCTGTCTACCTGATGAATATGGGCATCTTGGGGCAATGCAGCAATTGCCTCATGTACACAGACAACCCTCTCCTCCTACCACCCAACACTCCAACCTGTGAGAGATGCACTTACATAGCCAAACTGGAAGCAAAGCTCTCTTTACCCAAGACTAGACTAGACAGTCAAGAGGAGAAGGTAAACACTTGCACCGCACCACACTCATCACATAGTCCCTCAAAACCTACACCACCAAAACACACACATAGAAACACAAAACACATGGATACATTCACAGAGGCTCTCAATAAAAACCTGCCCAAGCAACAGAGCCCTCCAAAGCAGAAACACATGCAACCTCCACCCCCAACACAACCCAAATGACACCTAGCCCACAAACTCAGTGTGCCACTCAACCACAGCCCATAAGGCATAACAACGTGCCCAATACTCTAGTCATAGGTGACTCCATAGTCAGGCACACTGATGGTCCACTCACCAGGCTAAACGAGGAGAAAGTTACTGTCAGCTGCCTGTCAGGTGCCAGGATCTGCCACATAACGCATGCACTCAGGTCACTCCACAGCAAGTACAAATATGACTCTGTCATTGTCCATGTTGGTGTGAATGAACTGAGACATACCTCCCTGGACTACATGAAAAGAGACATGGAGGAGCTCTCCGATCTTGTAGCCCAGGCAGGTATGACCCTAGCCCTGAGTAGCATCCTGCCATCACCCAGAATGATACCACAGTACAAGGACAAAATGATTGGCTTCAACAGTTGGCTAAGCTTCTGATGTCATTCTAAGGGGACCCAGTATCTATCTGCCTGGGATGACATGATCGACAGACCACGATGCTTTGCCAGAGATGGTCTGCACCTGTCGCCCTTGGTATTCTGGATACTGGCTAAGGCTCTTGCCACCCCTATAGTGCCTTTTTTAGGCAAGGTTCAAATGACAAATTTGCCACCATAACAGGTACAAGCAAAATCTGAGGGTATTGCTACTCAATGCTAGAAGTCTAAACCTCAACATGCACTCACTCAAGGCACTCCTTAAAATGGAGAACATCGGCATCTGTGCAGTGTCAGAGACCTGGTTCAGGGCTCCAGACAGCATGCCTGCATTACCAGGCTATAATTCATACCACACCTTTCGGCCGCCTAACCTGGACCGAAACACTAAAGGCGGAGGGGTGTCCATATTCATTAAGGATATCCACACCTCCAGGCTAGTTGCTCAGCATAATGCATCCATGATTATCCAAGTGCAACTAACTCTGGGCAAGACCACAATCCAAATTATAGCTTGCTACAGATCCCCCACTATGCCCCAGGATTCCCACTCCTCATTTCTTGATACACTGGAAAATATTAGGGTACAACCCAACACCCTAATAATGGGCAATTTCAACTACCCCACCATTAACTGGGAAAACTACTCATGTTCCAACTCTTTTGCTCAATGTTTTCTGGAATTCATTAATTCCAGTGCCTTGGATCAACTTATCCACACCCCCATCAGGGGCAGCAATATCCTAGACCTGGTCATTACCAACATGGGTGACCCGTGTTCCACACCAAAGGTCAATTCCTCGTTGGTCAGATCCGACCAGAAGCTAATCACCCTAGACATCCACATCCCGCCCCCACCCCCCATTAGGGAAACTACCGTAAAAAATTTCTCCAAAGCCAACTTCACACTTCTTAAGACAGAAGTGGCAAACTTCATGACACCCATGCAGACAGACAATAGAGGAACGACTGCTGAATCCTACACAAATGCACTTTATAAGCACTTACACGAGTGCATGGATCATGCTATCCCTAACAGAACCAAGATGCTATTCTCCAAAAAATGAAGCCAATTTGGTGGTTCCCTGCCATAAACAAACTCTACAACAGAAGAAAGAAACTGTTGCAAAAAAAGAGTAAAATCCCATGATTGGAGGAACTCCCTGGTCAGCCTCAGTAAGAAGCTGAGATCCCTCATAAAATCCTCCAAAGCTAGTTACGAAAACAAAATCGCCACTGACTCTAAAGACAACCACAAAGCATTCTATAGCTATGTCAAGAATCTCAATGGCAACGCTCAGATCTGCTCTGAGTTACAGCACAACTGCACTAAATATACAGAACCAACTGATATTGCCAACATCTTGGCAAATAGGTTCAGTGCTAAATTTACCCCCCCCCCCTCACCCCCTAAAAGACCCATCTCTATACCGGAAGAATGCAAAGTTCCTGTAATCACGGCTGCACAGGTAAAAAACACACTCTCCAAAGCCAAGAACACAGAATCCATGGGACCTGACAACATCCCAGGCTGCGTTCTAAATGAACTACAGAACAAACTGGCACCCCACCTAAGTACCATGTTCAGTCATAGCCTTACTTCAGGCTTTGTACCCACTGAATGGTGCACAGTGACAGTTATCCCACTCCACAAAGGGGGAGCCACCACGGACCCTGGGAACTACCACCCCTTTAGCCTGACGAGCCTGGTCTGCAATGCCATGGAAGGTATCATCATGGCACTTATAAACAAAGACATTGGTAATCTCCAAACTCTGGACCCTACCCAGTTCAGGTTTGTAAAAGGCAGATCATGTCTCCTAAACCTGATAGACTTCTTTGAAGCAGTCACCAAAGCTGTAGACAAGGGTAAGGTGGTTTACGCAGCCTGTCTAGATCTCGCCAAGGCTTTTGACACCTTGTCCCACTCTGGAATTATAGATAAACCTACTAAACTAGGTATAAATCCCTATATCACAAGATGGGTTGCCAACTGGCTCACTGACAGAACCCACACTGTGAAAGTAGCAGACTCCAAATCTGACCAGACCAGTGACAAGTGGAGTACTACATGGTTCAGTCCTGGGTCCTCTCCTGTTTGGTATCTACTTCTCTGAAGTACAGACTAACATAGAAGGTCTTTGGCTAACAAAGTTCTCAGATGACTGCAAACTAGGAGCCAGAATTGAAACTCCTAACAGTATGGACATCCTACGAAAGAGCCTCACTGAGACAGATGCCTGGTGTTAAAGCCATGGCCTCAAGCTCAATGCCAAAAAGTGCATTGTCATCCCCTTTGGTAAAAACTCTGTACCCATGAACTACCACATAGGCGGTAGTCTACTTAACACTGAAAGTGTGATAAGAGACCTTGGGACACAGGTGGACAGTAGTCTCTCCTTTGATAATCACATCACCACAGTAGTCAGGAAATCCTTCTACGTGGCACACCTCATCACAAAAGATTTCTCATCCAGGAAAAAAGAGGTCATTGTTCCCCTCTAGTCATCACTCATTAGACCCATTATAGAGTACAATGCACCTTTTGGTATGTTCCTTACAAGACATCTACAACAACTGGAAAGACCACAGAAATACCTCACAAAGATGATTACCAGCCTCAAACAGATGCCCTATGCAGACCGTCTCAAAAAACTCCAGCTTTACTCCATTGCATATCGTCTACTCAGAGGCGATCTCTACCTAACATACAAAGCTTTGTCAAACTCAGAGCTGTTGGACATGCTCCACTTAAAGAAATCCCAATCCATCTGAGCTACACACTCTAGGGACCTAAACTTGGTCACCACAATAAACAGAACTTGCTGGAGGGATAGATTCCTGTCCCAGAGACTCCCCATAGTCTGGAACAAACTACCTATCTATATCAAACAAAGCTCCTCATTAGCACTCTTCAAGAAAAATCTTAATAATTGGATGGGAAATAGGAAATTAATTTCGGGGATCACTTCTGTGGCTCTGCTCCGTATCATGGAAGAGAGGTGAAGAAGAGAGTTCAGGCAGGGTGGAATGGGTGGAGAAGAGTGTCAGGAGTGATTTGTGACAGACGGGTACCAGTAAGAGTGAAAGGGAAGGTCTACAAGAGGGTAGTGAGACCAGCTATGTTATATGGGTTGGAGACAGTGGCACTGACAAAAAGGCAGGAGTCAGAGCTGGATGTGGCAGAGTTAAAGATGTTAAGATTTGCAATCGGTGTGACTAGGATGGATAGGATTAGGAATCAGTATATTAGAGGGTCAGCTCATGTTGGACAGTTTGGAGACAAAGCAAGAGAGACGAGATTGCGTTGGTTTGGACATGTGCTGAGGAGGGATGATGGGTATATTGGGAAAAAGATGCTAAGGATGGAGCTGCCAGGTAAGAGGAATAGAGGAAGGCCTAAGATAAGGTTTATGGACATGGTGAGAGAGGACATGCAGGCGGTTGGTGTGACAGAGCAAGATGCAGAGGATAGGAAGAAATGGAAAGAGATGATTCGCTGTGGTGACCCCTAATGGGAAAAGCCGAAAGAGAATGATGACTTCTGTGGCTCTGCTCGACAGTGACAGTAGCACAGGAAAATAATTTTCTTGGATGGCGAAAGCCAGGGTACCTTTTTGTCTAGGCTTATATATGCCTTAGGGCCAATAGCCTAGTACCTACCTATGAACCTATAAAAGTGAGTAGCACAAACAAGGGAGAGTTCAGGCTGCAAGTCATGATAATCCCTTCCCTATTTTTAAAAAGGAAGTTAAAAGAAAGAAGAAAGGATAGCCATGAGAACTTGAAAAGGCACAGCAGGAGAAATCTTTCTCTTGCAGACTTTAAGCAAAGAGATGGAAGTGGTTCATGAAAACTAATACTTTTGGTAATATGTCTGACATTTTATAGTCCCGTTTAGGGACAGTGGCTCTTTATTAAGAGGACTCTTTGGCCAGAACTAGTGTGCAAAGTTTACTTACTGATTTGAAAACACATGATTGGGAAAGGAAAGTGAGAAGTTGGTTAAAGGAACAAGGTAAGCTTTATATTAGCACAATACTTATTAATTTCTCCCCAGAGAGGAGAGCTCCACAAAGTTATAGGGCAGGGTAATATGTCAATTTAAGCAATCACCACATTTATGAAGATAAACAATTATAAACAAATATTTATTACTGACCTTTATATCCCTCCTGGTGACAATACAGCTATACTGGAAGATATCCTACATTGGATAGCCATAACATTTCCACAAAAAATACTACTAGGTGATGTTAATGTCAATAGGTCAGACAAACTCTAACTCCCCTACATCTAGCATGAATTTATATGGTTTTACACAACTAATTAATAGCCCCACACATTTAGCAACACATCAAATTCCCTATTAGACTGGATCTTAGTATCAGACCCTAGCAAATACTCCACCACAGGTACAATGTCAGACTCTCTCAGTGAACATCTACCAATCTATATGACCAGGCATCTCACATATCCAGTTAAACAGCATATTTATAAAATAACATGCAACCTTTGCAGGTTTAACCCAGAAATGTTCATTACTACACTGCTATCTATTAATTAAAACGTCCTAAAAATATTCCCCTTAGACAATGCTGTAAATTAATTCAATACATCTTCTCTAAATATCCTAAATAGCCTTGTACTTCCTGGAAGGAAGAGACAAAAAACAAATAATGCAATTTGGCTATCCAAAGAGTGTAAAATGCTGATGTAGATAGAGGAAAAGAATGGCAAAAATATAAAACATCTCAATATCAAGAAAACTTCAGAATGCTTTGCAATTGTACTAAAAAGAAAATAAATGAATACAAATGTATACTATAACTTTCATAACAATACTAAATACAACCCTAAAAATGTTGGGCATCCATTAAAGAAATCTTACATCCTAGCCAAAAATTCAACTCAAACCTCTCCCATAACTCACTACTCAAAACTGCAATACAGTTCAACTCTTACTTTATAGATAGTATAGCATCTCTAACCAAGGATTCCTCAACGTCTAATCCCAGCCCTGTCCAACAGCCACATATCACCACATCTACTTTCACCTACAAACCTGTGCCCGCATCCTATATAAAACTACTCTGAAACCGTGCTCTTCAACTGATGACCTTCAAAGCAAGTACCTAAAAATAGCAGCCAAAAGCATTGCCTATCCTGTCTCAATCCTTATAAAAAGAGCAATCCAGGAATCCCACATTCCCGCTCTCTGGAATAAGTCTCACATTATCCCTCTTAAGAAAGGAGGAAAAATCGACATTTATAACTTTATACCTATAGCAATCTTATCTCCCCCTGCCAAAATACTTGAAAAAAATGTATTCCAAAACAATTGCTAGACTATCTCCTGCAGGAAAAACTCCTATCTCCTATACAACATGGTTTCCATCCTTCCCATAGTACTAGCACTGCCCTTCTAACCTGTACAGATAGTGTCACTGAAGCCAGAGATAACTGCAAACTGTCTCACTGATGCAACTAAAACTACACTTGCCACTACGTATCTCCTCCCTACACTTCTTTATGGAACTCCCATCCTCACTAACCTCCAGGCTTCACAAAAATTAGAACTTGAACAGTATTATAACAAAGTTGCTAAATTTGCAGCAAATACCACTTTCAGAACCCACTACTGTATAGCACTTAAAAGCCTAAATTGGTTAGCCCTACATCCAGCCAGTTTACCAAAATCTTTAGCTGTTAGCAGCATCATACATCAGACGTATGCTCTCCACATATTAGCATACGGCATAAAGGTGACATACACAGACTCCAAACTTAGAACTGGCATGCCCCAGAAAAACTAGAACCACCAGAAGATAAAGGAGAATATTCAGATATAGGGAAACAGTAGATCCCTAAGGAGTAAGGCAAAGGCCCCTTGGGCAATAAGATGTTAACAACAGAAAAAAAGGAAGAAAAAGGGGGTCAGGAAGAAGGGTGGGACTGAATACTGCAACAGCGATGAGAAGGACATCTGCTGTTATGGTAAGATTTTACACAACTGTACTCAGCCCTTCCCTATCACTGCTGTAGTATTCATAATCTGTGGGAGAGTAGAAAAACTACTGTAAGGAATGGGAGGAGGAAGGCAAAAATCCCTACACAAACTCATGAAGGATAGCCTTGGTGAAACTCACCCTGGCTCTGGAAATGGCAACCAACTTGTAATGTATAGTGAAGATGTGCACAGAAGGCCAAGTAACAGTTTCAAGGATGGAACTGGTGCCCAAACCTTTGAAAAAAAGTCCCAGAAAAAAACACTGCCTGAATAGAATCATCCCAAGCAGAGGCAGAAAGATGTTT
Source organism: Protopterus annectens (assembly GCF_019279795.1). Taxonomy (NCBI): domain Eukaryota; kingdom Metazoa; phylum Chordata; order Ceratodontiformes; family Protopteridae; genus Protopterus; species Protopterus annectens. The sequence continues at coordinate 477,559,796 of NC_056737.1, read as the reverse complement.
CCCATGAAAGGAATAACAAAAGGAAATGGCTTTCGAAATCCAGGAGGAGATGGTTTACTTAGAAATTGCCAAACCTAATGTGTTGGTATGCAAAGAAATAAACATTTGCTCAGATTTGTGTATGGCCTTTGTCTTGTCTAAATAATATCTGAGGTGTCTATGAAGATCCAAGATGTGTAGAACATTCTCACAGATTCCAAAAAAAGAAAAAAAAAAGAAAGTTGGATAGACTGATTAAGAGACAACTCATTGACCACTTTGGGCATAAAAGGATTGCTACGCAGAGAGAGGGTCTATGTCATAACATCAAAGTGTTATGACATTGAGCCGGTAACCTCGAAGACTGACAATATTGTAGCCACGGAACATCAAATTTTTTTCCCAGGGAAAGAATTTGGTGGGCCACTTCGCGGCTTTGCTATTTCCTCCACTGTGGTGCGATCTTAGAGTTGGTATATTTAAGTAGGGGGTGTGGGGGGCACAGCCCCCCACATTGGGAAGTATGGGGGGTAAAAGCCCCCACATTACAAATAGTTTGTAGTGTTTGTGTGTTTCGTGTTTTGTACTGGAACAGCAATTTTTTTCTCAGGGAAAAAACTCACTGTTCTTAGTCTTCGGGGTTTTCAGCTTTCATGGTTTTGGGTTCGATGTTATAACATTCGAAGTTTTGACACTTCGATGTTATAATATAGACCCCAGAGAGACACTGTCCCTATGAAAAATCAAAGACAAGAAATGGTTATCAAGGCTTGGAGTTCAGCAATTCTGTTTTATTGGTTGCCTTCACCTATGCCAAGAGTCTTCCAGGTGCAATGTTGCAAAGAAGCAGCAGCAGCAGCAGGCTCAAAGGGAGTCTGGGTCAATTTTTCAAGAACAATGTTAAGGTTCCAAGAAGGAGGCATAGGTTTCTCGGGGGCCTGATGTAGAGGACACTTTTCAGGAATTGCATAACCTCAAAATGAGAGGCCAATGGTGGATTCAAAGGCAGACAGTCAGAGATTTCTGACAAGTGAGCTTTGACAAAGAATATGCCAAGCCAACATGGAGCAGTTCACACAAGTAATAGAGAACCAAAGGAACCCTCACTGAAAACTAATCCTGGTCAAGCTTAAGATACTAAATAGAAAATCTCTTCCATTTGGACATATATGATGTTCTGGTGTAAGGTATTCTAGCCACCTGCAGAACCCTAACCACATCCTCAGAAAACTGGTGTTGAAAGTGGATAATAGGGTTTTAATCCCAAGTGTCAACTTACTACCAGTAAGAGTGAAAGGAAAGGTCACAAGAGGTAGTGAGACCAGCTATGTTGTATGGGTTGGAAACGGTGGCATTGACAAAAAGGCAGGAGTCAGAGCTGGAAGTGGCAGAGTTAAATATGTTAAGATTTGCACTGGGTGTGACAAGGATGGACAAGATTAGGAATCAGTATATTAGCAGGTCAGCTCAGGTTGACGGTTTGGAGACAAAGTCAGAGTGGCAAGATTGCGTTGGTTTGGACATGTGTGGAGGAGAGATGTTGGGTATATTGGGAAAAGGATGCTAAGGATGGAGCTGCCAGGTAAGAGGAAAAGAGGAAGGCCTAAGATAAGGTTTATGGATGTGGTGAAAGAGGACATGCAGGTGGTTGGTGTGACAGAGCAAGATGCAGAAGACAGGAAGAAATGGAAACAGATGATCCACTATGACGATCCCTAACGGAAACAGCCAAAAGAGAAGAAGAAGTCAACTGAAGTGTGGACAGATAAGAGTGAAGTAGCGACCCCTTGTCTTGTGTGAGAGGAACCATTCAGTAAGGTAACTTGTAATGATTGCCCCTGGCCAGATGAAAGAGGTGGGGGAGCCAGTGCTGTCTGGGCCAAAAGGGAGTTGCAAACAAAATTCTTGGGCAATCCTATCTGATCTTGTGCAGGGCTCTGGGAAGAAGAGGAAAAGGAGGAAAAGCATAAAGGAACATCCCCTTCCAGGGAAAATATATGGCATCCACCTTCCAAGCCCGAGGACTTGGGGTTCTGGAACTGAAGTGAGGAAGCTGTCAGTTCAGAGTGGAGGTGAAAAAAACATCCATTTGAGGAATACCCCACCAATGAACTATATCCAGAAACACCTCTCTGTGAAGCATCCATTTGTGAGGTTGTGCCCTGGACCTGCTCAGAGAGGCTGCCACCAGGTTTTGCTTTGAAGGAATGCAAACTGCCTCAAGGGAAACCTGCAGTGGGATAGCTAGATCCCAGGCCTGAATGAGTAGTCTGCAAAAATAAGATCTTTTGTGAACCCCCCCCCCCCTTGTTGATGTGCCACATGACTGTGGTGTTGTCTGAATAGACCTTTAAAGGACCTGAGGACAAAGAGAGTGGAAGGCATGAAGAGCAAGGATAAGTGCCTGCATCTCTTTTATGCTGGTGTGATCCAGCTGCCAATGAGGGAGCCATGAATCCTCAGACTGCCAGAGTCAGACCCCCACCCCAATCTGACGCATCTGTAAACAGCTCCTGAGACAGAGCAGGAGGCTGGAATGGGATATCTGAGTTGACTTGAGGGATATGTGTTGAAACCACAGATAAAGCTCAAGTTTGATACAAGGGAGTAAGGGAACTGGAAACTCCAGAGGATAGCAATGTTGCAGCCACACCGATTGCAAGTATCACTGAAAATTCCTCATATGAAGTTTGGCAAAAGGAAGCATGAGGAAGGTCGAGACCATGAACCCCAGAGCCCTCAAATTCCTTGGCAGGTATGAGAAGCAGAGGAAGCGAGGACTGAAAGTAGGTTGTTAGAGAAAGAACCTTGGGAGCAGGCAGAGAGACCACCATTGGAACAGTTTGGGTCCTGTAACCCAGAAAAATGTGATACTGAGAAGGGGACAAAACACACTTTTGGAGGTCTTGCAGCAGTCTGGAGGGAGAGGGAGCTTCAAAATGCAGGTCATCCAGATAAGGAAACATTTTTACTCCTTGGAGCCTATCAGAAAGCTCTGACTGAAGCCAGGTGCTTGGTGAATATCCCTGGGGCTGTGGAAAGACCAAAGGGGAAAGCAGAGAATTTAAAATGAAAAGAAGAAACAGAGAAACCTAAAACCTTCCTGAATAGAGGGTGAATGGGAATATTAAGAAAGGCATCCTTCATATCCAGTGAAACAAAAAAGGCCTGAGGTAGCAAGAGGAGAAACAGTGTCTGGAGGGAAAGCATCCTGAAGGTGGATACCTTCAGAAAAGTATTCAGAAAAGAAAGGTCTAAAACAGGCCTCCAGGACCCCTCCTTCCTGGGGAACAGAAACATCCTGGAATAAAACCCTGTATCCTGTAGGATCTCTGTAATGGGTTAAATGGTGCCTTGAGCCACTAAACCCTGAAGTACCCCAGAAAATGGGGAATTTGGTCTGAAAGGGGTTGGGAATGCTCAAAATTATGGGAAGGGATTTCCAGACCATAAATTAGCCTTCACAGATGACTGACAGAACCCAAGAATCTGAAGTAATATGTTCCCAAATAGGGAGTGAGAGAAAGTCTGAGAGATAGGGGAATCTGGCTGAAGGTAAAGTAGGGCAGAATGTCTGATGAAGACAGACTTGCCCTGAAAAGAAAGTTTTGGAGGTCTAGGCATCTATGTGGGTTTGTTAGGAAAAAAAACACACCTAGGAATTTTTTTAATCTTTGGGGGGGCTGATGGGGCTGTATATGATCAAACGCAGTTTTAGCAGGGTAATTCCTCTGAAATTTAGGAATGGAGAGAGAGAAATCTGCCAAAGAACCATCATGAACTTGCCTTGGTCCTGTAAGATCTTAAATAAATCAGTCAATGGATTACCAAAAAGATTTTGATTATCCAAAGGACCACCAAAAAACTTAGCCTTAATATCATCAGGCAAAGCCTGAAGATGAAGCCAAGAACAGTGTCTCATGACAGAGCCTGAAGCGGCAGCTCTAGAGGATGCATCATCAGCATCATAGCTACACTTGATGGAGAGATGAGCTACCTGAGAAGTGGATGACCAAAGTAAAAGCAGTGGACCTAGTCTCAGAATCAGGGAAATCAGACAGAACCCTTCCCCCGCCTACATAAGACAAAAGGGATAAAATATACCTGGTCATGCAAGTTTATTAATTTACAGTACAAAATGCCTAGGTATTAGAAGTATAGACTTTCTACATAGCCTCTCCTTAGCTCAACTCTCTTTGTCCAAGAGAAGAAGCTTAGAAGAAGGCAAAAGTCAGGAAGGATTATCAGTAGTGAAAGAGAACTCAGCTGGGTCAGAAGAGGGATACTTTTAAAGAAACTTGAAAGCCTCAAGCACTTTACAAATATGGTCAGGTTTCTTAGGGCCAGGTGGTTGGGAATCAGCAGCCAAGGATGCAACTGAAAAAGTATCCAGCAGAGCAGCCAAGACAGGGGGAGCAGCAGAAAGCTTAGGAGGGGGTCCATCTACAACATCTAATAATACCTTTTCTGGATATCAGAAACCTGTGAGCAGTCCCACTTAAAATGCTTCATCATACAAACTACTGTATTCCTCAAAGGGCAAGTCTTCTAAAGGAGAGTCAGGACATAAGGACTCTTCCTTTTCAGAGCCATAATCCAAAGGTGATGGCATTTGGGAGGAGTAAGCCAAAGAATCTTCATCTGAGTCCAATTCCACAGCAGAAGAATCAGACTTCCTTGATCATTTAGAGATAGAAGACCAAGGAGGAAGAGCAGGAACAGAAACCCTCTGTAGTCTCATGGATATCAGGGCATTAAACAAGTCTTAACTAAAATTCTGCCTGTCTTTTTGATAATCTTTGGGAGTGGAAGAAATATGCTTGGTTTTTTGTCACTCCTTAAGGGGAGATATCAGCTTTAACTAACCTCAGTGGCTCAGAACCCTGCCTTAACTCAATCAGGGTACCAGGACCTTCCTCCCTAACTAAAATGTAGAGAATCCCCCTCATATATGATTAGCCATGGTTCCTCCTCCACGTCCACTGGAGATGTTAGCAAAGCCTCGAAGGACGTGCAAAAAGTCAGTTCCTTGCTGGCCTTCAACAGGTTCATGACAGAGAGAAGTGGTCAGCACTGGGTGGTCTTCAGGGTTATCATCCACCTCAACAGAGATTTCCAGCAAAGGATGGACAGCAACAATATCAGACCTCTACTTCTAGGCCTTCTTCTTCAGCTAGAGAATTGGGCCAACAACTTGAGATGCCGGTTCTCAAGATAAATGGAAAGTGAAGGCAGATGGCTGCAAAGTGTCTATGACACAAATGCCTGAAAAACAGAGCACCAAGTGTGGACGTGAGAAGTGCCTAGATAAAACAGACACTTATTGTGATAATCCTTATGAGGAATCTGCCTCCCACACTGACATTTCCCTTTCTTGGATGTCATGAACTCTCAAAACACAATGTAAAAGATAAGAAAAGGAACCCCAGCAGGTTACTTATCTGAAAGAAGCTCAGTATAACCAGCACAGCAAAGGTATGTCACCTTTATGCCCTATGCTGATGTGGGGAGCATACATCAGTATGATGCTGGTAAACATTGAAGGCTTTGGTATACTTGCCAGATGTAGGGCTACATTTGGCAGGAGATCCCTTTGGTTATGAACACTACAACAGTGATACAGAATGACATGTTATGCTCACATAAATTAAGTGGGTAAATCTATATTGAACTGCTAGAGGGCAGTAATTCTCAAAGCAGTTAGTCTCCCTTTAGTTTGCAGTTACTGGTGCTCTGGTTTTACTACTTTACCACAAATGTGGTACAATGCAATGCAGCATACAGGGCTACACTAGTGTTAAAGTTTGGGAAAGGAGAGAACAGGAAAAGTGTAATACTGACTAGATCTCCCTAGAGTTATTATTCAAATGATCTTGTGTATAGTGTCATGGAATGTAAATGGCCTGGAAGATCTAGATAAACTTAAAATGCACATAACCTCTGCAAAACACATCTATCTACTAGGGAACACATGCAATTAATGGGAGCAGTGTTTCAGGAAGGACATTTTGCTTGGATTGTGGACAACATAAAAGGGGTGCAGGAATACTAGTGGTAAGAGGTGTCCTGTTGCATATGGAAGATTCATTTGTGGACAAAAAGGGGACACTTTAGACACTTTAAAGGCAGAATAACCTCAGTACACACACACACACACACACACACACACATATATATATATATATATATATATATATATATATATATATATATATATATATATATATAATATATATGTATATATATATATATATATATATATATATATATATATATATATTATATATGGGTCCACTTTGTTTCGCTGAATCTCATTTCACTGAATTTCATTTCACCCCGACCACTTCACTGAAAATTCAAATTACTGAAAACTCATTTCACTGAATCTCATTTCACTGAACTGCAGTTAGTATATATGGCACTGTGTGGAGTACTGTAAGGCAAGTAAAAGGTATATGCCCTTTTCCCCACTGCAGTGCAATCCTGGAGTGGGTGTCAGAAATGTAGCCCTCCATCTTGTTTGTTTTATATTCTATTTTACCAAAAACTTAAAAATAATACATTTTAAACAATACACATGCATAGTTACAACACCAATGACTAACTCTCTCCAGAAGACAATATGCACTCATACTAAATGGGGGGGCTACCCCCTCCACACCCCCTAACTATATATACTAACTCCAGGATTGCACCACAGTTGGATAAACGGCATATACCTTTAATTGCCTTACAGTACTTTACACACTGCCATATATACTAAGTTTTGTTCAATGAAATGAGATTCAGTGAAATGAGTTTTCAGTAATTTGCATTTTCAATAAAGTGGTCGGGGTGAAATGAAATTCAGTGAAATGAGATATATCACCCACCCCAGAGAAATGGTTACCAGCTGAGAAAGCTTTTGTCAGCAAGAAGGGTTTTCATTACTGGGAGACTGGAATGTTGTCTGTGACGTAAAAAATGTCACAGGCTGTCCTAGGAGACCTTCTACAACTTTGAAATGGAAGATTATGAAAAAGTATTTTAAGATATTTGGAAAACAAGATGCAGGGGTGACATTAACCACTGAGATGGAAACAAGAAGATGCCACAAAAGGCATTGAAAATTCACTTATTTGCTAAAGAGGAGACATTTTATATAATTGATACTATATAGGAAGGTTTATTCAACATAAGTTTACAGGAGGATAATTTAGTGGAAACTGAAAGAAAATAGTATTTTGTCTCCATTTAAACTGTTAGGATTATTATTAGCTTGAATAAAAAGCTACAAGAATTATATGAAACATAAAGGGTTAATTTAGAAATAATATAAAATGCTGAAAAATAAGAAGTAGCAAGTATGCTGGCATTGGTTAGATATTGGCATCCATGTAAAGGAGTATGTTATTGAGAAACAAAGTCTGTAAAAATAACTGCACAGATGGCAGCTAGAAGGACATCAATGATGTAAAGAGATGTAACATCAAGTTTCAGATAGTGCTGGAACTTAAATGGTCTGCACCTGTCACCCCTGGGATTCAGGTTACTGGCTAAAGCTCTTGCCACCCATATAGTGCCTTTTTTAGGCAAGGTTCAAAGGATAAAACCACCACCGTAACAGATACAAGCATGCAAAATCTGAAGGTAATGCTACTCAATGCTAGAAGTCTAAACCTCAAAATGCACTCTCTTGAGGCACTCCTAAAAATGGAGAATATCGATATCTGTGCAGTGACTGAGACCTGGTTCAAGGCTCCAGAGAGCACCCCTGTGATACCAGGCTACAATTCTTACCACACTTTTCGGCCACAAAACCAAGACCGAAACACTAAAGGTTGAGGAGTGTCCATATTCACCAAGGATATTCACACCTCCAGGCTAGTTGCCCAACACAATGCATCTGAAATTCTCCAGGTGCAACTAACACTAGGAGGTAAGACTGCAATCTAAATTGTAGCTTGCTACAGATCCCCCACCATACCCCAAGATTCTCACTACACCTTCCTAAACATACTGGAAAATATTAAGATACAACCAAACACCCTAATACTAGGTGATTTCAACTACCCTGCCATTAATTGGGAAAACTACTCGGGTACCAACTCCTTTTCCCAATGGTTCTTGGAATTCATAAATTCCAACGCCCTGGATCAACTAATCCATTGTCCCACCAGGGGCTCCAATATCCTAGACCTGGTCATTACCAACATGGGAGATAGATGCTCCACACCAGTGGTCACCCCCTCATTGGTCAGGTCTGACCATAAGCAAATCACCCTTGACATCCACATCCCACCCCCCCCCCAGTAAGGAAACCTCCTTAAAAAACTTCTCCAAAGCCAACTTCATGCTACTGTAGTCAGAAGTGACAAACTTCACAACACCCACGCAGACAGGATCTGGAAGTTCGACTGCAGAATCCTACACTAAGGCACTGTATGAGCACATCCACTCATGCATGAATCGTGCCATCCCAAATAGAACCAAGATGCTCTTCTCCAAAAAAAGGAAGTCAATCTGGTGGTCCCCTGCTATAAACAAACTATACAACAGAAGGAAGAAACTGTTGCAGAAAAGAGGAAAATCCCAGGATGCAAAAAACTCCCTCACCAGCCTCAGTAAGAAGCTGAGATCCCTCATAAAATCCTCAAAAGCTAGTTATGAAAATAAAATTGGCAAATATTCCAAAGACAACCACAAGGCATTCTATAGTTATGTCAAGAATCTAAATGGTAATGCTCAGATCTGCTCTGAACTACAACAGAATGGCATTAAATATACTGATCCCAAGGATATTGCCAATATCCTGGCAGATCGATTTAGTGCCAACTTCACTCCCCTCTCACCCCCTAAAGGGCCCATCTCAATATCAAAAGATTGCCAAATTCCGATAATCACAGCCACACAGGTAGAAGCAGCACTATCCAAAGCTAAGAATACAGCATCCATGGGACCAGATGACATCCCAGGCTGTGTACTACATGAACTACAAAATGAACTGGCACCCCACCTAAGTGTCATGTTTAATCATAGCCTCACCTCAGGCTTCGTGCCCACTGAGTGGCACACAGCTACAGTTATCCCACTCCACAAGGGAGGATCCACCTTGGATCCTGGGAACTGCCGTCCCATCAGTCTGACAAGCCTGATCTGCAAGGGCATGGAACGCATTATCATGGAACTTATAAACAAAGACATTGGCAACCTCCAGACACTGGACCCCACCCAGTTTGGGTTTGTGAAGGGCCGATCTTGTCTCCTGAATCTGATTGACTTCTTTGAATCGGTGTCCAGAGCTGTGGACGAGGGTAAGGAGGTCCACACAGCCTATCTGGACCTCGCCAAGGCCTTCGACACCATCCCCCACTCTGGAATCATAGATAAACTTACTAAGCTGGGCATAAATCCCTACGTCACTCGATGGGTTGCTAACTGGCTTACTGACAGAACCCAGACTGTAAAAGTAGCCGACTCCAAATCCAGCTCCAGGCAAAAGAGTACCTCAGGGTTCATTCCTGGGACCAATCTTGTTTGGCATCTACTTCTCTGAAGTACAGGCCAACATTAAGGGACTCTGGCTAACAAAGTTTGCAGATGACTGCAAACTGGGAGCCATTATTGAATCCCCAAATGATGTGGATATTCTACAAAAGGGCCTTACAGAAACAGATGCCTGGTGCCAGAGCAATGGGCTCAAGCTTAATGCCAAGAAATGTATAGTCATCCCCTTTGGAAAAAAACATGTACCCATGAACTACCACATAGGTGGCAGGACACTAAACATCGAAAGTGTGATGAGAGACTTAGGGACACAAGTGGACAGTGGTCTCACTTTCGATAACCACATCACCAAAATAGTCAGGAAATCCTTCTACGTGGCACACCTCATCACTAAGGGCTTTTCATCCAGAAAAAAGGAGGTCATTGTCCCACTGTACTCATCCCTCATTAGACCCATTATAGAGTATAATGCCCCATTTGGGATGTACCTCACAAGACATCTGCAACAGCTGGAAAGGCCACAGAAATTCCTCACTAAAAGAATCACAGGCCTAAAGCAGATGCCATATGCTGACCATCTAAAACAACTCCAGCTATACTCTGTGGCACATCGTCTACTCAGAGGCGATGTCTGCTTAACATACAAGGCCATGTCAAACCCTGAGCTGTTGGACATGCTCCACTTAAAGAAATCCCAATCCTTCAGAGCCACACGCTCCAGGGATCTAAACCTTATCATCACATTGAACAAAACATGCTGGAGGGATAGGTTCCTGACCCAGAGACTCCCCATACTCTGGAATAGACTGCCCATACATGTCAAGCAGAGCACCTCATTGGCCCTCTTCAAAAGAAACCTTGATGATTGGATGGGAGATAGGAAATTCACCCCGGGGATCATGTCAGTCACCCTGCTAGACAGGGGCCCAGAGAAATAAATATTGTGGGAAAAAATTTCCAGGGAATTGTTATGGCTAGGCTTGCATTGGCCTTAGGGCCGATAGCCTAGTACCAACCTATGAACCTATGAACCTAAAGATAATGAAAGACTGAGTTTCCATGGATCATCAAACTACAAAGAACCAAGGACAAGGGAACAAAGGAAAACTGTTACACAAAGAAAGGACTGTTATACATCAGACTCTGAGAAAAAATAGCAGACTTTTTGGTATAAATATGAGTGTAACAGTAAACAAGCTTTGGGAATTTGCCATAGAGAGCTGACAGCATCTGTGTTGCATGTTTGTAGATCCAAAAGGAAAATGTAATAGAAAGCGTATTAACTGAAGTAGTTTTCTCCGTGTATTTATTGTACTTAGTACAATACAGTAACAAGACTAGTTGATCACAATAAGCAGTTAAATATACTTTGGTATGCTTGCATGTAAATGCAAGTAACAGCAAGAAACCAACAGAAGACGACATATAATTTTGAATGGCAAGCCACAGTTGACAGACCGAATGGTTTCTTATTGTGACAACTACAGCTTCTTTTTTATTTTATTCAATTAGTACGTTCAGTTCCAGTGCAAATATTTGCCTCCTCCTTCTTATGCACAGTATCCAGTAGCAGAACAGTGCATCTCTGCAGATTCCACAGGTCATGTACATTCACACAGCTGAATCTGCCAGTTGTGTTTAACCACCTTTTGGAAATCAACGAGGGACTTTCTACGTTTTCTCGACAGAAGATTTGGCCACCTTCCACACAGAAACTGGTAATTCTCTTTTTGTGTCTCATTCTACAGCATGGATGCCATAAACAAAAGAACTATGATATGTAAGACTACCTTTCAGGTAGACAGTAATAATAGTCCAGCACATGTATGGTCATAATTTAAAGACTGGCATAAACAAAACAGTAGCACAGGTAGTACTTTATTAGTTAATGTTCATGTCAATGCTTTATGTATAGGTTCATAGGTTCATAGGTAGGTACTAGGCTATTGGCCCAAGGGCCTACATAAGCCTAGCCAGCAAGGTTCCATAGCTTACGCCACCCAAGAAAGTTATTTTCCTGTGCCACTGTACATCAGAGACACAGAAGTGATCCTTGGGGTGTATTTTAAACAGCAACATCATTTGCATGACAGTAAACGTTTATTGTGCAAGTTATATGAAACTACTTTCTGTGTGCAATGTCATAAAAGTAATGGTAAACCACCAAATGCATTATGTCCTGTCACCATCGGTAAAATGTTCATTTCAGAGTTACAATATCAGTCAAGTCAGTTATTTACAGAATCTTTTGTACATCTTGCTAAACATAAGTGGCATAAAACCACTGCACATTACAAAACAGATAAAAACAGAGACGTTCATGGTGAACTGACAAAAAAATTTAACAAACTTCGAAGACACAGTCAGAGTAAGTTCAAAAAGTTCAGACAACATATGCAAACACTTTTTCAGAAGTACATAAGAGCTTTAAATTCAGCAGAACAGAATACTGACAAATATAATCTGGTTAGTAAAAAGTTAAAGCAACAGCAGTTAACTGTGCTGATAAATAATTTACAATGTACTATTCTACCTTTACAAAATGGTTAAGCGTACACAGCACAAACTTTCATTCAGTTAAAGCAAGGCACTTAAATAGTAATTTTAAAACCATTTCAAATAACAAAACAATTCTAGGGTATAAAAATCAAATGAGAGTAGTAAACCCAGTAAAGAGATGATGTCACAAGACTGACATGCATGTATTTTCTTTTCATCTAAAGTGCAGCAAAAGGCAAAGGACAGCAAATGTAAATCATGTAAATATATCTGTTTTAAGCATGTGTTAGTTAAGCCAATATCTCTTTTGTTTCTTACAATAGCATAAAAAATAGCACAGACCCCAGCAAAAGCAGTATTCAAAAGCAATATTATGCATAGTTATGCAACTTAATGTTTATTACAACTGCATTTTAGTATCAAGTTGCAATTATATTAACGAATGACTGAAGGTACGAATGAGTGCTAAAGGAGTTAAGGGCTAAGCGTCTGGAATGCGCAGAAAGAAAAAAAGTAAGTAATGTGAGCTCAAATCTTTCCAGGCTGGAATGGGTAGTTAAAAGGAATGATGTTGCATAACATAAAATGTTACTGGTACTGAAATTTATAAGGTCAAGGAAACAAGACTGGTTGCCAGGCCAAATGGCTTACATTTTTCTAAAACATTATTGTTAAGTATTCACGTACAACATTAAGCAAAAAGAGCAAAAGTCTGCAAGTAAATACTACACCGAGTACAGTCAGTATATGGGCTATGGTATGCAGTTAAAATACGTTATGCAGGTCCCTTTACAAAAAAGGGAGAGTACAAACAGCTAGTAGTAACAGTAAACGTATTTTCAAAATGGATAAAAGTGATTCCTATTGCAACTTTGACAGTATAGGCAACAGCAAAAGCTTTATAAAAATATTTTCTGTTTTTGAAAACGGCCAAACAAAATGAGCAAATATGTAAGACCAAAGTGTCACAGTCTAGATAACAGCCAAAAAAACAAGCATACATTAAATTCTGGCAGCATAAAGCGAATAAACAATACTGTAATAAGATGATGTATACCACAGGAGGAAGGGCATACTTTCAGTTTTACACTAACTGTGTAAACAGTACTGCAAAAGGGACTCAAATAAAAGTACAAAGTATTAATACCAAAAATACATTTGAATGTTTCAAGTAATGTAATTAGCAGGCTTCAGTTTTATGCTGGGTTTAAAAACTGGACTGAGTGTACATTACAGCCATGTATATACAAATGCAAAGACAATCTGTGCAAGCAAGTGTATTCTGTACAGTATATAATAAATGGTTTATCTATGTAAATAAAGTAACAAGTCAAAGCTTGACATTTGTGATAAATTATTGTATAGGAATTCACTGTATAGAGTCATATTCAGATTAATCCAGTTCTAATAGTAATGGTTGTCATCATTGTGTTGACAATATTAAACTGTGTTAACTTGCTGAATCAAAAGAAAACTAAAGGTTTTGTTTCCCAATGTGTTTCTAGTTAATAGCAATATAATGACTAAAAAGCACATACTAATATACAGACAGTTTGGGATTTAAAATAAAACAGAGGGAATGTATAGAGTGATCGATATGTTTAAAATGTTTAAATGCATACGCACATCTATTTCCTAGTTAGATGCATATACACAACTGTTGCGATAATATATGTAGAAATAATATAGTTAGTTAAATACATGTATTTCTGTTTGCTAGCATACATATATTCTGGTACAGTTTGAGACAAGCTGAATGTTCAGTGTCTGGAACATGCTTCGAGGACTATAGATAAAAATGCAGCTGCGAGACAAGGCACACAGCATTCAACACAGACATCTGCATTTCATTTGCATCATTCTGAACATCAAAACAGAGGGAATTACAATAAAACCTAGGAAAATACTACAGAAAATAGAACACAAGACAATTTCAGTTGTAAAAAGCATACAGCATGTACCTTTGGGAGGATAACATTTAACACAAATATAACAGATGGTTAACTAAACAAGGTCAGGCATACATAAACGTAGAGAAAAAAAATCAAAGACTTACATAAACATTTCAATAAACAGCTCTGTCTTTATTAGATACTGTACATTACCTCAAAAATGTAACAGTTCTGACAAGGAAAGACATCATACAAAACTGTCATAGTATGTACACAATAACACAAAAATACCAATACTCTGTTTATTTGTATAAACAACACAGTAATACAAGGAAAAGGACCGTGGGTTAAAATACTTACCATTTTGGGTAACACACCAGTACTTCATAGAGATCAAATGGTAAAAATAAAACAATATTGCACTTCAATATTATATTTCCAAGTTTTAAAAAATAACAAATGCAGATTTAAAAGAGCTTGGTATAAATCTCACAGATTGTACATTTACAACCACAAGGAAAGTAATTCATTACAAGTATCTTTGATAGACAAATTACAATTTAGTACTAATGTATCTAAATTTGTAAATTTAACAAAATGTTGTGTAAATGAACAATATTACCTTCAAATTTCAAAAGGTTCATTAAAGTGGCACCACAGGTTGTATGTATAGTTTCAAATAACCCAGTGTTAATAGTAAAAGACAAAAACAAAAGCTGACATTGCCATTAACTGGTGGTACATATTCAGAGGATGGTCATCATCTGGAACCAAACTGCTAAATTGGTTAAAACATCCTGTGTTGGTAGTTTTAGGGGTAATAATAATAATGACAGCTTGGAATTGTTTTATATGCTGCAGGTTGCAAAGAGTTGCAATAACTCAGCAGATCATAATTGTAAACATGAACAAAGTGATAAATATTGTAAATAGCAATGCTGATGAAACAAATGCAGTCTTTTCTTTAACTGAAGTTTAGTCCATTCCTCAAAATTATAACATAATGGGGAAATGAAAGAAAGTAGTATTCTGTCTCCATTTAAACTGTTGTTAGCATGATTATTAGCTTGAATATAACGCTGCAAGAATTATATGAAATATAAAGGGTTAATTTAGAAATAGTATAACATGCTGAAAAAGAAGTAGTAAGTGTGCTGGCATTGCTTAGATATTAGCATCCATGTAAAGGAGTATGTTACTGAGAAACAAAGTCTGTAAAAATAACTGTGCAGATGGCAACTAGAAGGACATCAATGATGTAAAGAGATGTAAGATCAAGTTTCAGATAGTGCTGAAACACCACGTTTCAGATAATGCAAGACTAAGTTTCCATGTATCATCAAACTACAAAGAACCAAGGACAAGGGAACAAAGGAAAACTGTTATACAAAGAAAGGACTGTTATATATCAGACTCTGCGAAAAAATAGCAGACTTTTTGGTATAAATATGAGTGTAACAGTAAACAAGCTTTGGGAATTTGCCATAGAGAGCTGACAGCATCTGTGCTGCATGCTTGTATTTCCAAAAGGAAAATGTAATAGAAAGCGTATTAACTGAAGCAATTTTCTCTGTGTATTTATTGTACTTAGTACAATACAGTAATAAGACTAGTTGGTCACAATTAATAATATGCATGCATGTAAATGCAAGTAACAGCAAGAAACTAACAGAAGGCAGCATATATTTTTTCAGAAACGTGGAAGGATTCAAGATAATCTTTTAACAGTGAGTTATGTTAAAGGAGAATAGCATGAGTGAAAACAACCAGAGTATTTTTTTATATTTATTATCTACATATACATACACACATATCAAGACTTACAAATCCTCAAGAGAGACCAAGGACAGTCTGTAAAAAATGGTGAAGGGGGTTTGGGAAATATCAGGAAGTTAAACAGCAGATCAAAACACATTTATACTGGATATGTGAGAATAAGGCAGCCTTACCACAGCAAACCTTCTTTGATTCAAATGCAGCTGTACAAAAATCTCCTTTAGGAGAGCTAGACATAAAAAGCACAGTGATTAATTACTACACTAAGGAATCCTGATACAAATCAATTAGTTAGAACCACTGAGGGAATCTTAGAGATTTCAAATGCTTATTATAAGAGTCTGTATGAGCAGGAGGACCTAGGGATGGAAAAGAAAGAACAACTAATATTTGACTTTTTGAGAGATATAGATTTAAAATTACAGAAAGACATCAATAAGAACATAGAGCTGAAGATTATTATGGAAGAAATTAAAAGGTGCTTGATGGGGTAAGCAACTGGATAAACAGGTGACTCAGATGGCATACTAGTTAATGTACAGAAGCTGTGGGAAGATATGTTACTAAAAATATGAGAGAGAATGTTTATCCAAAAATATGGGGGCGTCCAGTTACCAATGTCCTGAAAGGAAGCAATAATACTGGTATTGCCAAATGAAGGAAAAATATATCACAGTACCTGCCTCATATAGATCTATTTCTGTTTTGAATCACGATTATAAGGTTTTCTGCCCCTCCAAGAAAACAGGGCTGCTAGGATATTACTGCAACATAAAAATCAGGACCAGTGTTGATTTATGGGGGAATCAACATTTGATGAGTTCAATACAAATCTCATAATCCACAGGTAGCCCAAAAATGGAAGGATGCTCAGAAAAAGCATTCAATAAGGTTGACAAAGTATATGTTAAATTACTGCTTAAAATGGGGTTCCCTAATGCTATGATAAAACTTGAAAGTGAAATGTATGCAGACTGTCAAGCAAAACTAAAAACTGCCAGAAAGTTATCAGGTGCATTTAATCTGCAAAGAGGCACCAGAAAATGATGCACCATGTCCCCATTGTTATTTGCATTGTATACAGAGCCATTAGCAGAAAAGATTAAGAAATGTTAACTTGAAGGGATTTAACTAGTATGGAACATATCATAGGATAATATCCCGATCTATCAGGCAAATCTAGAGAAAGGAGTACCCATGTTGCTTTTAATAAGGAAACAGTTTGAAACATTCACAGGTTATAAAGTGTAGTGTTATATAGTGTAGATAGGAATAAAGCTGCTACGTTCAATAATATCCTTGCTAGTGATTTGGTAGAGTAATGCCCTTACTTGTGAGGTCATAATCAGTTAAGACACTTGGGAGTAATCCTAAAACAGAGTGTAGAGGAAACTGTTAAAGAAATGTGGAAAGAAACTAAGTTAAACATAAAGGAAAATAAGAGAATCTAAGATGTTAAGAATGGATTTGTATAGCAAGATTCATGTAGTAAAAATATTTTTAGTGCCTTTGAATTTTTGTATATAGACCAATCATATTTTTGTACTCCTAAAAATTCAGTATAGCAAAGGATTAATGAAGATCAGAAGGACTCAGTTTGGGAAGGTAAGAGGTTAAAAGTCAAACTGAAAAAAAAAAAATTCCTTTAGAACAGTACAGGTTCCCCCCCCCCCCCCCCCCTAGTTTAAAAGGTTATTTAAAGGCAATACAGTTTAGGCTCTTCTATCTAATGCAATCACTGGGGTATAGCTTCAAATGGAAAAGCATGGTCTATGGTGTGGGGTAAAACATTAAAGTAGTAAGGAGGTTAAGCTTTTTTGGCTACAGTTTGAGAATCTCAGCAAAGCTAATCAAGTGGAATATCATGCACATATGGTGTGAGAGATGTTTTTTAGTAGTAGGGCTAATGGCAGATGGAAAAAATAGCTATTCACAATTTAATTTCATATTAAGGGAGCTGCAGGTGTAAAAGCATAACGAATTTAGTTGCATATGGGGAGAAAGATTAAGCCTAAATACGGGGACCAGATTGTGAAGCTAAAAAGAAATTCAGAGGGAAAAGTAGCAAAAAGAGTAAAGGGAATACTTCAAGAAATGGCCATCTCAAACTTAATAGGGACGATCTGCTTTTTTTAATTTTTATAACAAATACTATGATAGGGTGTTTATGAAAATGGTAAAGTATTGCCTTAAAATTAAAAACAGGAAGAATAAAAAAATTGAGGGACGTGAAACAGTATGCGTCTAGTATGGCTTTTCCCCTTAATGCCCACATTAAGGCTGCTGATAACATTTCAACAAGGGCCCATTATGATATGAAGGGACAGCACAATCAACATTTCATGATTTTGGTTGGGGACTCCTGTTTTGCTAGGGCTGGTATGCCCCCAAGTGACCCCCCCTATTTTGCATGACCTTTTAGAGTTCACTCCTTTTTATAGGTCAGACAGGCTTGCAAATCAGTTAGATGTGGATGGCAGGTGCCCCCCTTACCAGGGGATTTCAACCAAGCTCACTGTGATGATTGGAGAGAGATGGGCGAAGGCTGCCAGCCTAGTCAAATAGAATTTGATATATAATTCTGGCATTTGTAAATAAATGTAAAATACAGGTATGTTTTCTTGAGTGTAAAAGAATATTGTGAAATGTGGAACTGCAAAATATGTGATAACATTGCACTCTACTCACCCAGTGAAGCATGTTGTGACCCTTTCATATTAGAATTCAGCTCCAGTGCGGCTGGATGAAGGTTTCATGCCCATTGTTTTAAGGCTAAAGTTTATGAACAGAATTTAGATGTGGAATGTGCTTTATTGCTCTAGTTTCTGTTAGAATATACATGTGAAATGTCTTCTATTGTAAGTTTCTTTGCAGGTGTTAGATTGCTAAATAATGCAGTTTGTTTGCCTGGGAAAACCTAAGTGTCAAAAATGATGTAATTTAGGGAGGGACCCAGCAAACATGTTTGTTAGTAATGTTTAAATACTATTTCTCACAAGAGACTGGAAGCATTTTGATCTTGATATCCAGCTTATCAGCACTCTGCCTTATGCTCACATGTAAGTTTTGGCACTGTGATTTCTTGTAGGAATAGTTAAAGATAGTAAAGATTAATTATGCATTTTTCTTTGAATCAGACCTGTCCTACTGTATTATTTTAAGTTTCTGTGTGATCTCTTAACTCTTAAATATCTCTGTGGTGTAGTAGTTTTGTCTTGCGTTTTAATTATTTTTTATTAAATATTTTTAAAACCTTCTACCTGTGGCTGCTTTGTGTAGAGATAAGCTCTAGAGTACATTGCATATTTATAGAGGTTACTGTAATAGGCTACTCTAAAGTAAGCCTTGACTGTTAGTCATACTACCATTGGATAATAATATTGCGCAGTAATAATTGGACACCCTTTGAAGGGCCTTTGAGTAGCTATTTATTAGCTGGTGGTGGCAGTAATTACTACGGTATAGCCTAGGTAAAGGCTAGCACAGGTTCTCCAGCTGTGCCCCTTTTTCCCAGGAGGGTCTGTGTGGTTGTACAACCTCTTCTCAAAGTGTGTGTGTGGTGTGTCAGCTACCTGGGCAGGGACACGAAGCACTGGTTGGACAGAGAAGGTATTGGAGGTTAGCTTGCCAGTTAGGCTGAGATCTGGACCCTATAGCTGTGCCAGTTGGGAGTCTTATTGGGGACCTGGAGAGCAAGGGAGCAACCAGCCCCAGACTGACTGTGATCTCTGTGTGCACGTAAAGGAAATTGTACTTTACTGCATGTATTAGTTATCCTTTCCTCTTCTATTAGATGACCTCCCTGGTGTTAGTGGTGAGGATTGAGGCTCCATGATTGCTGGGCCAGGGCACGGTCATCACAAGTGTTTGGCAGTGGTGGGATCTACTTTACGCACTAATTGCCTTGTAGTGGTGTTGGGTAGAGCGAATTCCTGTAGCTTATGTACAGTGATCTCTAAAAGTGTTTTGTACTCTAAAACAGCCACGCAGTGTATACTCAGAGTTCAGATCACAATTGTTTTATTTTTATTTTTTTTTGTTAGATTAGTGTTAGTCAGGGTGAGCAGGTAGCATGTCAGCAGAAGAATATGAAAAGCTGACAAGGAGCCAGCTGGCAGAGATGTGCCAGGCTAGCGGACTGGTGCATGGAAACCTGACTAAAGCAGAACTGATTGTGGCCTTGGTTACAGCTGCATCAGAAAACAGCAGCCTGGAGGACAATCAGACTGACAGTGGAGATACAATATCCTCGGAGAATGGACAGCTCAGCCTTTCTGCAGTGAACTTAAAAATCCAGCTGGAGCTAAAGAGACTTGGTTGGAGGCCAGGTGTATGGAACTAGAAGCTGCCTAGAAAATGAGAAGCCTAGAAGCTGAAGAACAGGAATGGCAGAGAAAGCATGAGAGGGTAATGCTGACTCTTTGCCAGAGTCATGGAGGTAATGGGGAAGGGAGGAACCAGATCCCAGAAGCACAAAAGGTCAGTAAATTTCTTCCACAGTTTAAAGAGGGGGATAATTTTGATAGCTTCAGTCATATGTTTGAGCGGGTATGTAAACAGTATGAAGTTGACCAAAGGCTCTGGGTATGGTTCCTGACCCCATTACTCCATGGTAAAGCTGTAGTTTCTTTAGCAAACATGCATGACACTGACTGTTTTGATTATACTGCTGTAAAAAGACATTAATTAGCATGTTTTAAGCTAACACCTGAAATGTATAGGAAAAAGTTTTGTGAGCATAGATGCAAGGCAGATGAAAACGTATGTGAATATGTTGTTGAACTGAACACTTATTTTCATAGCTGGCTGAGTGGATGTCAGGTCACCACTTTTGAAGGGCTGGCAGACCTTTTGGTAAGGGAACAAGCCCTTAGCACTTTTCCCAAGGACATGAAGATCTGGTTAGCTGATAAAAAGTGTGCTATTTCAGAGGAGTAGGGGAAAAAGGGAGGCCTATACCTTGCAAGCAGGGCAGCCCAGCACAGGAAAGGGACCCCCAGTACTGCACATGGGTCTAAAGGAACACATGGTGGGCAGCACAGACTGCCCCAACAAAATCCGCCAGTAGCAGGGGAAGCCACTAGTCCAGGTACACGTCCAGGAGCTAGTGTTAAATGTTTTGAATGCAACCAGTGGGGCCAGGTGGTATACAGATGTCAACGGAGGCAAGGTGGGGAACCAAAGGTGAGGGAGCCAGTAAGTGGGAAAGACAAAATGCCAACAGTGGGTTGTCTTGAGACAACAGGGGTATGGAACTACCATCCTGCAAATGTCCTGAGAGGGAAGGATTTGGATGAGGCAGTACTATGTACTTATGCAGTTACATGCAGTGAGACTAGGAGACAAGCATGTGGGTCTGGTAGCCTGGGGGAGACCCAGACAGACTGCATACTTGCAGCCAGGACTGCTAAGGTGGTTACTTCAGGGAGTGAGCTGCACTGTAGCAGTGAGACTGAATGTGAGCCACAGCTGCTTGTGGGTAAAGATGTTCCCTTGGACAGGGTAACTGCAAAGGTAGAGATGAGTAGTAGTGCCCAGGCTGACAGTGAGGCACTGCTGTCAGCGGATGCCAAACTTCCTGTGGAATGGTTACAAGGAGACACTTGAGACAGGCTCAGCTCTCAGACGCTACATTACAAGGCCTGATGCAGGTAGCTAAGGAGGCACTTGATTATCAAGGAAAGGGGGAATCTGTATACTGGAACAAAGGGTTACTGTACAAATAGTGGACCCCTGAGGGAGGGCTAAAAGATGAGAGAGTACAGCAGTTGGTAGTGCCTAGAGCTTACCATCTGGTGCTTCTAGCCATAGCCCATGATATTTGCTTTGCAGGTCATATGGGCATAAAACGTACAAAGAGGCGTATTATGCAAAACTTCTATTGGCCTGGAATTTCCAGAGATGTAACAGGGTACTGCAGGACCTGTGAGCAGTGCCAAAAGGTAGGCAAGGAAGGAGACAAGGTGAGAGCTCCTTTGATGCCTTTGCCTGTGATTGAGGAGCCATTTCAGAGGGTAGCTATGGATTTTGTGGGTCCTCTGAGTACCCCAAGGTCCACAGGGAAAAAGTATACCTAGTGATTGTAGATTATGCTACACGATACCCTGAGGCAGTGGCTTTGTCTTCCATTGAGGCAGAGAAGGTAGCAAATGCTTTGCTAGAGATTTTCAGCAGGGTAGGTTTCCCAAAGGAAATACTGTCTGACAGAGGTGCCAAGTTTATGTCAGGCCTGCTGGCTTGTCTGCAGAAGTACTGTGGGGTGAAGCACATGAAGACCACCCCCTACCATCCCCAGACTAATAGTCTTGTTGAGAGGTTAAACTCTACAATCAAGTCCATGCTACGGGCATTTCCAGATCAGTTTAAGAGGGAGTGGGACAAATATTTGCCCCATCTGTTGTTTGCTTACAAAGAGGTACCCCAGGAATCCACAGGTTTTCACCCTTTGAGTTGCTGTATGGGCATAAGATGAGGGGACCTCTAGATTTAATTTGAGATGAGTGGGAAGGTGAGTGTGAATCTCACAAGGAGTCTGTTGTGGCATATGTCCTGAACCTCAGGACAAGGCTCAGGGAACTCATGAGCCTGGCCCAGGAGAACCTGGCATAAGCCCAACAACACAAAAAGTTGTGGTATGACAGGAATGCTCGAGCTAGAGAGCATGCTGTAGGGCAGCAGGTGATGGTTCTCATTCCTGTCAGACACAACAAGTTGCAGGCAGCTTGGGAGAGACCCTACAATGTGGTAAGAAAGGTAAGTGATGTTAACTACATGGTGGAAGTGCTAGGCAGACGGCAGTGGCACAAATTGTACCATGTTAACATGATGAAACCTTACCATGATAGGGAGGCCCTTGTGCTGAGCATTTGCAGTGGATTGCAGGAGGAGTCTGAGTGAGATCTGGGAACTGATCTTCTCAGTGAGGCTCGGGCTGAAACCTCTGTGGAAGGGGTAGCAATGTCCCAGCAGCTATCTCCTACCCATGTTTGAGAAATCCAAGCAGTGTTGCAGGAGCTTGGGCGCATGTTCACTGGGAAATCAGGGAGCACCCACCTGGTGCAGAACTAGGTGGATACAGGACCCCAAAGGCCTACCAGGCAGACCCCTTATAGGGTGTCAGAGAGAGTCAAACAGACTCTGAGGGAAGAGGTACAGGAGATGTTGGAACTAGGGGTGATTCAAGAGTCCAACAGTCCCTGGGCCTCACCAGTGGAGTTGGTGCCAAAGAAGGATGGCAGCACCAGGTTCTGTATGGATTACAGGAAATTAAATAGTCACACAGAGTCAGAGGCTTACCCCATGCCTAGGACAGATGAGGCCCTAGAGCAGCTGGGTGGGGCTAAGTATCTTACAACCATTGATCTTACCAAGGGGTACTGGCACGTGCCCTTGACTCCCAGTGCTGGAGAGAAGTCAGCCTTTGTGAATCCTTTTGGCTTTTATGAGTTCACAAAGATGCCCTTTGGGGATGAAGAATGCCCCAGCGACTTTCCAGAGGGAGATAGATCATATCTTAGCAGGAGCAGGAGGGTTTGCCCTTGCTTACATGGATGATATTGCTATCTACAGCCATTCCTGGCAAGAGCACCTTCAGCATGTCAGGAAGGTGCTGGGCAGACTACAGAGGGCAAGGTTGACCATTAAGCCGAGCAAATGTCAGGTGGGTATGGCAGAGGTCTCCTAACTAGGACATAGAGTAGGGAGTGGTAAGATAAGGTCAGAACCTGCCAAAGTGGAAGCTATTCAGGCATGGCTGGCACCTGTTACCAAAAAGCAGGTGAGGGCATTCTTAGGGACAGCAGGGTACTACAGAGAGTTCATTCCCAATTATAGTACCATAGCTGCTCCCCTCACACACCTGACAAGGAAGAACAGGCCAGATAAGGTAGTGTGGACCCCAGCATGTGAGCAGGCATTTCAGAAGCTTAAGGAAGCTTTGGGAGGACACCCTGTTTAGCCAGTCCAGGCTACAGCAAAGACTTTGTTGTGCAGGTGGATGCTTCAAACTATGGGGTGGGGACTGTACTTAGATTTCTTCAGAGGGAGAAGAGCACCCAGTGGTTTATCTCAGTTGTAGGCTCCAACCCATGGAGGAATGCTATGCAGCAGTAGAAAAGAAATGTCTAGCCATAGCGTGGGCACTACAAAAATTTCACCCTTATCTGTATGGAAGAAAATTCACTGTGATGACAGATCACAACCCTCTAACATGGTTAAACAGAGCCAGTCAGTAAAATGCCACATTGCTAATATGGAGTCTGGGGTTACAAGCATATGATATGTCAGTGCAGCACCACAGTGGGAGTAGCAATGCCAATGCAGATGGGCTCTCAGGACAGGGAATGGGGTGAGGTACACCCAGATAGACCTGACACTCTCAAGCGATGTTTCTCAAGGGGCACTTGAAAAACTTGCTTGAGTTCTCCAGGGGGGGAAGAGATGTGATGATTGGGGAGAGATGGGTGAAGGCTGCCAGCCTAGTCAAATATAATTTGATATATAATTCTGGCATTTGTAAATAAATGTAAAATACAGGCATGTTTTCTTGAGTGTAAAAGAATATTGTGAAATGTGGTACTGCAAAATATGTGACAACATTGCACTCTACTCACCCAGTGAAGCATGTTGTAACCCTTTCATATTAGAATTTGGCTCCAGTGCAGCTGGATGAAGGTTTCATACCCATTGTTTTCAGGCTAAAGTTTATGAACAGAATTTAGATGTGGAATGTGCTTTATTGCTCTAGTTTCTGTTAGAATATACATGTGAAATGTATTCTATTGTTGTAAGTTTCTGTGCAGGTGTTAGATTGCTAAATAATGCAGTTTGTTTGCCTGGGAAAACCTTAGTATCAAAAATAATGTAATTTGGGGAGGGACCCAGCAAACATGTTTGTTAGTAATGTTTAAATACTATTTCTCACAAGAGACTGGAAGCATTTTGATCTTGATATCCAGCTTATCAGCACTCTGTCTTATGCTCACATGTACCTTTTAGCACTGTGATTTCATGTAGGAATAGTTAAAGCTAGTAAAGATTAATTAGGTATTTTTCTTTGAAATCAGACCTGTCCTACTGCATTATTTTAAGTTTCTGTGTGATCTTTGAACTCTTAGATACCTATGTAATGTAGTAGTTTTGTCTTGCATTTTAATTATTTATTATTAAATATTTTTAAAACCTTCGACCTGAGGCTGCTTTGTGTAGAGATAAGCTCTAGAGTACATTGCATATTTATAGAGGTTATTGTAATACGCCACTCTAAAGTAAGCCTTGACTGTTAGTCATACTACCGTTGGATAATAATATTGCACAGTAGTAATTGGACACTCTTTAAGGGGCCTTTGAGTAGCTGATATTTATTAGCTGGTGGTGGCAGTAATTACTACTGTATAGCCTGGGTAAAGGGTCACAGATGAAGAACCTGTGCCAGCCTTTTTCCCAGGAGGGTCTGTGTGGTTGTATAACCTCTTCTCAAAGTGTGTGTGTGGTGTGTCAGCTACCTGGGCAGGGACACGAAGCACTGGTTGGACAGAGAGGGTACTGGAGGTTAGCTTGCCAGCTAGGCTGAGATCTGGACCCTATAGCTGTGCCAGTGGGGAGTTTTATTGGGGACCTGGAGTGCAAGGGAGCAACCACCCCCTGACTGACTGTGATCTCTGTGTGCACTTAAGGGAAATTGTACTTTACTGTGTGTATTAGTTATCCTTTCCTCTTCTATGAGATGACCTCCCTGGTGTTAGTGGTGAGGATTGAGGCTCCTTGATTGCTGGGCCAGGGCACGGTCATCACACTCACTACCACTCATCAAAGCAGGAACTTCAACAGGAAAGGAAGGGAAAGAGGAAAATGCTGGGGAAGGAACAGGAATGCGAGTACCACTCACCAAACCTAACTAGCAATAACATCAATACGAATGAGAATGGAATTGTATTGGTGAGGAAAAATTTTAAAATCTTCAACTATAGTGGATTGCAGGTTACTAACTAACATGTTATGCTTCTTGAAAAGGGTTTTACCTTTATTCCAGCTGCACATTTTGACTTAGCAGATTCTCTTATTCAATTTAAACTTTATATTCAGAAACTCAATCTTGCCATAGAATTTCAGGGGTCTACCCACCGTTCTATCAATGCATGTTACGATTTTAAGAAGAGAAGTATTTTATTCCCACCATGAATCCCTTGGTGCAGGTGTTCACTTCAACCTGTGGAAAGGATTTATATAAATTCTATTATTCTAAGAGTATGATAATTAAACATCACAACTTGTCAAAGGCTGAATATGTCTTGGAAATGCAATGTAGGAAGGACAAGTCTTTAAAAATTATGAAACCTGACAAGGGTGGTGGGATTGTCTTGTTTGATACTATCAATTAAGTTGCGGGATTGTCTTGTTTGATACTATCAATTAAGTTGGTGAAATGTTTTCTATCTTACATAATTTGGATACTTTATAGCTTCAAGAAATTAAGTTAGTTTATAGAAAGATTGAGCAATACCTTAATGACTGTTATTTGCAGGTGTAGATTACACCTACTATGTTTCAGTTCTTGTCAAATACCTCCCCTGTTATCACAACTGTCCTTGGAATCCCTAAGGCCCACAAGTGTGTTTTTAAGCCTCTGTTTAGACCTATTGTGGCTGCATAGGGATCTAAGACCACACCCTTTGCAGTTGCAATAGATATTTGAAACCTATACAACACCAGAACGTGCATATGCTTAGACATTCTTGAGATTTTTTAGGAAGATTAAAAGCACAGTTATGAGGCAAGGACTTTTATGTTTTGATCATCTATGTTGCTGATCTTTTTCCTAGCATCCCACAGGGGATGGGCTTAGAGCTTTTTCATGAAGCCTTGATTTCATTCAGTTTTTTTATCAGCTAACAACATTAGAATTATCATGGATTTTATGGAAATTGTGCTTTGTAACAATTATATTTATTTTGAAGGAGAATTTTTAAAATAGATTAAAGGTGTCAAGATGGGGCCACCTGTGCCCTGATTTTTGCAAATCTGGTCATGTTATCATGGGAAAGCAAGTTCCTGTTCTACACTGAATTTTATAGTTATTGTAAACTTTATTTGCATTATCTGGGTGATATTTTTATTCTTTGGAATGGGACAAACTCTAAGATTAATGATTCTTTTACAGTACAATACGACTGAATTTTTGAGATTTACACACCAAGTTGGTTTGAGCAGTGTTAATTTTTGAATGCTACTATTTATAAAAAGGATGTGGGCTTTTCATCTACAATTTATAGAAAGCCCACTTTTGCAAATGTTTATTTACACTTTAGTAGTTGCCATCCTTTTTCCTAGAAAAGAAGCCTTGTTAAGGACCAGTTCATTAGACTGGCCAGAATGGTCTCAGACAAGGATAACTGTGAAAGGGAGAAGAGGATTTTGGAGGATATGTTTATTGGTAGAGGTTACCCCAGGTCCCTTATTAAGGAAATAAGTAAAGACATTTTAGCTGGTTGGGGTAACAAACACATCCCCTTCCTCAGCATTGGTTTGAAAAAAAAAAACAGCTTTCACGTGATGGAAAAGTCTCTTTAGGACTAGGTACAGACATCATTGGTCAATTTGATTCATTGTTACCCAATACTTCCCTATCCAGTGGTGGGCAGACCTTAAAAGATAGTGTAGATTCATGTCAGTGGGCATTAGTTTTACAGTATAATGTGGGATCGCATATAGTAGAGGAAGTAATAAGAAGGTTCTATTTCCAGTACTGGTGGGAACACACCTTACTTTGTTTACAAAAAAGCAAGAAATATTAAGAATTTTGTGGAAACCTATTCAAGTTACAATGATGCTGCCATCATTAAGAAAGGTACTAGAGTGTGGTATGTGTAACCAGTGTAGCTACATTTGTGAAGATGTGACTTTATGTCTTAATAACAGTTTAAAATCTACAGTACATTCATTTAAAGGAAACTGCAATATCAAAGGGTTTGTTTATTTGACCCTTTGCTCTGCATGTCCTATCTTTTGTGTTGGCAAGACAGAACCGACCCTCAAAAGGGGCATATATGAGCACAATTGATATTATGTTATTAATATTTTGAAAGACAATACCAACATTGCATTGTACAGGCATTCACCTGTTTATGCTGCCTTCAAGCAATTTTCTTTTATTATTTTTGATGGGCCAGTTCGTGGGGAAACAAAATAGAATACAAAGAGTTGCTGCGGCATCTCAAGTTGAATGCCACTGAACTGCCAGGTTTGAATAATTATCTTCCTTTATTGCCTGTACTAAAACAGAGGGTGGCAAAGTTATGATTTCTGTATTGCCCTTCCGTGGTTATGCTGCTATAGTATGTAACAACTTGTCATTGTTTGTTATGATTAATAATTTGCAGTGTTGCTTTTAGCATTGTAATTCTTAAACTTAAATATCAATTTTAAAAACTTGAGAGCTAATCAAGTATTGACTGTGTTAAATATTTTTGGTGTCAATTTAACACTGTATTTTTGAAGAAATGATGTACAATAGTCTTTATCAACTGCTAGCTATTTTAATTTATGCATGTCTATTTCTTTAAGCCAAGCAGGCAGCTAGATTCAATTAATTGGGTTTAATTAACTGTGGGATATTTCTAACTGATTTTAGTTTTGGTTTGGTCTTACTGATCATATGACCTGTGTAAGAGTTTTTAAACTTGCTGGTATGTTTGTTCTGATGAAGTCCATTTGTATTGTATGGGCAAAAGCTATCACTCAATGAATGTCACTTGGTTATAAAACTTTCCTTTGGTGACTTTTTGGAGGCTGTTTATTTTTTGAGTTAAATATTTAGTTCCTGCTCTGTCTGTACACAGAGTTTTGGTTATCTACTGAAAATAAAGTTATATCCACCTTTTAAGCAGCAGTACAAAGCTTTGTAAAACTGCTTCTACCCAGTTAAGAATGATACAAAAGTAAAGCAGACCTATATAAAACTTGAGCTTTCCACAGTGAGGATGTGAAGCAAAACCATTTGTGTAGACTGCATCAGTCATATGAGTGACCGGAATTAAAACGCATAATGAATACAACAGATTGGGATGTCAGTTATCGCATCAAGGTACCACATATATCAGAAATGTATTAACCAAGTATCACTACATGTTTATTTCAGGAAATTGTACGTATGTGCTGAAAGGAAGTAAAGTGTATCATGATTTACTAAAAGCACATCCATACACTATCTTCCTGGCAAGAAGGTAGTATAAGTATATGTTGGTACGACCCTCCTCATAATAACTTTTCTGCCCTGATCAAACCAATTATAGAAAACCATTCCACCTTTATTATGTATCTGTACAGACATATCACCCAGCTAGAAAGATCCCAGAAGTTCCAAACTAAAAAAAACATCCACTTAATTAAAGTCTTACAAGTACCAAGACAGGCTTGAAGCTCAGTCCCATATCTTTGTCTTACAGTTGCTTGCATGATTTATGTCAGTGCAATAAAAGGCCAAACCTTCTTTGATTTCCTACACCTCCACAAACCAAATGGCTCCACAAAGGTCTGAACTAGAGACTTACAGCTCCTCAACAAATAAATAAGACACACTGGAAGGCTACAGTCATTGTTCAGTAATCACCTCTCCTCAGGAGTAATCTTATGTTACTTACCAGAGTGATACCCACACTTCCTTCACTTTAAGGCAAGTCTTTATGTCTTGATAGGTCATCATAAATTCATCCTGGCCCAGACCTGCTTTTACTCTCTTGGAGGCAGGAGGTGCAATATTAGGGCAAGTATTGGCAAAGTGATTATGGTCCACTGACTTAGCTCTGCCTTGTAAACTCTATGAGTCTATCTAAACTTCAGTACTTTTCTGTGCACAAAATATATTTCTTGGCTTGCAGATTCCCAGTCCTAAGCAAAATTATATAAAAGTGACCATCTGTTAATCCAGATTTTCCTTATTACATACAAAGGTATCATTAAAATATCTTTCTTTGTAAATTTTTTGCAGTGGATCACAACTGTTTTCTGAATTAACAGTATATACGGGTAGTACTGTATGAAGACATTACCTCTTTATAGTATGTCTTCCTTCATATCTGTATTTTCAGATGTGTGGAAAAATCTGCACTTACTGTGCCACAGAATACAGTCAATGAAGGACTTTCATCGGCCTGAAAAGTTGCAAATGATGTAAGGTCTGTACTTGCACAAGTTGCTTTATTATGAGTAGCTGTTGCTCTAGAAATGTGTTTTTCGTCACACTGGTTGTTCATTTTAGAGGAGTGGAAACATCTGTGCCAGCCACCATCGTCATGGCAACAGACATCTCCGAAGGATTCTACTCAGATTTGTAAGTTATTACACCATGCAAATATTGCATGCATAGGCATATTTACTCATACCTTTGATGTGAACATGGCTTTGCCATTTTCTCTTCCACTGGGGTCATAAATCTATTGAGTCTCCGGAGTGACAGACTTTACAGATGAGTGCAGCTGATGCTGAAGGCCATGAAATGTGACATCTCTAGATAACAGAAGGAGCAAACATGGAAAGTCTTCTGAAAGTCCTTAATAAAAGGCAGCTTAATGCAAGCATGCTCTGCAGCTGAAAGAAAGGACTCATTACAGCACATGAAAAAGTATACTAAATACAAGCCTGTCAGAATCACTGTAAAATAAAAGCAGTATGAATGCAGATTCTGAAAGTAATCAGCAATTCTCACAAGTGTTATTTTAAGTGCATGGAAATAAGATATTGTAGGGCAGGGCAGGGCATTTTAATTTCATTTTCTGAGGTCAGAGATTGCAAAGAGGGAAAGATAATGTTTAGCCAAGAAATGAAATTGCCTTAGTATGTCATTTATGATTAAAACAAAATATAAATTAGTAATAACTACCTGTTATGTTGCATGGAGTTTGTATTGTATACATCAACAAAAAAGGCAAAAAATATATATTTTTGCAGTTTCTGCTTATACTGATTATTTAACTTATACATTTGTGACCTACCTGTATGACCAAGTACACAGAAAATATAAAAATTGGTTTTGCTGTCACAAGCATTCTGTCTTTTCAGCAAACCACTAACAATGTCTATGGTTGGGTTACAGTTAATAGCCAATCATTTTATACTAGCAAGTATGCAGTTATGAACCATATAAGCAGAGAAGATGTTGGTGCTGGAAAAATATCACTAAATCACAACTTCCTCCTGCAAACAAGTGTGTTTGTATGGAAAAATAAAAATGCACATGTTTCAATTACTGTTGGTAAGAATGCACTGGAAGGCATATTACATTAGTGCCAGTAATGCAAATTCAAGCACCTTACCACAACAATAGTAATGTTTTTTGCTTTCTTTGAAAGACTTAACATGCATTTCTAAGTTGCCTGTAACAATTTAATGAGTCGGGTATATTTGCTGAGGCCTTGTCCTTTGAATTCACTTGTGATTTTTAGTTTTGGTGCCAAGGTCATTGAGACATTTTCTCTCTTGCTAGGACTCAATATGAGCAGTGTTATTTAAATTACCAAGAGCAGCACCCATGAAATGACTGACAAGACGAAATTTAGAAAGTGATCACTTAACAAGAATTTTCAGCTCCATCACACACAAACATTTAGCATAATGAGTTTGGAAAGAGAAAGTGCAAGAAGTATTGTTGCAAACTTATGGAGCCTATAACAGGAAAATAATTAGACTCATACAGAGGTATTGTATATTTTGAAAATTTTATGAAAATGTATATAAAGCAGAGGAATGTGGAAAACAGGAAAATGCACAAATGAAAATATTTATAGAAGATTTAATTATGCCAAGGTTAGAGGCAGATAAGGCTTAACAATTAATAGCCAAGGCAGGAAAAGATGAGATAAAATGGTGCTGTATAATCAAACCAGCAAGGAAGTGTCTAGGAATACATGGTACTTCCTCTGGAAGTTATGCTTACCAATATATTAAAAGGTAGCGATACCAGCATCTTGGTAGAGAACTGTGGTAGCTTTATTACCCAATGTGGGTAAAAAGCCTTCAGAGCCAGCTTCATATTAGACCCATTTCGATTTTAAACCATGAGTATAAAGTTTTTATGTCTATACTATATAAGTGAATGCTAAATGTGTTGCTAAGAATGTAGACCAATGTGTTTTTGTGGAGAAGAGGCAAAACATTTGACAATATAAATAGAGCAACATCACTACTGTTGGTGGGTCTTGATGCTTAAAAAGCATTCAGTGGGATCAGATGGCATGTTGTGAGTAGAGTGCTGGTATCATTTGCTTACTTTAATAGATTGTTAAGGTTAAATAACAGTTTACATTAAGGATCGGTGGGAAGATAATAATGTAGGGGGTCCTCTCTGACAAACTGCATTTGAACAGAGGAACCAGACAGGAGAGTCCACTTTCTCCTTTTTTTTCTTTATATTAAGTGACATTGGTAAACAAAATAAGGGACTCTAAGGCTATAACTGGTGTGTAAATCACGTTATTTTATTTGCAAATGATATTATTTTGTACCTGCTAAATCCAGAAAAGGACATTTTGGTGTTGTGGAACATTTTAAGACAGCTTCAAGTCTTTCCAGAAACTAAAATAAATGAAGAAGAAAAAAGGTTATAATGGTAAACTATACTCAAACATGACTTGTTTTAGCAAAACCCATACTTATGGGACATAAGTATTTAGGTTTATGGACTGAAAAGTGCCTGTTATGTCAGTTAAGTA
This sequence comes from Protopterus annectens, assembly GCF_019279795.1. Lineage (NCBI taxonomy): Eukaryota > Metazoa > Chordata > Ceratodontiformes > Protopteridae > Protopterus > Protopterus annectens. The sequence goes on along the minus strand of NC_056737.1, from coordinate 477,527,461 downwards.
TATATGTGAAAAGACAACAAACAAAAAATAATAAAAGGTGGGAAACTGAAAGCTCTTGATTATGGGTATGGATAGGGAGATATAAGAAGTGAAAGTGTTTCTAGTCCCTTTAGGTTTTATATACAGGTCAAAAATATTTTATCAACCAGAGAAGAAGTTGTGGACAATAATAAGGGATGAAGAAATTTGCTTCAGGGGGAATAGGGCAAAAATTAAATGTGATACGTTTGTTCTGTTCATAGAACAAGATGATTTAGAATTACCTGATTTTTAGGGCTGCTTTAGAGCTATGCATTTAAGCTTCATATACAGACCATGAGCAGAAGGTTATAAATCAATGTGGGAAAGGATGATAATGATTTAGCTTTTTATTGGTTAATTTGTTTAAATCAGTTTCCTCATTTGCTAGTGTTTATATTAAAAAAAATAATAATAATAATACACTGTATGCATCGCAGCTTAGCTAGGGTTAAACTATTCCCAGCGCCATAAAGTCTGCTCTTCAAATTTTCCCTTAGAACTAGCCAATTTTTTTTAGTTTTAGCATTCAAATCTGTTTCTTTGAGCTCAGCACTTATTCAGAACTCATTGTAAGCAGTAAATAAGCTGCAAATTACTAGAGCACTCAACTTTCCTCACTTGTCCAGAGGAAAACAGTTTTTAGTACTTAATAAATAAGCACCTATCCAGGCATGTCTAAGGGTCAGCTCCCGGTGTTTTCTCCTGTCTACCTGATGAATCTGGGCATCTTGGGACAATGCAGCAATTGCCTCATGTACACAGACAAACCTCTCCTCCTACCACCCAACACTACAACCTGTGAGAGATGCACTTATATAGCCAAACTGGAAGCAAAGATCTCTTCACCCAAGACTGGACTAGACAGTCAAGAGGAGAAGGTAAACACTTGCACCACACCACACTCATCACATAGTCCCTCAAAACCTTCACCACCAAAACACACACACAGCAACGCAAAACACACACCTACATTCATGGAGGCTCTCAATAAAAATCTGATCAAGCAATAGAGACCTCCAAAGCAGAAACGCATGCAACCTCCACCCTCCCCAAAACAACCCAAATGGCACATAGCCCACAAACTCAGTGTGCCACTCAACCACAGCCCATAAGGCATAACAACGTACCCAACACCTTAGTCATAGGTGACTCTATAGTCAAGCACACTGATGTTCCACTCACCAGGCTAAACAAGGAGAAAGTTGCTGTCAGCTGCCTGTCAGGTGCAAGGATCTGCCACATAACGTACACATTCAGGTCACCCCACAACAAGTACAAATATTACTCTGTCATTGTCCATTTTGGTGTGAATGACCTGAGACATACTTCCCTGGACTACATGAAAAGAGACATGGAGGATCTTTTAGTCCAGGCAGGTATGACCCTAGCTTTGAGTAGCATCCTGCCATCACCCAGAATGATACCACAGTACAAGGACAAAATGATTGTCTTCAACAATTGGCTAAGCTTCTGGTGTCGGTCTAAGGGGATCTAGTATCTGTCTGCCTGGGATGATATGATCGACAGACCATGATGCTTTGCCAGAGATGGCTTGCACCTGTCGCCCTTGGGATTTCGGATACTGGCTAAGGCTCTTGCCACCACTATAGTGCCTTTTTTAGGCAAGGTTCAAATGAAAAATTCACCACCATAACTGGTACAAGCAAGCAAAATCTGAGGGTAATGCTACTCAATGCTAGAAGTCTAAATCTCAAAATGCATTCACTTGAGGCACTCCTTAAAATGGAGAACATTAACATACCATGCTATAATTCATACCACACTTTTTGGCCACCTTACCTGGACCAAAACACTAAAGGTGGAGGTGTGTCCATATTCATTAAGGATATCCACACCTCCAGGCTAGTTGTTCAGCATAATGCATCCGAGATTATCCAAGTGCAACTAACTCTGGGCAAGACTGTAATCCAAATTGTAATTTGCTACAGATCCCTCATCATGCCCCAGGATTCCCACTCCTCATTTCTTGATAAACTGGAAAATATTAGGCTACAACTCAACACCCTAACAATGGGTGATTTCAACTACCCCACCATTAACTGGGAAAACTACTCATGTACCAACTCTTTTGCTCAATGTTTTCTGGAATTCATAAATTCCAACACCTTGGATCAACTTATCCACACCCCCACCAGAGGCAGCAATATCCTAGACCTGGTCATTACCAACATGGTTGACTGGTGTTCCACACCAGAGGTCAGTTCTTCATTTGTCAGATCTGACCACAAGCTAATCAGCCTAGACATCTCCATCCCACCCCCACCCTCCATTAGGGAAACCACCGTAAAAAAATTCTTCAAAGCCAACTTCACACTTCTTAAGACAGAAGTGGCAAACTTCACAACACCCATGCAGACAGACAATAGAGGTACAACTGCTGAATCCTACAGAAATGCACTTTATAAGCACTTACACGAGTGCATAGATCATGCTATCCCTAACAGAACCAAGATGCTATCCTCCAAAAAAAGGAAGCCAATCTGGTAGTCCCCTGCCATAAATAAAACTCTACAACAGAAGAAAGAAACTGTTGCGAAAGAGTAAAATCCCATGGCTGGAAGAACTCCCTGGCCAGCCTCAGTAAGAAGCTTAGATCCCTCATAAAATCCTCCAAAGCTAGTTATGAAAACAAAATTGCCACTGATTCTAAAGACAACCAGAAAGCATTCTATAGCTATGTCAAGAATCTCAATGGCAACACTCAGATATGCTCTGAGTTACAGCACAATGGCACTAAATATACAGAACCAACTGATATTGCCAACATCCTGGCAGATAGGTTCAGTGCTAACTTTACCCCCACCCCACCCCCACCCTTTAAAGGGCCCACCTCTATACTGGAAGAATGCAAAGTTCCTGTAATCACGGCTGCATAGGTAAAAACCACACTCTCCAAAGCCAAGAACACAGCATCCATGGGACCTAACAACATCCCAGGCTGTGTTCTACATGAACTACAGAATGAACTGGCACCCCACATAAGCACCATGTTGAATCATAGCCTCTCCTCAGGCTTTGTGCCCACTGAATGGCACACAGCGACAGTTATCCCACTCCACAAAGGGGAGCCACCCTGGACCCTGAGAACTACTGCCCCATTAGCCTAACGAGTCTGGTCTGCAAGGCCATGGAACATATCATCATGGAACTTATAAACAAAGACATTGGTAATCTCCAAACTCTGGACCCCACCCAGTTCAGGTTTGTAAAAGGCAGATCATGTCTCCTAAACTTGATAGATTTCTTTGAAGCAGTTACCAAAGCCGAAGATGAAGATAAGGTGGTTCACACAGCCTATCCAGATCTCGCCAAGGCGTTTAACATCATCCCCCATTTTGGAATTATAGATAAACCCACTAAACTAGGTATAAATGCCTATGTCACAAGATGGGTTGCCAACTGGCTCACTGACAGAACCCACACTGTAAAAGTAGCAGACTCCAAATCCGACTTCAGGCCAGTGACAAGTGGAGTACCACAGGGTTCAGTCCTGGGTCCTCTCCTGTTTGGTATCTACTTTTCTGAAGTACAGGCTTACACAGAAGGTCTTTGGCTAATGAAGTTCACAGATGACTGCAAACTAGGAGCCATAACTGAAACTCCTAAGAATGTGGACATCCTACAAAAGGGCCTCACTGAGACAGATGCCTGGTGTCAAAGCCATGGCCTCAAGCTCAGTGCCAAAAAGGGCATTGTCATCCCCTTTGGTAAAAACTCTGTACCCATGAGCTACCACCGAAAGTGTGATAAGAAACCTTGGGACACAGGTGGACAGTAGTCTCTCCTTTGATAATCACATTGCCACAGTAGTCAGGAAATCCTTCTACGTGGCACAACTCATCACAAAAGGTTTCTCATCCAGGAGAAAAGAGGTCATTGTTCCCCTCTTCTCATCACTCATTAGACCCATTATAGAGTACAATGCCCCTTTTGGTATGTACCTCACAAGACATCTACAACAACTGGAAAGGCTGCAGAAATACCTCACAAAGATGATTACCGGCCTCAAACAGATGCCCTACGCAGACCGTCTCAAAAAACTCCAGATTTACTCCGTCGCATATCGCCTACTCAGAGGTGATCTCTGCCTAACATACAAAGCTATGTCAAACCTAGAGCTGTTGGACATACTCCACTTAAAGAAATCCCAATCCTTCCGAGCTACACGCTCTAGAGACCTAAACCTTGTCACCACATGCTGGAGAGATAGATTCCTGTCCCAGAGACTTCCCATACTCTGGAACAAACTACCTGTCTATATCAAACAAAGCTCCTCATTAGCACTCTTCAAGAAAAATCTTGATGATTGGATGGGAAATAGGAAATTCACCCCTGGGGATCACCTCTATGGCTCTGCTCGACAGGAGCACAGGAAAATAATTTTCTTGGGTGAGAAAAGCCAGGGTATCTTTTTGGCTAGGCTTCTATAGGCCCTAGGGTCGATAGCCTAGTACCTACCTGTGAACCTATGAACCTATTAAGTGGGGGTGGAGTGAAGGGGTAAGTGGAGTTCAAGTGGTAGTATGAGATAGTAAAATTTTGGATGCAAGTCCTTAATGAGAACAACCACCACCATATAGATTATTACATTCATAAAGTAGCAGAAAATGGTCTAAGAACTAAGCCAACAAAGGAATGGAGAAAGGAGATTTTGCCAACAGGGCTGACTACAATTAGAGATATAGAGAATAGTTAAGAGGGAGCTGGAATTTTCTGTAGAAAATTAGCCAAGGTATTGAGAGAAAATAACTACGGAGGAAAGAAAATAGAGTGGGATAAGCCCAAGCAGAAATCTGAGCTGCAGATTAGAGACTGTGTTCCTTACAGGGATTTATAAAAGAGCATAGACAAGGAGAAAGGACTGGGGAAGTGCTTTGTCTAGAACAGAAGTCACTATTTAAAAAAGGGAAATTTAGTAGGGTATGTAAAATATTGCAGGGTAACTATTAATCAAAGGAGGTTAAAAGACTAGTTAGAGAGACTGGAAATGCAATATACAAAGGAACAATAGAAGGGTATTTGTATGTCTTACAGGTATACAAAGTCCTGAAAGTTAAGGATTTTTCTTTGGAAGTATTTGGATAGGTATTTACGTACTCTTAGCAAATTTCAGAGAACTTTCCTATAGGTAGATAGCAAATGCTGGGGGTGTGATGAGACAGAGAGAGGTAACTGGGAACATGTTTTCTGGGAATGTAATAAGTTGGCAAATTTTAAAATCTTCCTATAGAGTACTTTGTGAGAAATATTGGGGGAGTCAATTATTGTAACTACGGAAATGATTCTTTCAAACAGGGCTGTAGGATCTGAAATGCCCAGATGGGTCTACTATCATTAACCAGAATTACACTTACTTGAAATCCAAAATCCCAAGATGACTCTACCGATACGTTAATAAACTGAAGCAACAAACTGCCGATAATTTATAGTGCGATCTTGGAGTTGGTATATTTAGTTAGGGGGTGTGGGGGCGAAGCCCACCATTTGAATGGGTTTAATTTGCTTTTGTTGTTTTATTTTGTGTCCTTGTGGCCAAATGGATAGTTTCCATGTTAAATTTTTTGGCAGTTCGTTGCTTCGGCTTATTAACGTTTCAGTGGAGTCATCTCGGGATTTTGGATTTTGGGTAAGAGTAATTTCAGTTAATGGTACTAGACCTGCCCAGACATAAGGCCTTTCTAAGTTTAATGCTATTGGCTTTCAAAAAAGCAATTACTAGAAAATGGAAGCCAAAATTTTAACCACCTCTAACAGAACTAAAGGATATTGTAAAGGACATAAAATTGGAGGTGGTATTTTAGAAAAGGGAAGGAGCAAATTACATATAAATAAATTGAATTTCTGAGAACAATACATGCAGAATAGTGTTCAGGAGGAGGAGTGAGGAAGGCAAGAATTTAACAATTTATGCAATGTCTGTAGTGGATGATAACTGCTAATAAAGAAACCCAGTGAATAATACATAAAATGACAGCTCTTAATATGCATTTAGTGTGTACATATGTCATTGATTAAATGTCAAAATTTCATAAAGGTGTTTAAAAATAAATTGTTTAACATATTGGTGATTTAGCTTATTGAGGCATCAAATTATTAGATATGTGAAGCAAGAAGCTTAGCCAGATTTCACATGATGGAGGTATGCTGATGATTACTTATTGCATGTGTCAGGATGCCTGCAGAGGAAATGTTATAAGGTTCAGAGGGCAAGACTCAGACTGGAAACTAAGTGAACATTCAAGACAGTCCCTGCTGCAAAAGGTCGACTTAACTTAGATATATGAAAAAGTAGACATTCCACATAAGGAAAGGTTTGAAGCATTGTAAAGTTCATTGTGCTTTTCAAGTACAATGAAAAACTGGATGTGGTAGTAAAAGAACAGCTAGATTATGCAGCATGCAATGGCCAATACACTTCAGTACAGATAAATGTATTCACCCGTTCTTAGCAACCCGAATTATGATGTTCAAGGTTCACAAGGGAATAGCCTGTCATGGCAAGCAATATGCATAAGGCGGATAACCTTAGCTAAACAGGATGCCAGTCTTTCATAGGACACATGCACATACAGACACAAATACAGGCAGTTTAGAGGATCACCAATTTACTTAATGGGCATCTTTGGGATGTGGAAGAAAACCAGAACACCCAAAGATAAAGCACATGGATAAATGGAGGACATAGGGACCACACTAAAGGCATCCCACTTGGAAACCAGCTGCAAGAACTAAGAGCTGTGAGATGGGTCTATCTTAAAACATCGAAGGTTGTATGCTGCAAACCTCTATTCAGCGAGACAACAGCAGCAAATGTTTGCTTATGCAAATGTCTCCTTCAGTGAAAATTAAAACGGTGAATAACATAGTAAGTAGGCTTTAATTGCAGTTGACCAGCTAATGTTATTCAGTATTTTAATTTTCCCTGAAAGAGACATTTGTTTAAACAAACATTTGCTGTTGTCGCCTCACTGAATAATGCTTTATCTAATTCAACCTTTGATGTTTTAACATAGACCCCTGTGAGGTAGCAGCGTTAGCCATGTCACTGTTTTACAACTTGTAGCTAACTGTTTGGAATTTAAAGTCCAAATACTTTATTCTAATAGAAAAAATAGTAGAATGCAAATATTCATGTAATATTTTACAAGTCCAAAATTTAAAATGGCCAAAACTCAGACTCATTATAAGCAGATCTCTAATGTTGCTATTTATATAGTACTCATAGAAAAAATTCAACAACATTTCTTCTTTTAATCAATTTGATGTAGCACTCAGATGTAATTGTAGCCATATCTTTGTAAAGACAATACATTCAGGCTGAAATCACTTGCTGAGTACACAAAACTCTCCAGCTTTGTCTTTCAAAAACATTGTTAAAAGGCTACATTGGCTAACCCCATAATGTCCTGTATGCTCCTACAAGAGTTCCACATCTACTGTCAGTTCTCAAGCACTGCCATTTCTCTTTGGCAGTTATAATTGTAAGCATCAGTCTCACTGTTACTTTGATTGTCACATTGGATTTCATCAGAACTGCAGTAAAAGCTGGTGTTTGAAACAATTAAAGTTAAATAATCAGAAGTTTACCATACAACAAAAGATTTAACAACCACACGTTTGCCATACCATATTATAGAAACAGTCTCTCTTTCCTTTGGTAATACAGAGCCAGCCAACAAACCCACATGCATGTCCATATTCTGTCATTTATTTTACCGAGTTACGCTTTGCTTTAATTTAAACATTCACAATAACAAACTAACCAGCATCAGTATTTTTTCTACAAGCCATTTCCTCTAAACTGCTTTCTTGTGCCCTAACAATGAACACAAAGATCTTGTGTGTGATCTAAAACTCTGCCTGAAAATTCTCTCATTTTTGCATAAAGAACTGCTCATACATCATAATCACCACCTGCTTCAAAGACAGAAAAAACAAGACTCGTTTTTACTTGGAACTATACAGGAAAACAGATGATTTGTTGAAGATTTAAGAGAGGCAAGAAGAAGGCAAGAGAAAATTATGTCAAAAGAGAAGGTGATTGTGTGACAGAAGGCCTGATACAGTTAGTTAGGCATGACAATCAGAAAAGGTAGAAGAGTAACACTGACTCGATGGAAGTGGCAGCAGATGATGAAATACCCTAACCTCATGAAGAAAAAAAATTGGTAAAAAAAGAGTTTGAGGAGGAGGATAGACTCAGTTCATATGATGCGTTACCCACTAATTCAATGACTTAAAAAAAAACTTGTATCAAAATATTTTCTCCATTTACTGACTTCCAAATTGCAATTCACATATACATAGAAATATTTCAGTTACAAGCAATAATGCCCCTCAAGCCTGCCAATATAGTAGTTATTTTCACAATATGTATTCAAGTTGTTCTTAAAAATATTTAAACTAGTGTTTGCATTAATATAATTTAGTAGTCTGCTCCATGCATTACCTGCTGTCTCGGAAAACCAATTAGTACATCTCTCATTCATATATAATCTCCTACACAAGATGTCAAAATAATTTTCTGGTATTCTTTGATAACCCCAAACATTCTCAATGGTAGTTATCTATAAACACCCTATATATCTGAATAAAGTCTCCTCTTAAATATTTGTGTGAGACATTGATCAAGTTCAGATATAATCTTTCATGACAAACATTTAGAACCAGAAGTTGCCCTGACAAACATTATGTGATCATACCACTCAAAATCATATGCAAATGCATGCCATTACAAAGTGTGTTGCTTAAATTCTAGTCATGAAAACAATTGTTTGGTCCAAAGCAGAAAATGAAAAGATTGCATTCTTAATGTGTTCAAAACTTAACAATGCATGCATAGTGAATGAATACTATGCACAGCTCTGAAAGACAAATTTCTTCTTAAACTGCAAAGCCCAGAAAACAAAAATCTACATATTTTCATCAATTGCATATTGCTGTTTATCAATCTAGAAGCCTTTACATCCGATTATTCAGTCTCTTCATATTCCATCCCTTGAGGACCAAAATTTTTCAACTTATGCTCAATATGTTCTGGACAAAGAACAATGTTACCACCTTTGTGTTGCTGTGATTATTTTTAAAGTGATTCAGAAATTATGTGTTGACTATCATTTTCCACATTTTTTGCTGGTGCATTAATGCTAATTCTTCTACATGATTAGAGATCTTCTCTTTCAGTTTTTTATTACTTTTGCCTACATGGAAACAAGAACATTTTTACAAGTGGATAAATATACTTCAGTATTCAATATACAATTAGTAAAATACTTGAATACAAAATTCTTAAAATGAACTGGCTGTTCAAAATATTGTTACTGTCAATAAAATTACAAAAGTAACAATTATAGCATAGAACAGTAGTCATTGCTAATATTAAGTTCTTCTTGAACATGCGTATCCTTATAAAAACATCTTATCTCAAATTCTTGTTTCTTTTACAATAAATCTGGGGGGATCACCAATAACTTCATTTTAACTCAAGGAGAGAATACAATATTGACCAATTCTTCCTAATATCAGTTATTTGTCTAGTCCTACTGCATTTCATTATGTATCTGAGAGGTACCCAAGTGATCAAAAGAAAAATCTCCATTTGTAATACTATCAAAGAGTTATGCTTTACAAATAGTACTGCAGTCTGAAAGTACTTTGTTTTCATTGTAGTAATTTATCATTACCCCCAATACAAAAAATGTCATCCTGTCAATTTCACATACAGTCAACAATGCAGGCATTTAAATTACTAGTTCCTATGGATTGTCCATTCACAATCCCAAATAACAGAATCAAATGTTGATTTAAACTGACTTTTTGGAAGTCTGAAAGGGTTCTGATGACGTCCAAGTTTTATGGACAAGAAGGGCTAAACCAACTTTGGTTCTGAATTAAATAACATGGAATTTTTAGTTGTACTAGCTGTCTGGGTCCTTTTTGGGTTCCTTGGTAAGAATTTCAGCCAGATGTTATGTTGGTTGGTCCACATACAATCCCATTAAATACATATTTAGCATACATGCTATTTTTATGTGAATACCTGTCAGTTCACACATCTCTAGTAAACAATTTTAGTAACAATAATGTTGCCACCTTAGAGACATGCATCTAAATAATTATCAGCCAAATAAGGTGTTATTTATAAAAATTAGTAACACTACATAGAAATTAAATTCATACAATAATTCTGTGTATCCAAACTATATCATGAATCTGTATCAATCTACAAAGTAATTGTAAAATATTATAAAATAATTGTATTGGCTATTAAAATTAAATATATGTGTCCTTCCAGATGGAAAGTATTATATTAGCATAGACACATAGCTACTCCTAATGTGCAATGGTAAAGTATATCAAGGAACATAAATATATTACATAAAACAACATCCAAAAGCATGCTTATGGTTTATATTTATTGGAAAGTGATAATATTATATCTATATAAATGCTGCTCACAGCTTAAACCCCATAATTACTAGGAATAATGGTAAATAAATAATTTATATCCAAAGTTACAAGTATAGCATTATTTATATCCATACCTTGATGTCATAAGTATAATTTACTCAAAGAATCATTAGTATCCCTAATACAAACTTTTAACATGCTGTAAAAACAGTTGTAATACTTGCTCAGAATACACTGAAATGGGCTCAGTGGTCCATTCACTACCCTATAGTATGGGCTGTATTGGTGGACAACTCAAAGTCTTAAGGATTTTGGGTAAACCATGCAAAACAGGTATGACTGGAAAGGTGATATACATAAAGTTATAATTTATCAATAGTAATATGTTCAAGTTGTATTTCACATAACATTGTTTTACCTTCTATGTGGTTTGTTCATGTTCAAACAACATACTATTCAGTTCACCAAAAACCACAGTATTTGATAATTAATAGATATGACTGTCAGCTGCGTTACAGTTAAGACATTGGCATCACCGTTTTCTGCTTTCTTAATTAGATTGGCATTACTATGTAAACTATGTAGTGCCATTTGTTCTTCTTTAGATAGATAACATTCTTTACTAGCACTATTCATAAAACCTTCATATATTTGATGTTCACATAAATTATAACTTACATTAACCACATGTTAATTGACAGTAAAAAAATGATACAGTGCTTACTTGCAGAATCAGAAATATCAGACGTATTGCAAAATAATTCCTGACTAACTTCTCTAACACACTGTTTAAGTTCAGTAAGAATCTCACTCAGATCTCCTTTTACCAAAGGATCAAATACCAGACCTTTTCAAAGAAGTTTAAATGTAATGCTCAGTAATGCAAGAAGCTAAATTAGCCAAAAAGTGTTCATTTTCAACCTCCTATTAGACCAAAGCCTCATTTATAGTCCAATGTTAACTTCATCTTCATTTTTTTCAGATATTTGGAGCAGTCTCAGTCATTTTTTTTTCTGGTAAGTGCACATTTACTGGATGTTGACTGAATAAAAATTTTTTCTTTTGACCACTTATGGCATCCCTCAATGTAGATGACTGACATTCAAGTGATTATGTAGATGCAATAGTGACCTTGTAGCAAGGGGGTCCATAAGAGGGATGAAGTCTCACTTCTATTACATAGAAGAGATGTCACAATACTAATGATCACAAGTTGTTGCTGAGAAGAAAAAGATTCACTTGGTAAACCAGTAATATCAAGTTCATTCATGAAGGCAACACTTAGCGGAAGTCTGTTTTTCTTAGGCATCATGGCAATGCTGCTCTCGGTTGCTGATGATAATCACTGCTTAGGTTTTAACCAGGGGAAAGTTTTACATTTTTAAAATCATTAAATATCTTTTAAAATCTTGCAGCTCTTGTTGTTAGCTGGTCTTCAAAATGCATTTAATTGATTCAAAGTATTATTGAAGTAAAAGACAGCCAAAGTAGTTTAATTGGGACAGTGTTAGACTAAATACTTAATAGTCCCTAGTTTGATCCTGGGTTTCAGCACTATATTTGGGGTTGGAGGTTGGCATGATGGCTAAGGTGTTTACCTTACAGACACAAACTGCAGGGTTTGATTTTCACATGGGTTAATTGGCTAGGCTTAAAATGGCCCACAAGGGCAGTTAACCTAGTGCTAATCTATGAATCTATGAGTCACAGCAATTACAAATGAAGAAGAGCTAGTGATTATTTTCCAACAAATTGAGCTCATCAATTAAGTAATTTCCAATGTCTTAAAAAAACTCATCCATGGGAATCATATAGTCACAGCTCAGTTTTAGATCAAGTTCTTGACATTTACGTAGTAACAAATGTATGTTCCCCATAGGTGGACATACTTAACATCTGTAAATGTCTCAGTATGATGCCAAGGGCTAAATAAAACTTGAAAGTTCATGTGATACCACGGTAGTAATTTAAATGCCTGCACTTTCTTTACATCATTTTGATATCATTAAAACATTAGGCTGACAATAGTCATTAACTTGAGTTTTAGTACTATAGTGGCAAAATTCTGTAATAAAGAATTATGCAGTCTGTCACTGTTTTTCAGCAACCAAAAATTTGGTATAAGATTTTGATTATATGTTGTTCTGGATGATGTAGTCTACCAATAATGAAGAAAGCCTGCAGTACTTCCCAAAACTCACTTTCTTTGGTAGAACTAAATAAGATATCACAAGACTGATTTTTTCCAAGTTTCTCAATGAAAAAGGTAAGAATTTCCTGTCAACATTATTGAAAATGCCTGTTGCATCTAAAAGAAGCTACTAAGATGTAACCATGCCTGCTTCACCTCCCATGAGAGGTACATGGCAGGGGAGGTATTCTCACAAGATGCCTAAATCACCTCAGTCAACTCCTTTTAGCACACAGAAGCAGTCACCATTCTCCCAGACTGTCAGACTCCTCACTCTGTCATGGAGAGTAAGCCCAACTATCCATTAAAGCTGCAAGTATCTGCAGTCTCATTCATTCAATAACTAATCAAAGCTCATAGCAGTAGAGCAGGAGGGTGGAAACAGTAACCTGCAAATGGGAGACATTCATTCTATGACTCACCTCTCACTTCACCACCACAGTGTGGTACGATGCCTGCAGCATTGCTGCTATAGCACTCCTCCACTGGTTAATCTACCCATCCTTTTTCCTTTATCATGAGCTAGATCCAAGCTGTTTAAACTCCTCCACCAGCTAAAGCTGATCCCCTTTACTTGGAGAAAGTAATAAACAGCATGTGTAACTAAATTCATCCCCTAATATTACAGTTAAAGACATTTCATGCGTCACTCTCTGGACCCAAACATATTCCATATATAGGATACAGAGGATTATGATGGGATCACAATTCTAGCTAGCTTGTTCAAGAAATTCAGAGAGATAGCAAAGCCTGAGAAATTAATTGCTTGAAATTTGTTTCATGACTACGATCTGGAGTTAGAATCTCAAACCCACTAATAAAGCTTTAAAGTGCAGGAGAAATTCAGCCACCCTAATGTATCACTAGCCAAAAAGCAAATTGTAGAAGCACAAATTGTCTAGCACCTTTAAAGTCTATAACACACCTTGTGCTGCCAGTTGGCATAATCAGTGTGCACCTCTAGCTGAACAGCTTTGCTTTCTCATGCTTTTTTAGTGACCATGCAAAGTGTGTTACAGCTTTCAATCTGTCATTAAGCTTCAGATGCAGTTCTGTGGTGACTACAATCTATGTGGTAGTGTGAAGCTCACTAACAGTGCAGTTCATAAGCAAGTTTACTACAAGAACTTTGTTAACAAGATTAACTATTTTCTAAGTTTTGGAACATAATAAACATGTGCTATTCATATTATATACTCCAGATTCACGTTAAACTCATGTTATATATACACACATACTTGTGTCTCAAGTATATATAAATTATTTATTCATCCACTGACCAAATGCTAATTTTATCCATCCAGACAGCAATCAATGAGTATAAGACAGAGACATTAACCCTGCATAGGATGTCAGTCTATCACAAACTGCACATACGCAAATCCATTCCCACATATGCATGGGCACTTTGAAGAATCACCACTACACCTACCTGTATTTAGAATGTGTAATGAAACCAGAGTCAGCTATCCAAACCAGGAACTGGTCAATTCAAACAGCTTTTGTTGAAATCCTCTTCAAATAGTTACTGCTGAAAACAACTTTCAGCAGTTTTTGAGACTGCATTTTGCCCACGGTTGTGCAATTTCAGAGTTGCTATATACAAGCTGAAAGGGTCTTTTCCCACATAGGAGGTACAGAGGGGCTTGCCCCTGTACAAAAGTGTTTTGAGTTTGACAAAAAAAGTTTTTGGCTTTTTTTTTTTTTTTTTTTTACTAAACAGTATCCAACATACCTCTGAAGTGTCCAGATTTTTGCCTCATATTTTTATTCTGCTCCTCTTAAAAATTTGGTTTTCTGGCATTGAACTCACCAAATAATGACAAGACATTTGAGTTTCAGACTTCATATTCTTCAGAAAATGCATGGAAACACAAAGCCTTTTATTCTAAAAACTTTCAAAGTTTATAAGAGCAATATTTAAAATTTGTCTCTATTTTTGGGCCTTTGTACCCCCATTATTTTTGGCTTTATCCAGATTTCTTGTGATAAAAGGTTGAGAGCTATGATTAAAACTCATCTGGGCATGTCAGCATGATTTCATCAAAACCTCACATGGAACAAAAGGTGGGGGGGACATGCAGGCAAGCCCCCCTGCACCCCCCATACCCCCGCTACTTAAATATACCAACTCCGAGATCACACCTCATTGTGGAAAAGGGAAATCTTACTGTTCCGCACTGTACGCAAATCTCCATTCAGTCCATTCGAACTTTTAAATGTTCGATGTTATGGTCTCGGTCATATCATCTTCGAACATTTAAAAGTTTGATCTACTGAAGGGGACTCGCCCAGACTATAATGTAGTTATCACTACCACCAGAACCCCTTATCAGCTACTTTAAGGCCCTTAAAAAAAAGAGTGTCTAATCCTACTGTGTAATGTTACTATTAATCCAAATGGTAGTCTGACCAAGAGCAAGGCTATTTAGGAGTGGCCTCCACAGTGTCACCATATAGATATGCAAGTACTCTAAGAGCTTAAATATCTCTAAGCAGACCAGCCACAACTGAAAGGTTTAAATATATTTAATAATGAGTAATAAAAGAACAAGACAATACTGAATAAGTAATCAGTTACATCAGAGTTCAAAATTACAGAAAATATTTAATACAACAATGCAGGACAATCTCAAATAAATAAATACATCATCTAAGCTATACTTTATTATATTCCTGTCTGAAACTAAAAGAGTCACTATGCCCTAAAAACTTACTTACAGCAAGGCAAGGTGAGTGGATGTTTCCCAGCTTATGCTGTCAGGTCAAAGACAGATACAAAATTCCCTCTTTCTCTCTCTCTCAGAGAGTAGTTAAATTAATATCAAATATTACTGCTGGGTTAGCTTGGATGACATCACTTATTGTCACCTGACTTTCAGTCCCCAAGCTAAACCCCCCATTGTCAGAAACTAACAGAATGTAGCATCTCTGTGTGAAAAATGCATATTTTTCAGATGTTTGTAGATCCTGGAAGTCGGAAAACAATAAAACACTCTCAAACCTAGTAATTACTTCTCTTTCAAGACAATACAAATACTTCCAGCTCTAGACATTGTGTCTGCTACTCCACTGAAACTGAGAGATAGCATCTTCTGTTTATGGCACAGTAATTTAAAAAAAAATTTTAATTTCAACTATTTTCTCTGAATTTTTCAAGTTAAACTCCTGTGTTCCAGTTTCATATAAACATATACATCTAAACAGTCACAGTAGTGCAGGTACATTCCTGCTCTATTCCAATAGGGCATGCTGTGGTTACATTTTAATCCAGTACTTTACACACACTTCTGTATAAATCATATCAATATTCACAAATTACATAGAATTATTTACAAAATTCCTGATAACTGGGCTGGCAGTGTGACACAGGTCATGTATGCATATTGTGTCTGGAGACGTTTGCATGCAGTACTGACATTTCCAAGGAAATAAATATCAGTATTACTCATGCTTGTGCTGGGATAAGACAGCACCTTCCAGATACTTCATATTAAGTTAGAGTATGCATGACTCATGCACACTGAACAAACTTTTCTCTCAAATTAACTTTTCTCTACAGAATACTTATTTCTGTTCAAGAGCAACCAGTTTCCTAGTTAAGTTATGCATAATACCCATATGGCTTTGCAGATGTTTTATACAGTTTCTGAGATTTCATGAAAGCCATTGACAGAGATGAATGAGTAATTATTCAGAAAGGCTGCATTCTTTGGAACACTGTTTTAATTTTCATACCTGCTAATAAAGCATGGACTTTGAATTTTGAGGGGTTTTCTTTTTCTTAACTTACCTTAAAAGAGTCAAAAAAATATTTTACTTTGACAGAAAACTTTTGTGATAAGATTAAGACTGTTATGAAAGCAACAAAAAGAGCAAAAATATTTAAAAATTGCATATTACTGTCCTATGGACATTTGCACCCACACAGCAACCATTTGACATGTTGGAAGTCAAAATATGGAGACTGAATGGCCGAAAGTTTGAACTTACATATACTAAATCCGAGGTGTCATTTCTCAGAATACTTCCTTTTATCTGAGGTATGATGATCTCAGAGTTGGTATATATATATATATATATATATATATATATATATACATATACATAAGCTCAGGGAAGCTCCCCTCCCTTGCATAAAGATGTTTTAAGGAGAAGAAAGACTTTTGAGATTCACTCTTCTCCTGTGTTTTTTTTTTTTTTTTTTTTTTTTTTGCTGGCTTGTCAGCACTCGGCATTTCAAGTAAGTACATAAGCTACAATGAATACACTCTAGAACGAATGCCAGGCTGAAAACACAAGGGTAGACTTCTCAATTTCTTCAGAGGTGTAAGTGTATGTCTTATTTGTAATCAGGAGAGTCAAGCTTTTTTCCAACTGTTAATGATCAACTAATCCATTATCAAATTTATGTTGCTATGTGTGACTCATGTATATAATGTGTATGTAGGTTTGCGCATTTTGTTTCCATTACAAAGCTGTACTTCAGCTAAAACAAGAACTTCAAATTGATGAAAGACAGTGAAAGCTTAAATGACAACTCTTCCTGAATATTTAGAAACAAGTTCAGTATAAGGCCTGAGTTTATACATTATTCATATGTGTGAAATAAACAAATAAAAGTATTGTATTGCATTTAGAAGTATACTGCCTTGGACTTAGTTGGGGTGAAAACTGCCAGAAACAAATGCTCATATCCATCCACAACCCTTTTTCCCCATATTTGCATATGGGGTTGGGGTGTCACTTCAGCAGTGAAAATCACTACAGCCGAGATTTACACAGCCGGGTAGCTATCCCTGCTGTGGCTGTTCTTCCATACCACACACTCACATGCACACTTATGGCCAGTTTACAACGTCCAGTACACTGCAGTAGATTCCTGTAGCTACAGCATTAACATTACAAATTCCGCAAACCTTGAGTGCTTTGTAATATTTTCATTTTATTTGGAAATAGGTTTGTTGGCATTGATGGTTATTTATATACAAGGTTGTATGGGAGCTACACGATTTCATGAAGACCAGTTACATGACTCCTTATTACTCAGAGCAAACTAAGCTGTTGATGCTGTAAACCAATTGTACTTCTTACACAAAGGTGCAGCAACTTCAGAAGTGATAACTGGAGCTGTAAAGAATGGGGCTCTCTTTGTAAGATGTGGAAAATAAAAATCCAAAAGAAAAAGAAAAAAATTAAAAATGTAATTTTGTGTCTCTGTGGAATTGTCCTGTTAGTCACTCTACCTCACACTACCAGGACTCTCAAAGACTGTCTCTGCAAGCTCAACCTATATGCAAGCTAATGCATACAACCCTCATTTTTTTTATTTACAGATAACCCTAATGTAATCTCTTCCCTTCTCTGTTGCATGGCAACTGACTAATTTATGGATAATGTACATATATAATTAAGGTGCTCTAGAAATAATGCAACAAGCTGTGAAATGGCAGCTTGATGTGTGAGTGTGTGTGTGTGTGTGTGTGTGTGTGTGTGTGTGTGTGTGTGTGTGTGTGTGCGTGTGTGCGTGTGTGCGTGTGTGTGTGTGTGTGTGTGTGTGTGTGTGTGTGTGTGTGTGTGTACTGTGGCACAATGACTCCTGAGCTTGGGAGAAACACTGCTGGCAGTGGTATGACATCTGCTCTTTGTAATGTGTTCATTTAAGAGTAATTCAGGGAAGAGAACTGCTGAGCTCATGAGCAAAACAGAGCAGGCAGGTAAACTGAGCAGAGGCTCTCCATAACTGAGGGGAAGTAAATACCCCTTGGGATATATCAGGATCACTACCTACAAATGAAATCAAATTCCTGTCTTTTGGCTCTACAGAGAGGGTTCTGAAGGAGAGCTTCCAGAGAGCTACAGCAGAAGTACAAAGGCAGTCTTGTGAGGCTAATTGCTAAATTCTGCAAAGTCAGTGGAATTACCACTATTTCTTTGAGGAAGTGTCTTGAAAAGTACCTGTAAGTACTGTGTTTGTTTTCTGATCAACTTTGGAAAGTAGCCAGAAATGATATTAATTGAATTGAACTAAACACTGGAAATAAATAGTTGTAATTAGATTTATTTTCTGTATTTTTGCAAGAAAATGTTTTCTCCAAACTTGTAAATAAACCTCAGCTTGAACGCTCCAAAGTCTGTATTTATTAATGCAAATAAGTTTGCACAGTCTATCCTGAATATAGCAGCAACACCCAACGCCCAAGTAAATGCACCAAAATATTACAGTGATGCACGTGTATGTATCAGTGCACCATCCATTTTTTCTGCCATAACTGCTGGCATGAGGTACCACTTGGATATGACATGCTGTAAGACCTGATGGGATGAGGGGCCACACTGCCATACAGCAGTACATTGCTCTCATCGCTGTGTTATCCATAATCTAACCTTCTGCATGAATAATGCAACCTCATCCTATTCAATTTTGAAAGCACTGTGGTGGAATATGTTCACTTTAAACTCGCTTCTGTCCTTGGAAGGTATTGATTTAGCACATGCTTTGCAAGCACTAACCCAGTTCTAGAAGTAGCACCAGTACCTTTCCCCACTTTCCATATCTGAAGTAATGTAGGAAGCCTTGGGTTACCACAACATCTTCTATCAACTCAGCTTTTAATGGTGCCATTTCCTGCGCAATATAGCTGCTGCCATCTCCTTATTGTTGTTATCTCAGTTTCCTTTCCTCATGCTTGTTAGGGATCTGAACAGCACGTGGGGAAACTGAACAGAATTCCATCACCTGACATTAAATGGTTCACGCATTGCATCTTCTATATGATGCTACCTGCTTTGCACTTCTGTTGTATGCTAATGATGGATTCTTACCAATAAACACATTTCATTTATTAATACTATTTATTAGACCCATGACACTTGGGGATTAAGGCACAACTGTGTGGTATAGTGGGAGGGCTGGACCATCAAGCTACTATGGGAAAAAGAAAGTTAGGGCTAAGCAGAAAACCTTAATGGTTACCTGGATGAATGGCTCCTGTGACTCAATCTCTCAAGTAATGCAGAATGAATGGGCTGAAGGAGGACTGAAAGAGCCAACAGATGGACATTGCAACAATGAATTTAATACTTTCTTTCGCAGCTATATCGTCATTCATTCATAAAAACATTTAGCTGAAAAAAATGACATCCTGTCTTTCTTTGTTCATCTGCAGCTGTCTGGTTGGCACAGCAAAGACAGCAACCAGATGATGCCTCAAGCAGAAAGCATTCAAATACTGAATACCTCCACACATCTTACTTTGAACAATGAACTGTCAACAAATGCATCTACAATTATCAGCAGGGGAGCCATACATTCTACGCTGACAGCACCCTAAGGAAAGAAAGGCATGACAAATTGGTGAAGTAAATGTCAAATTTCCATCACAACATAAAAAGTTATTATAAAAGAACATAAAATAAAATGTGCATTACCAGTTTAACTGATGTGGTATAGTGGGCAACAACTGCAAAACTATTAGGTTTATTAACCTCGGTATATTGTTATTTAATCATTAAGATGCACAATGAAGATAAAGTGGGATGCTAGGATTAACATCAAAGTAGAAATCAGCACTAGAGAAAATGCCATGTTAGTTACCAAATATGTCATCATTTCTTTTTAGTAATACTTTTTGCATGCATTATGAATGCAGTAAACATTGCAGCTTCTGTAATACAAAAAATTAGTAACCTGAGAGGGAACTTTAGCTGTCACTTTGATAAAGAGAATGGTAGTTTATGGAGAAACTGAAGCAGAAGATGCCTCTAAAATGTCTGCAATAACAAAATATGGAAAATATCATGTCATTTTAGTGTGTGAACACAAATTTTAGAAGTAGTATTTTTCTCTGCCTTAAATTAAAGCTAAATTCTAGTTTTGATGTACATCTTTTAATAATACAGTATTACAATTTGCAAATTATATTATTACTGTTGTAGTGAGAAGCTTAGAATTAAAGCAATACCTAGTAAGTTACACAATCAGAACAAGACTAACACTTGTCACATTTGTTTTCAATCTCCATATTGCCCTGACAATTTGAACACTGTGCACACCAGATGCTTGAGCTACAATTGCAGTACTATATCAGTGCATCTTAAGTGCATTCAGGGTGATGGTGAATGTGCATACCAGCATCCACAGCAATGGTTTCCTCACCTGTACATACACTGGGACAACAGCTTTTATTTACAAAGGGTAGCAGAGCAACGGTGCTGAACATACTTTACCTACAGTTTCAATGTTTAGATACAACTTTTTAATCACTGCTTAATAAAAATGATAGGTGCTACTGTTTGCATAAAATGAGACTATATACTTTTCTTTGCAGTATGCTATACAAGACAAAAATAAATGACTAACTCAGATACTTGTTGGCACTGTGGAACATAAGCAAGATGGCCAAATGTGCAGAAAACTGTTTGGTATGTAGTAGGAAATAAGTGATCCTCTATTCAAGTGAAAAAAAACAGCATCACAGCATTGTCCAACAGCTTGGTAATGGTTCCATATGTAAATTCAGTGAGTAGACAATTAGATAAGGTGCCGAGAATCTTTGTGGGCAAAATGACTAAGGAAGACACCCTGAGTAACGATAGAAAAGATGTATTTAAACTCAGAAGTAGCAATGCTAGGCATAAATGCAAAATATACACTATATGGGCATGTCTGTCAAACATGTCTGTAAAACAATGTGGAAGTTTTACAGGAAAAAAGCAAGCTGAGTAAAAAAAAAAGCCTGTTATGTACCTCTTCAGATATCCAGAAGGTGTAGTCATTCCTTAAAGGAAAACTGGCAAGTTTCCTGTAAGGCCAGAGAAACTGCATATCAAGCTGGATCAAACCCTCAGAACTGGCAGATCATATGTTCCTGATAATCAATGACAGATGCTATTCAATGTGCACAGTTTCTAAGCTAAGTAATGGTTACAGGCAAAGTAGAAGGGGCAGTGCAGCTTTTTTACTGCAGATTGCATTATCAGAGAACATTCTGTTTGCCTGGAATAAGCAGAGTCAAGCCTGGAAGCCTATCAAATAGAAAATGAAGGAGGTAGGTATACAGGCATGACTTGTCTAAGCAGACTTGTTGCTTATAGTCTTTGAGAGGTCATTAATGGAAGTTCTCCTCCAACAGGTAAGCCAAGGCCTTCTGTGAGTAAGGAATGGGTAGTTCTAGACCAAAAATGCTCCATATGCCTTAAATGAAGGGACCTCTGGGATACTTAGGTGAAGTAGTGAAGGTATACTTAGTGTAAGTCCTCTCCCTCCAAATCTCCTTCCAACAAGAGAGAAGGGCTAATGGCTAATATTCCGAAGCTGGATTGTAGGCAGGGGAGCAAGCCAGTCCCTACTCAAGAAGTAGGGAAATAAAGCTGAAACTTGTGTAGTGAAAGAAAGATGCTGAGTGGGGTGTTGTGCTGAAACTACAGAGATGTGACTATGTGGAGGTAATACTTTCAAAGTGACCAGTGCAAAGGGTGACCTGTTAGCAATGGAGGAATTGATGTGCCTGAATGAATAAGTAGCAGTTATCTGGAGGAGTGACATAATCAAGGAAAAAATGAAGGGGGATGCATAGAGAAATGTGGTGGGAGAAGAAGGAGATCAAGTTAAAAGTGATGTGGCATGCAGTAGTAGAGACCTGCTTTATAGCACAAAATATATTTTAAAGAGTTTTCAATGGGTGAATACTTGAATGGCTGCAGATTGCATGTGGCTGATGTATGCTAGGTTGCTTGTAAAAGGAAGAACCAAGTACTACTGCAGCTGGTGGTTTGATTGTCTGACCACAGATATTATGATATGGGCACGTGGCTATACATAAATGAAGGTGGACACTTGCACATATACATATCATGGATTTGCACATACAATGGCAGATTATGTACACTGTTACGATGTGATACAAAGAATGGTACTGTGGGAGCAAGTCTGGCTACAGGCCTACAGGACAACATGTGTGAGGCTGCCAGGATAAGCAGCAAAAAAGCAGCAAAAAACAACAATGCAAAATAGTAGCCTGGTAAGAGTGGTTAAGGCTATTACGATCTTTGCTAAGTTGAAGAACAGATTTAAATCTACTCTTCTCTTCCATAATGATGTAACAGATGAGGAAGAAGTATGCAACGTAATAAATGTTCATAGCAGAGTAGGACCACCTATGTTGTTGAGATAAATTTAGTTTGTTTTTGTACTGCACGGGGTGGGGGTGAAAGCACAGAATGCTAACAGTAGAATAAGATGGTGAACCATTTATTGCTATCAGTAGTTATTTGCTATTAGCAGTAAAGATGTCAGAGGTCTGATATTATTGATTTTGCCATTATCAGATATCAAAATATTAGTCACATAAGTAATGAATGCATGCTATGTGGCTTAGCAGAGTGCTTGGTTTAGTGGCATCCTTTTAAGCACCATTCTCTGTGGGAGTGCTATGAGGGAATGGAACATTTGGGTTTACTATAAATACAGCAAATGCATAGTTTGATATTTAAATGAATTGCCCTAATAAGTATTTTGTGCATTGATTTTCATTTGAAATGTTTTAGCTGGAAATATTTTCTCCCTATAAGTTCTTCACTTTGTAGAACTAAACACTTGGTTATTTACTTTTTCAAAAAAGCATACATAGTCTGATTTGTGCCTTTGCTCAAATGAACCTCAATTAACTTGCAAGTAGTGTATTTCAATAAGTGCACAGGCTAATAAAGTACTGTGATGAAGCAATCTGTGACTATGGTAACTTTTCATGGCACCACTTCCTTTACTAACATCCTGATGTAAGTGGAGATCCATTTTATATTAAGGGGTTTAAGCAAGCACTTTCTCCTTTACCTTGCCTAACAATATTGCTGCACATTATTTTTCAGTGTAGAGGCATGTAGTTATGTTACAACAGTTTTTGAAGAATGAGACTCGGTAGGTTAGTGTGCAGTTTTTACCACAAAAACCTTCTCTGCCCTTATCAGCTTGCTTCCATAAAGGACATAATATTATATATACAAGTTATATAAAAAGCAACCTTTAAAGTAGGAAAACTGCAGCACCAAGAAAACATCAGTTTGAGGCAAGAATGTGATATAAAAGTACTTGAGCAAGAGGGAGTGTATAAATACTTGGGAACCGATGAAGGATCAGCAATAGAACATGAACAAATGTGAATAAAACTCAGTAAGAAATACTTTAAAAGACTTAAATTTATCCTGAGAACTGCATTGACATCTAGGAACAAGCTATAAATCAATTTGCTTTTCCTGTCTTAACATACAGTTCTGGAGTGATTGACTGGCCTCAAAAAGTGTTGGATAGATTACATATTAAAACAAGGATGCTTCATGCTCACCAAATGATTTATAAAAATCAGTGTATACCAAGATTATATACTCCACATTCCGAAGGAGGGATGGGCCTCCTTGAAATTGATTACATGAGATCTTCAATCATGGGACTCCACGCAAATCTACTGACCTCACATAATCCAAATGTAGTGAAAGTTTTGAAACATGAGGAGAATAAATCTAAGATGACATCTCTGCTTAATTTAGCAGAAGCATATAGAAGTCAAGCAGGAATGGAAATTAAACCAGAAGTAGATAAAAACCAGGCAGCAACTGAATGTGTCAAAAAACAAAAGAAAGAATATAAAGTGAAGGGATCAGATGAGAAGGCAAGAAATGTGGAAAAAACATAAATATAGTTGCAAGTATAGAAAACTTCTGGAAGAGCCTCATGTTGATCAAGAATGAACACAGGAATGGTTAAGGAGAGGTGAATTCAAACCAAGAAATGAAACGTTAATATTGGCAGCCCAGGTTAGTGGGCTATGTACACACTGGTTTACAAACTCCATCGAACATGTGGGAGAAACAGGCAAATGTATGTTTTGTAAAACTGAATTGGAAACAGTCACACACCTTGTTGCTGGTTGTGACACACTAATGGCAGAAGGACTGTATACTGAAAGGCATAATAATGTGGCGAGACTGTTGCACTGGGGATTGTGCAAACATTATGGCATCGAAGTGGCTGAAAAACACTGGACACATGAGCCACAAACCATAGAAAATGATGAAGTTTCTAGCATATGGAATCACCCTTTACGAACAGTTCAAAAGACAGATGCTAGAAAACTGGATATAGTGGTCCAAGAAAAGAAGACAAAAGTTGCATTGATCATTAAAATCGCCACACCCAGTGACTATAGTGTCTTGCGTACAGAGAGACACAAGGTCATAAAATACCAGGATCTGCAGGCAGAAATTAGAGCAATGTGGAAGAAAAATATCCGGACAGTTCCAATAGTAGTAGGAGCAACAGGTCTTACAAAAAAGAATGTACAGCCATATTTAGATATGTTACCAATCCATGTAACCCCATACAAATTGCAGAAGGAGTCATTACTGGGCACATTGCAGGTGCTGTGAAGAGCACTTTTGGCTGACATCAAAGATTGAAACAATACTAATTTCATGAACTTTAATAATACTTTGACTTAGGAATGGGGTCCATTCCTGTCATGGTATTAGAAACCCAAAAGATTTGGAGAAAATAGAAAAGGGGTATATTGCTTTAAATGCAAATTGTGTAACTATGGAAAGCTGCAGGTTGTATGGCATTCTTTGGTCAACATTTTGATAAACCAAAAGACATCTGCAGAAGTGAAGAAATACATTTGGAAGTATATAAAAAGCACACACAATACTGTAATTAAATCAGTCATAAAAATTGCTCCAGATGCAAACACCAGGAATCTTGTTACTTCAAAAAAACTTATAAAAAAACTGTAAGTGTTGGATTTAGAAGTTTAATTTGCTCCTCAGTGCGAGTAGATTAGCTGAGAGGCCTGAAAATGTGCAATGTATATGACATTTCTGCATAGGGAGAGGTACCATTTCATAAAGAGAAACTGGAAGAATGCAATCTTTCTGATCCCAACTCCTAAAATGTGCTATACCTGTAATATATAAAGGGGAAACAAACAGTTCTGTTATGTACAGTTAAAGTGAATAAAGTTGACAAGAGTTGTTGTTGTTGCCTTTCGGCTTTTCCCGGTTAGGGGTCGCCACAGCGGAACTCCGATCCACTAATGATTGGCAGTACATTTTGACGAACGCCGAGATGCCAGCTCGACGTTCAACCTTCAACGAAGGCACGCCCATTTACGCATGTCTTTCGAACACCCACCCAACCGTGGGGAGGACATGCAGACTCCACACAGAAGGCTCTCCCCGCACTCAAGAGTGATATTTGAAAATGCCTGTAATGAACTGGAATAAGGATTAATAAGAAACTGTTGAGTTTTTGCAATCTGTAATATTTTTGTCTGATGACATTTTTTAAGTGCAGGGATTCAAAGGCTAAAAAATGAGAATTGTGTACACAATGTTAACATTCTGGCCACTGCTTACGTATGAAATTAAAAGTAAGTACAAGATTCTTTTGTAAATCATCACCCATACATGAGTAGAATCATCTAATACATTAGTCTGCTTGGCTTAAGAGACACTAGGAAAGGTAAAAAAAATGACACTGTAAATAAAGGGTGCATGTGCACTATAAGCTCACTGTCATACAGGCCTCAGAGAATACTATGGAGAAACATATCAAACCTAGCTTTCTTGACTATGCTGATCCATTCACAGGTTTAAGAATTATGCAGAGAGAATACTCCACTCAAATGAAACTGGATGCTATGAAAATGATTTGGGATCTAAAGGCATTTCTATACTTATCAATAGCAGAATTTACCAGAAACTGAAACATATGAAAAGCATAGGTATCACTAAGAAGCAACTAAGGATAACAGAATGGGTTAATAGTATGGTCACTGTTGTGAAGTAAAACAAGCTATACATTTGTGTTGATCCACAATACATGAAAGTAGTGATTAAATCTGAGCATGTCTCATTGTTTACAGTTCAGGAAGTGCCGCAACAATGCCAGATGCTGTGTTATATTAAGCAGTAAATGTAAATCAGGGCTCCTGGTAGAAAAAATAGATGAAGAAAGCTCCACATTGTGCCTATTTTGCCATTAGGAAGGTACATATTCCTAAAACTTCTGTTTGGTATTTCATCAGCACTAAACATATTAGAAAGAGTTGTTGCACAGGTAACTGAAGGCTGGGAAAGGGTTACACAATATGTGGTCGGACTCCTATATAGAATGACAAGTAAGTACAGCAGTTAGAGTACAACTGAATGTTAAAGATGATTACATATTAAACAATGGCATGGCATCTGTAATATATGGGTCATATTCAATTATACATAAAGAAGCATGATACAAAAATAGTTAGAACAATTTTGCAAATTTTTGCCATTTTTTCCATTGATTACTGCTGCATGTTACTGGTGCAATTGAGAGCTACATTCAGGTTGCTGTCATTGCGTTTATTTTTATTTTTGCTGGTGTTTATTGTTGTTTTTTGTTTTGCACAATGGCTTGTTGTGCTTTTTGCTCCTGACCTACGGCTTTGGAATTATTTTGTCTGTAGTTCACACTGTTTATGGAAATGGTTCCCAACGAAGACAACCAAGTCTTACCCAAAGAGTATGAAAATGCTGCAGATGAGCCCAGAGCATAATTCAGGATACTACTAATAGCAAGACCGTGAATGAATGCATCACTTTTAACTTACCTGCTTCAACTCCAGTTAGGCGATTGTTTGAAGATGTAGCTACCAAAGCAGGCTATATAAATTGAACATTTGATCTAGTATGGGAAAATGGAATGGAAGCTACAGATATGCCTCCTTTGGATCATAAAAGCGAGCTAGATCTTGTTAAGGCTGGATTTGAAGCAGGAAAGAAAAATTTTTTGCAATTAACAGATAAAGATGGTGAACAACCTCAGGTTATCTTGGATGAATCGGGGACAGCAGACAGCAGCGGCCTTGATGACAGCTCTCAGGAAAGATTCATTGGCCCTTTACCAAGAGAATGCTCCATTGGTTGCAGCAGTGATTACAGCAGCCACAGCTATCCTTACTCCTCTTTACTAAGCAAGTCCGAAACAGGTTTCTGATTCTGATTCTAAGGCGAGTGTTGCTTCTGACAGTCCCTTGGAAGGAGTTTCTTTTTCCGAAACAATATCTGGAATGAATCTACTGTTTCACTGGGACAAAACAATCCTGCACCGTCTTTAAGTAAATATGATGTATTGCAAAAGGAATTTCCTGAACCTACTCCCATTCCTCCTCCTCTTCCAAAATTGGTGGATGTATTTTTTGCAGCCTGTAATCTGCCTGACAGCCAGCTCCTGCTGCCCCCTAAGAAAGCAGATAGTCAGCTGTCTCTTTAAACTTGACCTTGCCTATCCTGTGCTTACTATCCACTGTTACATCTTCCTTCTTATTATATTTTTCTCATGTCTCCCTATTTTACACCATTTTGCTCCTCTTTACATACTTTTTTTTTCAAGTTAATTCTTAGTAACATCACTACACAACTAACTTCCTTTCTCTACTATTGACTTTACCTGTACGATGTCCCTGTACCTTTCAATTTGCACTGTTTATGACTCTTGTCCTCTTTACACACCCTGTGCTAACCTCTATGCTTTACAACACATGTAACTATTGCTTTATTATTTTTATTATATTTTTATTATATTTGCTATTTTTTATTACAGATTTTGCTTTTTGTCGTTTGTAATTGTATTTGTATTTTATCATGTCTTGGAGCTTATCTCCCCGGGCCTCTACTGAAAATGGACATATATCCAGTTAGACTAGCCCGGTCAACAAATGTAAAATAAAATAAAATAAATAAATAAATAAAAATGTCAAATCCAGGAGGCAGGCAACCAAGCATTTCCAGGAATGATGCAGCATTGTGTAAAAGTTTGGAGCTAATATTCTGAGATAATGATGCACTATAAAAGCTGTCAGAAGAAATGTTTTGCAATGCACAACTAGTTAAGTATGCACCACCATTAATATTCTGTAATATAAATAAACCATTCCTGTTGCAAGCAGATCTCAATAAGAATGTTACTGTAGTTGTGATCCTTCAAGAAGACAGAGAGGTTACCTATGGGTGAAAAGAATTTCCAGATGCACAAAGCACATATGCTCAGATATAAAAGGAACTGAAAGCAAGAGTATAGATGTAAGAAATGCTGTGAATATGTTACAGTAAAGTTGTTCGAGTAGAAACAGACCACAAACACAGTGAAGCATTTAGAAAAGTCCTTGTGAAAGGTACTTCTGAGATTGCACAGCATATTACCTAATCTAAAGAATAAGAAATTAAATATAGGCTGGGCAAGACACTACACATAACATATGTGCTGAGCTGATTGCATTTGCAGGGAAGCTTGAAAAGGCACAGTTGCCACTGATAAAAAAAGAAAAAGCAGAATTTCAGAGATGTTTTGACACTCGCTCAGAAATATAGCCATTGGAAAATGGTACAATGGATGGTTTACCTCAGCAAAAAAAAAATATTAGTAAGAAAAGAAATTAAATTTTTTTGGTTTCTTTAAAGGAAGAAAAGTCATA
Organism: Protopterus annectens; assembly: GCF_019279795.1. Taxonomy (NCBI): domain Eukaryota; kingdom Metazoa; phylum Chordata; order Ceratodontiformes; family Protopteridae; genus Protopterus; species Protopterus annectens. The sequence goes on along the minus strand of NC_056737.1, from coordinate 477,498,316 downwards.
TCTAGGGTTTTATGTATTAAAATTATAGGTGTCATTCAAATGAATCACATAACAAATAATTAAAGAATATTCAATGGCACCTAAAACATTGTGATAAACTCACAATGACATGAGAATAAAAGGTTGCAGTACTTATGCCCCACACTCTAACAATCTCTAACTATAATACAATCAACAAAATAAACTGAAGGAAAAGGGAAGTTTAAAAAAAATACCTTAGTATGTTTGATGTGCTGAGATATCAAATTGTTCTGACTATACAATCGAATGATTGTAATATTAAGTGTCAACAATATTAACTGTTAACAATATAGCAGCTTACAAACCATAACATAATGTTTTGTTTAGGAATATTGGCTCAGATAAAATAAGCAGTACAGAGATGAGCCAGCTATAATGTGTACCATTCAAACAATAGATAAGAACAAAATCTATGACAACAGTCCTGAAGGACAAATACAGATATGCCCCAGGGAGACACTAGTGTGAAGAACATCATGTGTGGCATCAGTTTAGTTTTTAAAGATGCTATACATTGCACACATTTTGTTATTCTAAGTACTCTGACTATGAAAATGGCTGACCCAGAAAGTGCAGGTGAGATTAGTGTATTTATGTCTATGGTTATTATTCACAGATATCGTCCAAATTGGTACAAGGCTAGTACATGGTACAAACCACAGACCAGAGCCTGGGATGATTCATACATGGGTCCATTTTCAATGGACCAAGAGGATATGCAACTTCATACCTGGAAGATATCAGATACACAGCTAGTATACAAACAGGGTTCAACACTAAAGTCTGCAATTCACACACATATGAATCACAGAGTACACTGCAAAACAGGGGGAAGAATTTAAGGAATCCAACTGTGGATCTAAGCTACAACTAACAATTTAGCATCTGGTGACCAAGTAATGGTGATAGGTTGATCATTGGTTCATAGGTGTGTACTAGCCTAATTGTCCTGGAGCTTTTACAAGCCTAGCCCATAGATGTGCCCTGGCATTGTGCCACCCGACATTAGTTCCCATTGCCTCTATCAAGTAGATCCACTGGAGTGATCCCCCAGGGAGAACTATTTCCCATCCACTCATCAAGATTTCTATTGAAGAAAGCCAGTGAGCTGCTCTGCTTGACATGTATGGGAAGTCTATTCCAGAGCATGGGCAGTCACTGGGTTATGAACCTGTCCCTCCAACATGTTCTGATGATTGTGGTAATGAGGTTGAGGTCTCTGAAGCGTGTGGTGTGGAGGGATTGGGATTTCTTTAAATGTAGCATTTCTAACTTATCTGGGTCAGACATGGCTTTGTAGATCAAGCAGAAAGGCGAAAGCCACATCACTATGGCTAGGCTTATAAATGCCCCAGGGCAGATAGCCTAGTACTAAACTATGAAACTATATTATGTAAGGGGGTCTTCACTGTGTCAATACTAGACAGAGGCACAGTATTCTAAATCTACTCTGTACACTTTTGTACCATTACATGGGGTGGCGAAAGCCACATCACTATGGCTAGGCTTATAAATGCCCCAGGGCAGATAGCCTAGTACTAAACTATAAAACTATGAAACTAAGAAATTGCCTCTTAGTAGATGATATGAGACAGATAATAGCTGGAGTTTTTTGAGTCTGTCCATGTAGGACACTATAACATACCTGAGTAAATATATCACCATTACTTGCACTAACAAAACATATGTGTTTCATAAAAAGGATACAATGGCATATACCTGTGTGCAGTGCACGGCAAACAAACACATTGTCTCAACCATGCCTGACCTGCCCCTCAATGCAGTCATGTGGTTGAGTTTCCACCAATGGGAGGGGTTTGTCAATTATGACCCTGTGACATCCCTCCTCTGGGTCAGTGATCAATGAGCCTCGATCCTCATGACTGACTCTGGCAGGGAATGTTCACTTTGGGAAATATAGACACCCACAGTATTTTCAGATGCAACCCTCTGCACCAAATACAATTTCCCTTAAGTGCACACAGTGAATGCACATTCCAGTCCTGGGTCTAAGTTTTCTCTCCAGGCCCCACATGACTCCCCACAAACCACTACAGAGCTAAGTCCTTAGCTGCGTGTTCCAAGCAAAGTCCTTCACCACCCTCTCTGTGAAATCAGTGCTTTAAGTATCCCTGTTCAAAATAGCTGTCACACACACTCTCTTTTGAGATTTGGATTTTCACACACACACGCACACACACACACACACACACACACACACACACACACACACACACACACACACACACACACACACACACACCTGGAAAAGGCTGGCACAGCTTACCCACTCTGACACCTCCACCCAGACTATAAGGTAGATTCACTGTCACCAGAACACCCAAAGCTAGCTACTTTAAGGCTCTTACAAGGGTACCCAATTACACTTAGTAAAACTGATATTTATCAAATGGCAGTTATTTACCAAGCAGCAAGACTTTCAGGAATGTGGAGTTACAATGCCACTAAGTAAATGCAAGTACTCCCAAAGGTTAAATATTTTCTAAAAGGCCAGCCACAGTAAATATTTAAATATATTTAATAATAAATAATAAAAAACATGAAAATACTGAATATCTATTTACAATAAACGCCAGAGTTTCACTCACAGGAAATAGAAAAAAACAACACAGATAGAAATACTCAAACAGATACAGAAAAAAAACTACATTTAGCTAACCTCACTATATTTTTCTAACTGACTTAAGAATTACTGTTCCCTAGATACTTACTAAAGCAAGGCAAGATGAAAGTGCATGATTTACAGTATCTGGAAACTGTAAAATTCTAGCACTTCTACCCTTCCTGTTGAGACTAACAAGTTACTCTCTGGCACCTCAGGATAGCAATTAGTTCGGCACCCAGCCCAAGCTTTTCACAGACATTGCGTCTCTGACTGCATTCAGATCTGTGAGATAAAATCTTTAAGGCCTAAACCAAGTAATTTAATTTCAGTCTATTTTTCTTAAGGTTATCTTGGCTGAGCTTAACCCCTTCCCTTCCAGGATCCTCTGGTAAAATATATAAATTTCATCAGTTACAACAATACATTCTGACATACATGTATATAATACAGTCTGACATATGTGTATATTTCTTTTTTGTCCAGCAGGACCCACTGTTGATACATTTTTAAAACAAGCAACTTTACAAATGCATTTTTAACACAAGTATCTGTACAACTCAGTTTGATATTCAAATAGTATATAATTCTTTACAAAACTCCAGCTAGCTATGCTGGCATATGTTACACATGCACTGCCCTACTCTCCCTGGTACAGCTAGAACTACCTTACATCGTCACAGCCCCCATTAACATATATGCTAATACACTGTCATTTTCTGTACTGGGAATGAATTAGAAATTTTTATTGACTGTTCTCACTAGTGACAACAGAAAACTGTGTACAACAGTGTCCACAACTGATAGGTGTGATGCTGTAATACTGTGTTATCCTTGCACCCAGTTATAATTGTATTGAAATTTATGGTTTTCATCAATACTTCAGGTGTTATGACAATTAAGTTTGATAAGTGCTCCAGCTCTTAGAAAAACCTTATAGATTGGAAAGAAGAGTGAAGGGGGTGGGGTAAGTGATTACCTGTATATGCATTATTCAATATTATGAAATCTTAGTATGGTAATGTGTTAGCCATATGAGACGGCAGAGTTTTATAGAATGTAATAATCTGTAAAGATTACATTTAATGCTAATGGTAAGAGGCAGAAGTCTAATATGTGCAATATAAATGCTATCAAACAAAAACAAAGGGAATTATGTAAATTGCATTTATTTTTAGTATTACAAATATTTAAACTCAGATAATTAGTTTAGTATTCTGCCTTTACAGATGCCTATTTAACTTATGTTATACTTCTCATTTGCATTCTATGTGAGATGTCTATGAATGGTCTGTCTTAAGGGTAAGTGATTCCCTGTACACATGTTGTTTTAATGTTATTAATAAATCACAGTATGGCAAAATGTTAACCAAATGAACAGACAAATATCATGGAATAAAATGGAGAACATCATGCAGGTTGTACATACATTCATAGACACTGGCAGAAGGTATATTTATATATATTATAAATTTGCTTTCATAGCTGCCTAGTGAATATATCTTATTGTTTCAGATGCTGATGTTTGACAGAATCCGTATTTAAGCAAATTTGTTATAATTTGACTTAGTACTGCAATCAAACTTTAAGCAACACATGATCAAAATAGAATGAATGACTTTTTTTAACTTGTGGTGAACATTGTTCTTAAGCAGTCAGTGTTCAGTAAGAGCACTTCTTTTTGATTAAACATTTAGGTGGCATACGTACCACAACTGATATTTGTGAAATAAATACTTAAATTACGAGGGATAAACAGTGAACAATGACAAACTGAGGGACAGTTAATGGTCTACATGTATAGGCAAGAACAATACAGGTTAAACTGAAAAAAAAAATACTTGGTAGTAAGGGCCCTGTTTTTGAAGGCATTACTACTTTATATATGGAAGGAGAATTTATATATTGAAGGAGAATTTATCACGTGTGGATGATTTAGCCAGAGGATATATATTGATTATTCCACCCTGGTGCTCCTGACTTTTTGAATAGTTCCACTTAGCTCTGGTAGGTTGGTAAGATAGTTGAGGAGTTTGTCATCTTGGATGAAATGGGTATACACTTTGAAAGTGTATATCAGTTGCATAACAATGCTTTATTCACAGGAGAATTGTTTATAATGGTGACATACCATGAAGCATGTTTAGAGAAATACTGGATCCCCTTAACCACTGTTATTACTGCTAATGGGTGACAGAGATTATTACATGGTCAAAACAGGGGCATAATTAGAGTTAATAGAATATTAAACTACAAATGTTAATATGAATAGTGAAGGGATGAATGGAATGAATAACAATCTTTAGCTAAATACTTCACCCAGTTGAACTGGAGGATTATGATGGGTATACAGCACAATTTTTATGACTATATTATTGGCAAAATTGTCTGCTTTTAGAGGGATTTTAGCAATGAGGTTTTAAAAGTACAAATGGAATACAACAGCATACTGATTATAATGAGTGAGAAAAGCATACGTGCAGTGTACATAATAGATGAGTATGGTAAACAAAAAAAGTAATTAAGGGATGGACAGATTTGACATATCTAGCTTGCAACTTGAAACAATAATAGTGTGAAATGGATCATGTGACAGTATTTCAATATAAAGGCCAAATTTCTGATTTGTATTTGAATTTAGGTTTGGTTTAACATTTGGAAATATGCCCTGGGAAGAATTTTTTAATGCCGTTTCAAAAATATTAAGCATGCAGAAGAAGGGATAAATGTCATTTTAATATTAAACTGCAAAGTGAAAGAAAATATTGGAATAGATGGATATTAACTGCTTAAGAGTAAATAATTTTAAATATGTTGATTTGTGATTGATAACTGTAATAATGACTATTTGTTGTTTAAAAAGGTAGCTGTAGAATCATGGAGAAATAGAAAATGGAGTAATATTTGACGTAAAGACACAATTAGGTAATTAAAAAAATAATTTCATATTGCTGCATTAATTCCAAAAACTAGGTTGAAATCAATCATAATAAAGTATGTTCCTTAAGATAAAAATCAAGTGTTACTCTCAGGGACATTATCTATTGAAAAATGAGATGACCCAGTAATGCTTCAAGTCATCAAGGGCTAGTAAAGGATTCTTTAGGACTGGGGTGACAAAGCCCTCTTTTATATAAATGTGCATAATTTAGTAACTGTTTGTTATCTGCTATGCCACATAGTACATATGAGTAAGATCTGCTGTGAAAAGATGCACTTCATTGTTTTTGTGTTGCACACGTTTGTTTTGTGAAGCTTAACTGACAGTGTGTGCTAGTATTAAAAGAAAACATTTGTAGCCTGCTATGTGTCATAGCGGATTTGCCCCATTCCGCAGATGAGACCTTTTTGACTATCATCCTATGCACTGGTCAGAAGTAGGTGGGAGTGAGTGGATAGTGGTGACTTGCACTATCCCAGGGTGAAGGGGTTACTGCAGGTCCTTCTGAGGGACTACAATCCAGATAGATCTCAGATGTCAGTTTCCTGTATAGATGGCTGAGCTTTGGGCCACAGGAATAGCCAGAGAGTACATCAAACTATAGACAAATATTGTGGGCAAGCAGATGTATGTACCCAACATAGGCTTAACAGAGATGGCATTGCCTAACCGTGACTGACCAATAGGGAGGGAGGTAGGATCATACAATCCTTCCAAATTACTTACTGGATGATGGCCAGATCTTTTGGCTCTCACTTTCCTTTCTCAATGTCAGATGCTGGCAGAAGGAATGGAAAAAGGAAGAATGGGGGATTGCGTTTGATGATCTCTGCAAAGAAAGAAATGCATGGTTATTGTGCTTTTAATGTATACACAGGGTTGTGCTCAAGATACACAATATAAATAGCCATCAATATGGTCAGCGTCGCACAGATGATGTTGTATTCCTGGGTTTCATTCACAAAGTTTCCTCTTGCTTATTTGTGATTCTGAGCAAGCCCATTAAATAAATAATGCTTCCAGAGTTCCCCTGAACAGAGGTAGTTCTGCTAGTGGGTTGACCAGTTGAACAGAAGCAAAATTCCATATTTCTGTAGTATGGATTGTTAATGAGCAAGCTTCTCAACAATTCCTAGTCTGAGTAACTTTATCTGAAATCATAGCAAATGGGTGGTGGAAACAACAGACTGTCTTCTACAGGAAATAATTGTGCATATGCAGATTCACTAATGTGTTTTTTGATTAGAAACATTCAACAATTTTTGTCAGTAATTTTGCAGATAGGTAAGACTTAATACAGCAGTCTTGCATGCACACAGGCGTACACACACCCACATAGAGTGAAAGGCTTTAAAGGTTGTTTGACTAACACAAGGACACATTCATAAAACTCACTATACACACATTTCTTTCCAAGATATATATTTTTTTAATTTTCCCTTAGATTATCATAAAAAGGAAACTTTTCACCTACTTTGCAATTTGTGTTTAAAAGTCCAACAAACTACTCAAGAACAGAAAAAGCACACACATAACCAAAGGTTTCAAAACATCAAGGGCTGGAAATAAAGCAGAGTGCCACCACTTTTATGTGGAGTAGAAACCAAAAGATACCGGGGTAAGTGCAGACTGAGGCTTGAGTTACCTTTGTTCAGAGGAATCTTCAAAGGTTTGAACAGAAGGCTGGATAATGATTGATGACAGTGAATAGAGACCCACTTATTATATGGTTATATGTCAAGTTCACAAAAGGATAAGACTCAAAAATCCTCTTTCTCTCTATATGTTTAATCAAGTGCCATTCACCTGAAAAATAAGGAAACTTACATTCATTAAAAAATAAATAAAAAGAGCATTAAAACTGTTTTATATGCACAGAAAAAAGCCCTCATATCTCCATGTTGTAGGTTTTACCTCCTTATTTAACATGTCTAACTTCAAGGTTACTACAGGCTGGCAAAAGGACAAACTCCTAGCAAGAAGTAATCATAAATTGTGACAACTGAAAGCTCATCTTTACATCTATTGATAAAAATGATGATTTATTAGCCAAGGTGTCAAACAGCTGAATGACATCTCAGTTGTTAAAACAGTGCTGTGAAAGTCAGAGCGACTCTCACTATTGAGCAGACTGGGAGCACCAGTAATCTCCCAGTTTAGTTCCTCTTCCCATTTACTTCCAGTTGAAATCCTCTGGAAAGATTATGTATCTTCTCCCACTTGAATCCTCTGGCAAGATTATGTAAGAGCCATACCAGACTATGCTATCATACTTGTATTTTAAGCAACCATTTCTAGAGAGAAAATTACTTTTTACTTTCTCATAACAGATACCAACCTGTACAACATTTATCAGTCAAAACTGCTATTATACAATGTTGCAAGTCATCTCAAGCCCAGAGGGCACTATTACAGTCTCACCTCTGTCTTCAACCAGCGCATTACCTTTCTTTACACCTATCTTCCTTTAAGAGACTATTCTGGAACACTGCTGTCCCTAACGCTGCTTGCTACTGACCCTCAAAACCATATGAATAGCAGGGATCATAGAATTGTAGTTCTGGTCACCAACTTACAGGAGTTTTGCTGCTGACTCAGAATTATTAATTTTTCTAGTTATAAATTCCTGCTGAGTCAAGTATCACATGCAAGCAACATCTCAGCCCCTGAACAACACACCTATGGCCACCCTCCTAAATTGGTAAGTCACCTAATGCCACTTACTCTCTGAAGGATGTATCACAACTGTCTGTAATATACACTTAAGTTTAACAACAATAGCCCTGCAATTTGGACATTTTTCTTTCCTTTTGTCAGACAAGCAATGGATTTTTTTCCATAGGTTGGATTTTCATGTAGCATAAGTCTACAGAACAGTGGTAAGGAAATATGTTTGCATTCTGTCACAGTGTTGCATACTATCATATCTTATCATGTTAAAAAGATGTAAACTTAAGTACATCAAACAGGAATCTTTTGTTTTAGTTACAATTAATAAGAATAGCAGCTTTTGAAGAGAACGGCTCTACAGAAGGAATCAACAAGAGGTCTGAAAAAAATAATAATGTGGCTTTTTTGCTTTGAGTAGACATGTCTGGGGTCATGGACTGAAGATGGGTTCTCCACATGTCATCACTGTAGTAGATAAAGAAAAGTACTTGCTCACTCCTGTAAGACTTAAAAAGTGATTGCTACAGACCACTGTATACTGTTTGGGGAACTATCTCCTTCCCTATTGTCGTTCAGCCATAAGTCTAGGAAGCATGGGGGCTTACCACCCACAAAAACAATCCTGTTTCAAACTATCACATTAATTGTAATGTTACGGGCAATTCTTGAGGTTTTTGGGCAGAGCATTTGCAATCAGAGCATCCATGATATAAGTTTTCATAATAGAAGTATTGCAGTACAATGCCTTTTTTCCCTTTTTATAGATAATAGTTTATTTAAAAAGGAAATAAGACTGCACAATGTTGTACTTAGCTGACAAAGAATCGTGACCTACACTGGAATGTCATCTCTGTAGGCATTTAAAAAAGCATTGTTCTTAAGCTGCAACTTCAGAAAAATGCAAATAGTATAGTTTCATTCAACACCACTGATAACAGTCATGAGCATTAACAATAAAATTACAATGGATTTAACAAGTTAATGCAACATGAACAAATTCTGGAAAAGAACAACAGCACAAAGATGCTCCAAGCATTTCTAGAAAAAAAATGTACTCTGTCACTAACATTCATTTGAACTTGCTATAGAATGACAAAACAGCAATATTTGTCAGTAGATATTTCACCATCACTTACCATTATTTTTATAATAATATTGCTTTTAAAGTCTTCGTGTTAGGTAATAATCACTGGTAGTGTTTAAAAAAATAAAGAAAATTGCACTCTTTCCTCAAGATAATAAGGAAAGACCATTTATAGGTACCCTTTAAGAAATGTACTAATGCACTTTGAAAGTTCAAAAATAATTGCAGTTTCCATTTTGCTGACAAAACTTCTTTTTATTTACAAAGTTTCTCTTGCTGAAGTTCCTGTGCTGAGAAAAGGATTACATACTTTCTGCTCAAAGGCATAGCTAAGCATGCACCATTTATGCCACAGATTACATTTTTGGGGATACTTTTAGATTTTGCAAAGAGATGTGCTAAAATTTGCATTACAATCCTTAGCATTTTTACCATGTCTTTATTTTACAGCAGTACAGATTTTGATAAGTACCAGGCTAGCTAAACAGGCTTCTTTTCTTAAGTCTGTTATATCAGTACTGTCTTTCAATAATTAAAAGCTATACTGTCAGGGAAACATCATCTGCACTGGGGAGCTAAATTCTGAAATTTGTTGCACACTTACAAACATCCTGGCTATAACCCTGTCTGAGGTGCCTGCTGTTGCAGGTGAAGACTTCCTATTTGTGGAGCTGGTGACCTGTACTCATGTAGTGAAACAGGTGCCAAATGGTAAGCAGACAAGGTGTCATCACTGGTTCTGTCCTGCCAACCTTCTCTAAGGGGTGAAGACAATGTAGGATTATCTGTCTTCATATGGCATTTAATGGAACATAAAGAGATCGAGTTCAGAAAAACAATGTGGGGGTAAGCACAGACAGAATATTAGCACTGGAGGTTGTGTACATGGTGGCTTGTGCACTGAGATCACAGTGGCATCATTGCACACCATGTGCAGGGCCACAGGATAAGTGTCTTGCACTAGCTCTATCATCATACTGTTGTCACTCTCATTCATGCACTGCGAGAAAAGCAGAATAAGTATGAGAGAGATTTTTAAGTTTGGCAAATATGTTCATAGGTTCATAGGTTGGTACTAGGCTATCAGCCCTAGGGACTATACAAGCCTAGCCATAACAATTCCCTGGCTATTTCTTCCCACAGTATTTACTTCCCTGGACCCCTGTCTAGCAGGGCGACTGATGTGATCCCTAGGGTGAGTTTCCTATCTCCCATCCAATCATCAAGATTCCTTCTGAACATGGCCAAAGAGGCAATCTGCTTGAGATGTATGGGCAGTCTATTCCAGAGTCTGGGGAGTCTCTGGGTCAGGAACCTATTCCTCCAGCATGTTTTGTTCATTGTGATGATAAGGTTTAGATTCCTGGAGCGTGTGTCTCTGAGGGATTGGGATTTCTTTAAGTGTAGCATGTCCAACAGTTCTGGGTTTGACATGGCCTTGTATGTTAAGATGAGATCGCCTCTGAGTAGACGATATGTGAAAGAGTATAGGTGGAGTTTTTTTAGATGGTCAGCATAGGCATCTGCTTTAGGCCTGTGATTCTTTTAGTGAGGTATTTTTGCAGACTTTCCAGTTGTTGCAGATGTCTTGAGAGGTTTATACCAAACAGGGCATTGTATTCAATAATAGGTCTAATGAGGGATGAGTACAGTGGGACAATGACCTCCTTTTTTCTGGATGAAAAGCCCTTAGTGATGAGGTGTGCCACATAGAAGGATTTCCTGACTGTTGTGGTGATGTGGTTATTGAAGGTGAGACCACTGTCCACCTGTGTCCCTATGTCTCTTATCACACCTTTGGTGTTTAGTGTACTGCCACATATGTGGTAATTCATGGGTACATGTTTTTCCCAAAGGAGATAACTATACATTTATTGGCATTGAGCTTGAGCCCATGGCTTTGCACCAAGCATCTGTTTCTGTAAGGCCCTTTTGTAGAATATCCACATAATTTGGGGATTCAATAATAGCTCCCAGTTAGTAGTCATCTGCGAACTTTGTTAGCCAGAGTCCCTTAGTTTTGGCCTGTAGTTCAGAGAACTAGATGCCAAACAAGAGTGGTCCCAGGACTGAAACCTGAGGTACTCCACTTGTCACTTATCTGGAGCTAGATTTGGAGTCGGCTACTTTTACAGTGTGGGTTCTGTCAGCAAGCCAGTTGGCAACCCATCGAGTGATGTAGGGATTAATGCCCAGCTTAGTAAGTTTATCTATGATTCCAGAGTGGTGTCGAAGTCCTTGGCGAAAGCCATATAGACCGTGTGGACCACCTTACCCTTATCCATGGCTCTGGAGACTGATTCAAAGAAGCCAATCAGGTTCAGGAGACAACATCGGCCCTTCACGAACCCAAACTGCATGGGGTCCAGTGTTTGAAGGTTGCCAATGTCTGTGTTTATAAGTGCCATGATAATACATTCCATGGCCTTGCAGATCAGGCTCGTCAGACTGATGGGGGTGGTAGTTCCTGGGATCCAAGGTGGATCCCCCTTGTGGAGTGGGATAACTGTAGCTGTGTGCCACTCAGTGGGCATGAAGCCTGAGGTGAGGCTATGATTAAACATGACACTTAGGTGAGGTGCCAGTTAATTTTGTAGTTCATGTAGTATACAGCCTGGGATGTCATCTGGTCCCATGGATGCTGTATTCTTACCTTTGGAGAGTGTGTTTTTACCTGTGTGGCCGTTAGTACCGGAATTTGGCAATCTTTCAGTATTGAGATGGGCCCTTTAGGGAGTGAGAGGGGTGTGATGTTTGCACTGAATCGATCTGCCAGGCTATTGGCAATATCCTTGGGATCAGTATATTTAATGCCATTCTGTTGTAGCTCAGAACAGATCTGAGCATTGCCATTTAGATTCTTGACATAGCTATAGAATGTCTTGTGGTTGCCTTTGGAATCTTTGGCAATTTTATTTTTGTAACTAGCTTTGAAGGATTTTATGAGGGATTTCAGCTTCTTACTGAGGCTGGTAAATGAGTTTTTTGCATCCTGGGATTTTCCTCTTTTCTGCAACAGTTTCTTCCTTTTGTTGTAAAGTTTGTTTATGGCAAGGGACCACCAGATTGACTTCCTTTTTTTGGAGGAGAGCATCTTGGTTCTATTGGGGATGGCACGATTTATGCACAAGTGGATGTGCTTGTACAATGCCTTAGTGTAGGATTCAGCAGTCGAACTTTCAGTTCCCGTCTGCATGGGTGTCATGAAGTTTGTCACATCTGACTTGAGTAGCATGAAGTTGGCTTTGGAGAAGTTTTTTATGGAGGTTTCCTTACTGGGGGGTGGGGGTGGGATGTGGATGTCAAGGGTGATTAGCTTATGGTCAGACCTGACCAATGAGGAGGTGACTATAGGTTTGGAGCATCGATTTCCCATGTTGGTAATTACCAGGTCTAGGATATTGGAGCCCATGGTGGGACTAAGGATTAGTTGATCCAGGGCATTGGAATTTATGAATTCCAAGAACCATTGGGCAAAGGTGTTGGTACATGAGTAGTTTTCCCAGTTAATGGAAGGGTAGTTGAAATCACCCAGTATTAGGGTGTTTGGTTGCATCTTAATATTTTCCAGTATGTTTAGAAGGGTGTAGTGAGAATCTTGGGGCATGGTGGGGGATCTGTAGCAAGCAACAAATTGGACTGCAGTCTTACCTAGTGTTAGTTGCACCTGGAGAATTTCAGATGCATTGTGTTGGGCAACTAGCCCAGTGTTGTGAATATCCTTCGTGAATATGGACACTCCTCCACCTTTAGTGTTTTGGTCCAGGTTAGGTGGCCGAAAAGTGTGGTAAGAGTTGTAGCCTGGTATTGCAGGGGTGCTCTCTGGAGCCTTGAACCAGGTCTCAGTTACTGCACAGATAACAATGTTCTCCATTTTTAGGAGTGCCTTGAGAGAGTGCATTTTGAGGTTTAGACTTCTAGCATTGAGTAGCATTACCTTCACATTTTGCATGCTTGTACCTGTTATGGTGGTGGTTTTGTCCTTTGAACTTTGCCTAAAAAAAGCACTATAGGGGTGGCAAGAGCCTTAACCAGTAATCTGAATCCCAGAGGCGACAGGTGCAGACCATCCCTGGCAAAGCATCATGGTCTGTCGATCATGTCTTCCCAGGCAGACAGATACTGGATCCCCTTTGAATGACGCCAGAAGCTTAGCCAATTGTTGAAGTCAATCATTTTGTCCTTATACTGTGGTATCATTCTAGGTGAAGGCAGGATGCTACTCAGGGCTAGGGTCATACCTGCCTGGGACCCATGATCTGAGAACTCTTCCATGTCTCTTTTCATGTAGTCCAGGGAGGTACGTCTCAAGTCATTCACTCCAACATGGACAATGACAGAGTCATATTTGTACTTGTTGTGGAGTGACTTGAGTGCATGCGTTATGTGGCGGATCCTGGCACCTGACAGGCAGCTGACTGTAATTTTCTCCTTGTTCAGCCTGGTGAGTGGGACATCAGTGTGCCTGACTATAGAGTCACCTATGACTAAAGTGTTGGGTACGTTGTCTTGCCTTAGGGCTGTTGCTGGGTAGCACACTGGTGTTGTGAGCTATGTGACACTTTGATTGTGATTGGTGTTTGCGTTTCAGCTTTGGAGGTCCTTGTTGCTTGGGTAGGTTAATGTTAAGGGCCTCCACATATGTGGGTTTAGTGATGCTATGTGTGGGTGTTGGTGGTTTGGGTTTAGAAGGGCTATGTGTTGCTTGAGGTGTAGTGCAGGTGTTAACCTTCTCCTCTTGACTGTCTGGCACAGTCTTGGGTGGGGAGAGTTTTGCTTCCAGTTTGGCTATGTAAGTGCATCTCTCGCAGGTTGTAGTGTTGGGTGGTAGGAGGAGAGGGTTGTCTGTGCACATGAGGTAATTGCTGCATTGCACCAGTATGCCTAGATTCACCAGGTGGACAGGAGAAATCACCGGAAGCTGGCCCTTGGGCATGTCTGGTTTGGTGCTTTTTTTTTTTTTTGTAAAGTACAAGAGCTGTTTTCCCTTACCTTAGCAAGGTACTTTGCAATTATAGGCTGTTTAGTGTCTACATTTAATTTCTCCTTATTAACAAGGAGAGTTGAGTGATTGTATCAGTTTAAGACTTCCTAGTGCTTTCCAGCAGGCTTTAAAGCAAGTGCTAGTCACAGGGATGCTTAAAGGTAAGATGAAAAAAATGGTTTATCCTAAACACTGCAGTGTGCACTAGAGGAGTTAGATGTGAAAGTAGGTAACTTAAGTTTTACCCATCTAAAAAATTGAGCTTGAGTGGAGAGTCACTATTTTTAAAACAGCAAGATAGATTGAAAGGGGGTGGTCACTTTTGTATTCTGGTACTATGGAATAAAGTAGTATGGCCAATAAATTTAAATAGTTGAAGGGGAGTGATTTCACAAAATGATAATTGTGTGCTTACTCACACAAGCCAGTAAAAGAGGAAATGAGATATATGGTCAAATTAACATAAGGGGAAGGCAAATAGAAAGACAGTGGTGTTTAAGAACACTACAGTAACTGTGTGGGAGGATGGGGAAAAAATTCTGACTGACTCACAAGAGACAGAACTGTGGTCTCTTTTCAAGTTTTAATATGCAGTTAAAAGCAGAATACAAGTAAAACACAAGGTAAATAAAACAAATCACAGCATTCAAAATAGAAAAAGGCAATAAAGTAATACAACAAATAAAAAGCAAACTAACCTTTTCCTCACAGCAAAGTGTAGCAGAGTCTGGGTGAGCTTTTCTAGTAAAGCTCTGAAATGTTTTATTTTACCCTTAAATAGAAGGTTTAGTTCCTAGCTCCACCCCCTCAGTTCTCAGATGATTAACCTTAACTGACCTGTTCTATTGACCTGTACTAATTTCTGCCTGATTCACAAGAGACAGAGCCTTGATCTCTTTTCAGGTTTTAATATGCAGTTAAAAGCAGAATACAAGTAAAACACAAGGTAAATAAAACAAATCACAATATTCAAAATAGAAAATGGCAATAAAGTAATACAACAAATAAAAAGCAAACTAACCTTCCCCTCACAACAAAGTGTAGCAGAGTCTGGATGAACTTTTCTAGTAAAGCTCTGAAATGTTTTATTTTTACCCCTTAAATAGAAGGTTAAGTTCCTAGCTGCACCCCCTCAGTTCTCAGATGATTAACCTTAACTGACCTGTTCTACTGACCTGTATTAATTTCTGCCTGACTCACAAGTGACAATGCTGTGGTCTCTTTTCAAGTTTTAATATGAAGTTAAAAGCAGAATACAAGTAAAACACAAGGTAAATAAAACAAATCACAGTTTTCAAAATAGAAAAAGGCAATAAAGTAATACAACAAATAAAAAGCAAACTCACCTTTCCCTCACAGCAAATGTATGTTGTTGGATTGAAAATATATTTCGCTTAATTAATATAACCTGAGTTTGTTAACACGAAACAAGAATGCTAAATAATTTACTCTTATTTTGTAAGGATGAAGCAATAGCTTTTTGACAGTTTCAAGATATATGCCTCAACTGCCTGCATCAATGGTGCAGAAGGATGGTGACCAGAGTTCAGAAAGAGTTTGACCATGCAGGCAGAAAGGATAGTCATGTCCATCTAAGAGGAAAGGATGGAGAACTGCACATTCAGGGCACACTTGTGTGGTGACTTTCCCTGGTAGAGACCAGGGAAATAACCATGAGGTGCTGCCTGAAGGTGAGCATGGTGTTGCTGATATCAGTCCCTTGCAGAAGTGATGTGACTTTAGTGCCACCACTCATTGCATGTACCTGTTCTTCGAGATTACTGGACAGGTACTGGAGTGGAGAATAAATAGATTAAAATACTCCCACAGCAGCAATATGATATTGCCCCAGGATGCCTCAATCTCCATGACAACAGTAATCAGATTTAGTCTGGGGTAGGGGAGATAGGAGTGAAAGACCCAACAGTTTAGAGGCATTGACAGCCAATGATCACTTGCATGGGAGCAAAAAAATAAAATAAATAAATACATAAATGACATGTAATGCTTTTAACAACTGCTACAGTTTTCCAAGTGAATACTTCACTGCAAAATGACAGATTATGAAGTGTTTACTTCCTTCTTGTTAGAGCATTCAGTAAATCAATGGAACATGTGACTTTCCTTATGGAGTGATTACTGTCTGTTTACAGGTTACTTTCTACTGATTTTTTTAACTGTTTTGGTCTCCACAGACCTCATTTATACCTGCCTGACCTGCACATCTAAGCCTGGTCTAACAGCATCTTCCTACCCCCCCCAAGTTTACCGCAGTGTTGCTGGGGCACCCCAAGGGCTTGGCTGTCCGTGCTTCCATCCAGTGTTTTTTTTTCTTAGTATATGGCCTACCCACTTTTCCCCTTTCCCCACCAGACCCCACACTCACTGGTTGTGTCCAAGGACAACTCTTCTCTTTGGACCATGCTTCCTATTAGGGAGCATTAGCAGCAAGTGCTCACCACCCATGCCCAACCCTCTCTGCTGCTCAGTCAGTTGCCTGAACTGTTAATCGAACCTGGGTCACCTGGGCCATAATTAGGGCTTTATTCCTCTATGCCATTGGGGAGATTTGGCAGACAACTAGTTGTAGACCAAAAATATAATACATAATTGTGTAATTCGGTATCTCCCATGAACAAACACTTGCTTGCTATTCATGTAATAATCAGCAGTGCCAAGGTATAAGGACCATATGTCTTTTAAATGTACAGTGCCATGAAACATCAAAGTAGTCACAGAACAACTGAATACTACCATTAGTGTGTTTCTGTGACTTAACTATCTACAAAGGTTTGCAATGTATTTTGCTTACAACTGGTCTGTTGATTGGATCTTCACTTGGCTGGGCTGTCCCACAGTTCCACTGAAAGTGGCATGGATGATTGCGAATGATCCTTCTAGAACTTCAAGGCTTTCTATAATACCGGATCCTACACATCAGGACTTAAACTTCTTAGAAGCAGTAACTGGTAATTCTGACACTGAAAGCATTGCAGACATAATCTTCTCATATAAGTAGGGCAGAGTAAGGTTTCACTCACTGGCTATCTCAGTAGGCCTCCGCTGTTCCATGGACCTCAGGTAGCAGCTAGGTATCCAGAATCTTGAAGTGATGTGTCATTTAGGCAGTCACTTTGGACTCCACAAACTTCTCACATTGTTTGCATCCTCCTTCCCTGATAGGCAGACCAGAGTCAGATACTCTTCAGTTAGATCACTTGGTACTAGTTCCTCAGCTACTTCTTTCTTGATGGCAGGTAGAATTCCAATCACTAAGCAAATGGATGATTTCCCTAGTTATACATTAATAGTCCTTTTAGTGCTTTTTTTCCTTTTCTTTTTTTTTTTTTTGTCTCCCAGTTCAACTTATAGCAAGACTTTGTTGTCTTAGTGGTAGATTTAGATTTGAGGTTTAGGTTAGGATTATGGACTGTGTGGTGTGTTCTTTCCTCTATAAGGAGTACAAGGAGGGTTTGCCTGAAATAAGTACTGTGCCTAATTATGAGCATTATATACTGTGCAGGTTTCACAGGAATGATTTTCAAAACATTATTTCCTGTTTTAGATCTCAAGACAGCATAGTGACAGTAATTAGCAGTGTTGCTCTACAGCACTTAGCTCTCCATTGAGTAAGTATGTCTTCCCTGTGTCCACATGGGTTTTTAGTTGGTGTTCTGGTTTCCTCTCACACTCCAAAAACATGCCATAAATGTCCATGCTGTGAGCAAGTTAGTGAGGTGTGTGTGCGTGCATGTTCTAAAGTACACCAGAGCCCTTTATAAATTAGTTTCTCTTCTTTATACCTACCAAGTGCCAGTTCAGTTCTAATCACTGCCCTGCCCCCACAGCACACAGTGGCCATGAAGAGGATAAACTGGGTAATCAGAAAATGAATTAATGAATACTTGGACTGACAAGTCTCTTTTGATGAGTTTGCTTTCAAACTAAATTACAAACCTGTAATGGGTAGGACTAGAATATGCATACATCTTCTTTACAAAGGAGCAGAATATGTAATGTAATGTTTTTAATAATTAGTTTTGGCTTGTTGCGTGTCCCATATGCACATTGGTTCCCTTTTATACTGATGACTTTTCCACCCCCATCCTTTTCTTTGTACCGCTTTTGCCGTTTACCTTACCTCCTCCTTCTCAGGGTAGCCCAGTTTATTGTTGGCTCTTTTCCCAAGCTCATAAACTGAGTCAAAATTTTAGAAATGGACCACCCACATCAAGAGGCATAACACTTTTGGTATGCATACTTGATGGTGAGCTGTCCATATTTTTTCATTAAGGCTCAGAATAGTACAAAGACCACAGTTGTGACCATGCAATGCGTGTTGCTATCACTGGTATTATTTATCTGTTTAATAGGAAAACCCACTGGGCACATGTTCCTCATTCTCAGGAGTGACCTTGGAGCACTGTTTAGTTAAGTGACTTATTCAGAGTCACAAAGTTTGCAAGAGGAGACAATGAATTAAACTCAAGACTACAGGTAAATGGTCACTAACACCTTGGAGCCTTAACCCTCAGACTCATGAGTACAGGACAATGGTCACTAACAACTCAGAACCCTGGCCCTCTGTGATAAGAGTGAAAAAGTTCCACGGAAAATAAAGCAACAAAAGTAAAACACATCTGTCCATTTGTTTCTCATGATTTTACATTTATCAAAACCTGTGTGATACTCATGGAGTATGGTCTAGTTCTCCAAAATCCACACTTTCGTGTAGCATCAGTCCTTCCTATAAAACAGAATGGGATGCACAAAATATATGTGTTCTTTTGCAGACTTGATTTACCCTTACACCTCTTTCTTTTCCTCATTTCTCTCCCATCATATCCAGTGCATATCCCTCTAGAGGTAGAGTAAAGGCATCATTTTCTACTTTGGCATTTATATCTTTGTTCACTATGACTCCACCTTTGCCCACTGCTACGTCCTTTTTTATGCAATGTCACTCTATCTTTAAAATCTTTCTATAAGATAGCATACTAACTACTAATGTATTCTAAAGCTCATGATTATTTGAACTAGTCTAGGTTTTCCTCAGTATGTAAAGCTGCACAGCAACGCTCTGTCTGCCTAGAATGGATGCTGTGTCTTATCTGAAACAAGCTTTTTTCATGTAAACAATATACATTTCTTACTCATCTGGAAGCTTTGCAAATAAATCAACTTCATTTCCAAAGATCATTTCAAATACTAAATAATCTGCAAACTTTATAACTTTACAGCCCAGCATTGTCTGCATGCAATGTGTATTTGATATGTTTTGTGTATTATATTGTGGAAAGAAAATACCAAGGCGCTATAAAAGCAAGAAAAGCAGCTATCGCCTTGACCTTAGCAAATGATAGATGATGCCTATCCAACAATGGCATTATAGCAGCACCATACTGGCTATTTATTTATTCCTTTTACAGGTGCTGAATGGCTATATAAAGTGATAAACGCATTTTTTATCCAAGAAATTACATGAAAAATAAGAAGCATCTTTTAGTATTTATGGATTGTGCTATCACAAAAATACAATAACATGCTTAGACTTATGACTCGTAGTTATCAAAAATAACAATCAAAATTACAAATCTTTGTCAACGTAATATGCTGCAATGCCTCCCACATTATTAAAACACCTAATAAAATAGAACACAATTTAGACTTCACTGCTTAAACACTATATAACTAGCAGCATCCCTTTATACTGCAGATATATTTTTCATATAACAGTGCTTAAAGGAAATGCTTAAAGCCCGATACAACTAGGCAAAGAGTGGTTTAGCAAGAAAATATTTCATCCACTTCACTGAGCATATCTTATTCCTTGAAAAATGATCATAAAACCTGAGCATCCATCATCATATTTCATGTTTCTAAAAATATGCAAGGCAGCTCAAAATGTTAACCTCAGCTATAAATAACTGCACTTCATGTTCTTCCAACCAAAGAAGCCATACAAATTCCATATCGGCATTTACATTTTCATGAATTAGTTTTAATATTCTGCTTATTAAGGACATTTGTGAATGGTTAGTGTAACACATTTACTATAAAGCTAATCATATTTCAGATTTTCCTCCTGTATGCTAGATAAACATATTTGTCTTATGCTGCATTTAATGAAATTAGAAAAAAGGAAGCACTGTAAAAACTATCAGCACCCAAAAATATTGGCCATATTTACATTCAACACAACCGTTGAAAAAATTCCTTATTCATTTATCTGTGACATTACCCATTCAAATATTCTCTATTAGTCTGCGTACATAAATGCTACGGAATAAGAAGCAACACTATAAAATAGTAGATTAATAAACTGCTAAGCCAGCAAACTGAAAGGAGCATCTCTCTGAATCATTTTTGCATTATCATTAGGAGAGAAGAGCTGTGGGGAAGTTATTAAATTAAGAGAGAATCAAACTGCGTAGAGTGAGTCAAGCTTATAAGGCGGTCACTCTCATCTATATAATAAAGGCAAAAACGATCAGTGGTTTAATAGAACTGAAGTGTTCATTATTCGTGATGAGAATTCAGTGAAGAAGCAAAAGCATTTTCTTGTCTCCATTTCCTGGAGATCTACTCCTACAGAACAACCTGAATTAAGACCTAAAAGTAACTATCATGGTCAATGTTCACAAATAATTATAAAATATTAATGTGTAGTACTTCCAAACTGACCTTCTGAATATACATCACAGGTTTATATTCAAGTTGATGTTTGTAATGTAAGTCAAATGACAGACTGAATCACACCGATGTGTGAAAAGGAACCTAAATGTAATAAAGAACAAGACAGAAATAAGTAAACATTAATTTATTGTTCTCTATTTGATTTGTAGCTGGACAGTACTCTAATTCAAAATACTGATCATCGAAGAACTACTTAACAGTAACCATTTTTATTTAACTAATCTAGGTTATTGTGAGCTTGTTTGTAAATGTGATTGACTTAGTATTTAGTAAAAGAAGGACCAGACGACGGAAGCATGGGTATCTCATGGTATTGTTAATGACCAGGGTTCGAGTACTAGCACAGGAGCCAGATGAGGTGGATGAACTGGAACACTGGGCATCTGACAAATCAGGCCCACTTTGTCAGAGTGGTAAGGGTGGCTCTCTGGTGCAAAAGCCTCTCATAGCAGAGGTCAGAAGGCTCAGCCTAAGCAGAAAGGTCATGCATCTATGATGCCTTAATGTTACATGATGTATAGTACTTCAAAACAAAGCATGTGACATATGAAGGAGAAATACAGATATTTTATTTTATTTATTTATTATTTATTTATTTATTTAACATTTGTTAACCGGGAAAGTCTGACTTGGAACGAAGCCAATTTTCAGCGGAGGCCCAGGGAGAATGGCTCCAGATGCAGAAGCACTAAAGTGAACAGTCTGAAGGGACCTCAACTTTACCACCCAGCTGCACCCCCCTAATATGACAGGCATACAGGAAAAGGAATTAATTAGCATATGCTGGGCCTTGGGTGGTAGTGGTAGAAGAGGAATCAAACAAAGAAGAATAATTAAATTATTTTAAGAAGGCTCAAGAAATATACCCAAGAATTTAAAACTAAATTATTTTAAGAAGGCTCAAGAAATATACCCAAGAAGAAATCTTATTATAGGTTCATATGTAGTTACTAGGCTAATTATCTGGGAGGACCTTAAGAACTCTGGTTTTACTATCCCTTGGTAGTTTTTAGCACTTATATTTTGCATACAAATAACATACAGCTGGGCAGAATAAGTATATGTTAGGTTATTTATTTGTTGTTCCTATCCATAAGAGGCTGGGGTGCTAGACCAGGGAAGAATTTGTAGTTTCCTATCTATTCATCAAAATTACTTTTGAATAGAGTATGAAAAGTACTTTACTTTATGTGGAGTAGAAGAATGTTTCATAGAAGAGGTATATTCTGTGATGCATACCTATCCCCCCAACATGTTTTATTTATGTTGTAAAAAATATTGCTATCCCTTGAGTGGGCATTCATGCAAACATTGGACTTGTGAATGCATAATAAGTCTGACATTATAAGGTCTGTTGATTCTCTGTACACAAGGCAGAGGCCCCCTCTTAAGTAGCCTTAATGATATTTAGAAAAGGGACAAGGATTTTCGATGGTCTGCATAGATTCTGTGATTCAGTCCCTTGATTTTTTTTTTTTTACTGAGAAAGTGTTGTGGTTGCTCCAGTTGCAGCAAGTGTCCTTGAGGGGTATATACCCAATGGGGTAGGATGACAGCACAGTACAGTGGGATGATCACATCTTTGGACCTGGACACCATACCTTTAAATGTAAGATATACAATGAAAAGGGACTTCCTTACAATAGCCGATACGTGGTGATCAAAGGAAAGTTTGCTATTGACGCAGGCTACAGGATCAACGTTTAGGGATGTGTTGTCAGTATGATAGTTACAAGGAAGTCATGTTTCCCAAAATGTGTGATTATACATTTTTTGTCAGCTATTTGTTTGTGAAAGGCCCACTTGGAGGATTTTGGTGTCCTCTGTGAAGTTTATGATGGCACTGAGTTTAAATTCATCTGCAAATTTGGACAGCCACTCAGCCATACACCGTTAACATTTACTTTGACCTCCATGCAGTAAAATGCCAAGAGGGGCCCAAGGACCAAACCCTGGGGTACATCACTACTAACCAATCCTTTGGAGGAGGTAGAGCTAACCACCCACCCTAATTACATGGGTTCTGTGAGTCAATTTGTTGTCCTGAGAGTTACATAGGGATTTACATTTAGCTAGGAAAGTTTACCTACAGTACCCAAGTGTAGGATAATGTTAAATTTATTTGTGGGTCTAGAGATGCAGTGTGAACTGATTTGCTATCATCCATTGCTTTGGTAACCTTCTTGAGAGGTCAGCAAGGTTAAGTAGGCAAGATCGGACCTTGACTAATCCAAACTGACTTGGGTCAAAAATTTGTAGGTTACCTATGTCCTTATTTATTAATCCCATAATGATCCTTCAATTAGCCTTACTTAGGGTGGTCGTCAGTCTTCAGGCATCTATAATTATCCAGGTCTGTTGATGACCCGCCTTTGTGCAAAGAGATGACTGTTGCTTTCCTCCATTCCTCTGACACAAAGTCTGTTTGGAGGCAGATACTGAATAACCTCTGTAGATTGTCTGACAAGTCATGTTTCAAACAAACCAGCAGGCAAACTCTGTATGTTACTTCAGAAACATAAAATACAGAACTCCTCATACCACATGAATAAGAGACAGGAAATCCACCATCAGGACATAAGTTCTTTCATTACAAGCGTTCTGGTACCTCGGCTTCTCGCCTTCTGCTGGAACATTTTCAACTCCATAATATGTCCCTTTATATACCATTTAAAAATCAGCAATAAATCATTTAAATTCTTCTAATTATATCAATTACATCATTGTGTGATTAACTACGTTCACCATACACCCAGTTCTTCCTAACAGACAGTAATCACTGTGAAAAAAGTAATATTTAACCTATGAACATATAACCAATGTCCCCATATACTACAAAATCATTCTTAATAACATTTGACATTCTAATACAGCTGTAATGCCCATACATGAATACATCAATAAATAATATTCGTGTGATATGAGAAGCCCTGTATGTTATCAAGACCACAGAGGTAGTATTCTTGACCTTGGATCGTGCCCTGAGGACTAATTATTAAGAGATTTGGGGGAAAGGATGAAGGAATGTGTTTACTACTAGATTAGCTATGTCCTCTGGGTTCGTATATGTGATATCCTTTACTATCAGCTCATTGTACTGTTGGACATTGTTTCTGAGATTTCTAACAAAGTTAAAGAAGGCTTTACGGTTATCATTCATCTGGGTGGCTGTTTTTACCTCATATCTCGCTTTGGTTGATTTGATCAGGGCCAGGAGTTGCATGTTAAGTTTATCAAGAGAGTTATTGGTATACTGTGAGTCAAATTTAATTTTCCCTGCAATTATTTTAATATTTTTTTGTATAGCATATTTATATTAGGGTTCTACCACAGAGGTTAATTTTTAAATTTGGCATTGTAATTACCTCTAATATTTACATGTGCATACAATCTGGGGGTAAAAGATTCAGCATAAGCACTGGGGTCGTCAGGATGGAAGGGGCTTTTGAATTCAGCCTGATCATCACTCAGTTTTAGTAGACAAGCATTAGCATGTTCACTGAATATGGAGGTAGGGAAGATGCTACCAGCTTCAGTATTAAGAGGAACGTGACTGGTTTGTGGTTTGTCTGACTTAGGAGGAAGTTACAGTTGGTGGGGAAGCAAAGCTGTCCCATATTGATAAGGACCAACTCTAGGATTTTATCACTCCTGGTTGCAGTGCTGGCTAACTGATCTAGAGTATGTATTGAAGACATCCAGAAATTTCTCAGCATAAGTGTTTGAGAATGCAGGTCTCCTAGTTAATGGAAGGGTGGTTGACATGCCTAGGTAGAATGGTGTTTGGCTTAATGCAAGGGAATTCCATACTGAAGTATGGGCTGAGTGGTACATAGAGGGAGGTCTATAGTTAGCTATAATATGATAAGGGGTTTTCTTTAGGAACATAAGAATAATACTAAGAAAACAATCATGGGAATCATAAGGTGCATAGCCATATACACCTTTAAGCACACAAACTTTAAAGATCGTGCCACTCTAGTCAAGCACCATGTACTGCTTACCTCCCAACCTGAGCACGAACTGCTACACATTATCCTTCATTTCTCCCTTCTTACCCCAGGATTCCCAGTTAACTAGTCACTTTGAGCTTCATCTGATCTCCAGATGAAGCTTCACTGTTCTCCTCCATATCTTTCAGAGGTATCTATTAACCATATACTTTTATGTAGAGGAAACACCCAGTTTGTGATTGAGGTGAAAACATTTCCTTCTGCGGACAATATCCATAGCAGCCATCAGTGAAGGATCCATGTGACATCAGTGAAGGTCAGATTTGGTATAGAAAATCACACAGTGGCAGGAGGTCAGCACAGCCATCCATGACGACTAACAACTGGATGAGCCCTCAACTCATTTCTGTCAAAAAAAGACCTGCGAGTGTGTTATGAGGCAGACTAATCCATCAATACATTCAGTCATGCACACACTTCAGTGTCAGCAGCAGAGATCACCAATGACTAATAGTCTGAATTGCACCAGTTATAATAATATCCAGTCTTTCCTGAAGGAAAGGAAGGCAGAGAGATTGCATTCCTCCCAACTCTGGGTGGCTCTCCAGTAGCTCAGATCTGCTTTCAGTCCAGAAGATTAGTGCTCCAGCTTGAAATCTCACTTCTATATCAAATGCCTGGCCATTATGCAAATTTTTTAAAATTAAACCAGCCTGCATGCTCACAGCACTCACCTACTGCATTAAAATCACTTAAATATTTATAGTCCTTGGCCTAGCTTTCTGATTACATGAGATAATGCAGAAAAACCTCTCTTATTCTCCACAGTCTTAAACAACTGGCTTCCAGACCTACCTGTTTGCAGAACTTTTGTCTCAGACCTCCATCCTTAAAATCCAGTTGCAGTTTCCTCAGACAGTGTCTCACATATGTCCCTCAAAGATGCAGAATATGGAAGAACTAAATTGTAGTTAGCAGCAATAATGGATTTTTATTCAGTGCTACCACCAATGAGAATTGCATCATGCAAAGATAGCAAACCCATGCAAGTGTGCATTCAGGTTTTAAAGAGATGATGCTCAGGATGAAAAGGTTACTTCACCCTGACATTCACTGAATGAAATCCCTACTCTGTTATTTTACCCCACATCAGCCTAATCTCCATGGTCGGGTCCTAAGTCAAACACTTTACAGGCACTGCTGTCAGAAACAAAATGTACACGGAATGCAGTAAGATATGTGATTTCCTAAAGTGCTTTAAAGAAACACACACACAGTCTTCATACTTGTACAAAACTATGTAGTGTCAGCCAGCATATGCATTAGCTCTCACACACCTTGGGAACTGATTGCATAAGTTTAATGGGAATTGATCAAGACCACTGAGCAAAGAGCTCTTCCTCATCTTCAGCCATCAGTGATTTAATCTACACATCCAAGGTTCTTAATATTTCTCAAGGCGGTTTTGATTATAACACCTAAACCAGCATTTTACAAGCTATATTTTACAAAGAAGGTAAGTAGGATGACAAGACACTAAACTTGTCACACTCCTTTCTCAATCATCAGCCAGTCATTTATTCCATATTTGGTTCTAACTGCTGCTTCTTTCACTGCATACAAATTTCTCAAGAATCAAACAAGATGACCTAGTGTTTCCTCATTGCTCTGAGAGCTTGCCACAATTTACCCACATAGTCAAAGGCTTTAGTGTAATCAATAAAGCAGAAGTGAATATTTCTGTGGAACTATTGCTTTGTCTATTACCCGGTAGATGTTGGCAATTTAACTTCTGGTGCCTCTGACCCTTCTAAAACCAACTTGTACTACTGGTAGTTCTAGATCCGTATGTTACTGGAATCTACCATGAAGGGTCTTGAGCACTACCTTGATATCATGTGAAACAAATGCAACTGTTCGATAATTCTCATCGACAAACTCTCATCTTGTTATAATCATATTGCCAGATTTGTAACTGGCTTGCCCTACAGAACACACCATTGTATTAACCTGAAAAAACTTGGCTGGATAGAACTCCCAATTCTTCTCCAGCAGTACCAACTCATAGAGGCATTTAAAATCCTTAAACAACCTGAGAACACCCCTGCTCTAAAAAATTTAATAACTCCTTACACTAATCTAAGTTGCCTTCGCTCAGCAAATAGACTCCTTGTCCAAACAACTAAATCTTACAACCTAGGTGGTGACGCACTGTTTGCCAATACCACTGGAAAAATATGGAACTCCCTCCCCAACAACCTCATGCTTATAACTTCACTAGTTCAATTCAAAAAGAGTCTAAAACTCCACTATAAGTCACATTGGCTTTGTCCTTGAACAAACCCAGACTAGCTCTTTGCCGTAAACCAAGCCCATACTAGTTCTTAGTATTATCCAAACCCAAAAAGAACAACCTAGCGAGGGGATATCTAATCCCAAAAGAACAATGTATGTTAGCCAAACTCTAAGCTATAATTTGTCCTAACGACTTTGCTAGCATGTTATTAATGTATAGTATAATGAACTGTAGTATTCTGCATTTGATAGAGCATGGTAGTTTTATAATAGTATGTAAATTGCTTTTTTTCTTTCTTCTTCATTTTTGTTTATCTTAAACTCTATTTTTGTAACTATTTGTCATTGTAACTCTGTTGGAGCTTTTCTCCCCGGGCCTCCGCTGAAAATGGACATGTATCCAGTCGGACTATCCCGGTCAACAAATGTAAAATAAATAAAATAAATAATAATTTCAGCACCCTAATATTTCTGATGATTTAAAGTGAGAAAGGGTTAAAAAGCTTGTTAATGAAAGGTAAAAATAAAGAGCACAAAAGTGAGTATTGGGGGAATCTCCGACTATTACATATAGGAAGGGACAGAACCTAAAGAAGTTGATGGAAACTACCATAAAACCATCCAATAGGCACGTAGGAATGTATAGGTGTGATGCATGCAGATATTGTATTTATATTGAAACAGGTAAAAAATTTCAAGTAAGGAACTACAACTTTTATACTAAGGGCAAGTTCCATTGTAATTCCAGGTCAGTGGTATACCTTGCACAGTGCAATACCTGTCCGGCTTTCTACGTCGGTAAGACCGATCGTAGATTGCGTGACAGGATTTACGAGCACATCTATGCTATTAGTAAACAAAAAATGGTAATGCTCTAGCTAGGCAATGTAAAGATAACCATGGCCATGGTTTTAAATTTAGAGTTATAACACAGGTAGCTGCACATGAGAATGGGAGGTATTTAGATAGTAACATTGTTAAGTTACACCTTGAAGAACATGAATTGAAATGGCAGTTGTTACTAAACTCCTGTGCCCCCCCCCCCCCCCCCAGGTATCAATGAAATGTATTCTTTAGCAAGTATGTTAAAATTAAAAAGCTTGCTTAGGTAAAAATGTTTTAGGAAATTTCCTAGGTATTTTCATATGCGATTTGGTTGGATGGTTAGTTATTTATTTTATTTTATTGACAAAGTATTAATATGAAATAATGAAGTCACGAATTAACAATTTTTTATACTATGCTTTTATATACCTTGTTTTGCATAGATTATGTATTCATAATACTGCATAGTAATTTGGTCAGGGATGGGTGTTTGTATTATTATTATTATTATTGTTTTTATTTTTTATTACATAAGCACATATATTTATATTTATTCTTAGCAAAAGTAATAATTTCTGTTGTGTCATGATGTTTGTAAAGTCTTGAGGTTTTTAGGTTCATTTTGGTCTTGTAAGCAAAACAATGCAACTGTGAAGTGTAATTTTAAGTGAGTGCTATGATCCACTTGTAGGCAATTAATCAATTAACTCTTCATGATATAGAGTGGATTTTTGCTGGGCTCACTGTCTTTGTTCTTGCTCTACATCTGAAGAAGTTTGGATATTTCCCAAACAAAAAGCGCTTAATGTTATTTTGTTTTGGTATTAAAGTGAATAAGAATGGCCTTTTATATTTATTTTTTCATCGAGCTGAGTGAAGTGTTGGTGCTTGTTCACAGTGTGTTCTTTTCTTCAGTTTTTCGTTTGTCAGTTCATTTTTTATTAAAAGAAGGGAGTGGCAGAGGCTGAAATGAATTTGTGTCATAACTGAAGTAACTAATATAAATTTGCAAGAATTTAAAGCAGTTGTTGACAGATAAGCACAGTGTGATAGAAGAGTATTCAGAAAAAAAAACATCACATTGCATTAAGTAAAATAATGTGGTGAGTGAAGATATGCAAGGAGGGAGTGGCTTAGAGACAAACAACAGGATCACACAAGTGAGAAAATAGCACTATATGAATTGCATGCAGATAATTGCATAATGAAATGCTAACGTAGTATTAATATGGTAATGAAAGCTATTACATAAGCAAAATCAAACATGGACAAACTAAGTGCACTACTCACCTGCACAGACTTCATCTAATCTACAGAGGAAGAAAGTATATGTTGTCTCGAAGGCTCTTTGGTGGTGTATGATGCCTGCAAGTTCTTCAAATTAGTATTTCGTCACTCCTACAGCGACTTGAATACACAGGACTCTCTCTAATCAGAACGTTTCTTTTTCCCCTATTTTAACATACAACATATCATATTACTTTTTGGTTTTAAATTGATCTGGTTGTGAGTTATTTCCCCTTCTCAACGCTACGACTGGTCAAATCTTTCCTCACACCAACTCTGGGAAACTATATTCAGATGCATGACATCACAGTATATCACTGTGTACCTATCTGTAAGCTAATTCCCTTTTCTTATGAAACTTCAGCCAATTCTAAAGATGTTGAACACATATAAATGTTATGCCCTTTACATTGGCTGCCAAATTTATATTTTAATATCTAAAATTTTGTCAATACAATTGTAAATGAATCATCACTCTGTACTCATTGTCTTCATATCCTTAAAATTTTTTTTTTCTTCTTCCTCATTCTTCGCTCTTCCTGTCACAGCTCTATATATATCTCTCTACAATGTTCCAATACCCAGTTGTCGTCCTTTACCTTGTCAAACTTACTATACTTCACTAACCTTCTGCCTTCTAACTTTTCTATCCCTTAATACATACATGCTTCCACATTCTTATTAAATCTTCTCTTTAGATATGTCTGAATACCTGGCTACTCTTACATACCTGTCCACCTTTTATAATTTTTTCTAACTTACTTTGGAGCCCATGGAGAGTCATTTCAATAGGGTCTTAGTATGACTGATATTTTGTCTATACTTGTTTTGTACATATGTATAGTTATACTTAACGCTGTAACAGTCCTTTTCAGGACTTCATATAGGATTGTTTCAGATAATTTGTTTAATATGTTAACCAAAATTGCTTACTTTCCTTATCAATATCTCTATATTCCTTCTTTAGGAAGTTCAGGGTGGGTAGACACCGGGGTAGCTATGAAGGAATACTTTGAGACCACTTTAATAGAACCTCCGAAATGTATTACCATGCATTGTCTACATTATGTTTGGTTTTGGTCTTCAAGCTTTTTCATTTCTCCAACAACATTAAGCACTACTTCTCCTCTCTATATGCTTTCAAGTGTATATGGCTCTATCCTTACATATTGACTCATGGAATGTCAGAGGGCTTCAAAACAAAGCCAAAAAATCCCTTCTTTTCCACTTAATCTACAAATCCCAAGCTAATATATGTTTCCTACAAGAAATGCACATGCTCAGAGAAGATTGGAACAAAGAAAGGAGTAAGAATTGGGTTAAAAATATATTATCAGTGGGCAATCGTTCCAATTCAAAAGGTGTGGCCATTATAATTAAAAACAATTTCCAGGGGACTATTATAGAAGAGAAGTTTGATATAAATGGAAAATGGTGCTACTTCACTTCCCGATTCCACAATATTGACAAACCAGTCCTATTCTTCAATCTATATGGTCCTTGCGCCCACCAACATATTTTCATACTAGAGGTCTACAATATCCTTTCTTCATTCAAAGACCACTATATTATACCGGGAGGGGATTGGAACGCTGTCATTAACCCTGATATTGACCGTACTAGTAGATCTCCCTCTTACAATCATCAATCATCCATTGCCCTTGAAGAGTTAATCCTTGACCTTAGCCTTGTAGACCCTATCTCACTCATAGGATACTCTTCTAGAAATGAAATATACACATACTACTCAAAATGCTATAACGCATGGTCAAGACTGGATTTCTTCCTCATATCTAATACTCTCTCCCATCTGAAGGCTATCTTTTCCTTAGAGCCCAGATTTCTTTCTGATCACTCTAGAATATCCCTTAAACTTATTAATGATCCAAATATACCTCATATATCCAAACACAATAACTGGACTCTTAATAATAATTTGCTCTTCAACAAAACCGTAACTCGATTAGTTACTGAATCATTACTTGAAACAAACGTTAACATGGATAAATCGGACATTCCCCTTGACATCCAATGGGCCACTTGTAAAGCTTGCCTCAGAGGTATTCTAATCAATAAAGCTTTGCATCTTAAAAAACTCTATAGAAGCAAAGAATCTACCCTTAAATTAAAGATCCTTACTCTTGAGAATCAATATAGATTGAATCCGAACCTTAGCTTTTATGAGGAAATCCTAGACTCTCAAAAAGAACTACTTCACCTACACCAACAAAATCTTTCCATACAGGAACAAAGACTTCTGGCTACCTACTCTGAATGGGCACAAGTGCCATCCAAAGTTTTAGCAAGAATAATTAAAAATAATCAGGCTCTCCCCAGAATATCACCTATACACTTCGACAATAAGATATATAACTCTGATTATGAAATTACACAGCTTTTCACCTCCTTGTTTTCAAAGGTCTACTCTAAGAAAACAGACTCCCTGATCAATCAACATATAGACATTTTTTTAACTTCTGTTGAATTTCCCACACTTAATGAACAGCAACGGGACATCCTCTCTGCTCCATTAAGCCTTCAGGAAATTTCTGGTGTTATTGACAGACTTAAACCTGGCAAATCCCCTGGTCCAGACGGATTCACAGCTGAATTTTTCAAATCCTTCAACTCAGTGGTTGCTCCTATTCTTCTTAAGGTCTTTAACTATATAATAATGAATGGTATATCAGATTTGCATTGGAATACCTCAAAAACTATTCTAATCCTGAAAAACAACAAGGACAAAACTGATCCCCATAATTATAGGCCCATTTCTTTAATTAACGTCGATATTAAGATCTTAGCCTCTTTACTGGCCAATAGATTGAAAAAAGTTTTACCGTCGCTAGTCTCCTCGGACCAAGCAGGATTTATGTCTCACAGACACGCATGGGATAATACCCTGACACTGGACTCCCTTATACATTTCACCAAA
The DNA here is from genome assembly GCF_019279795.1 of Protopterus annectens. Classification (NCBI taxonomy): domain Eukaryota; kingdom Metazoa; phylum Chordata; order Ceratodontiformes; family Protopteridae; genus Protopterus; species Protopterus annectens. The sequence continues at coordinate 477,466,002 of NC_056737.1, read as the reverse complement.
AATGATAAAAACCCACTTTATGCACTAACTCTTGACGCGTCCAAAGCCTTTGACAGAGTAAACTGGAATTTCCTTTTTCAAACTATGACCTGTTTCAACATACCCACTGCATTTATAGACATGATTAAAGTCCTATATAAAGACTCTTTCACCCATTTATTTATTAATAAAAACTTATCCAAACCCATAAAGATCAAAAATGGTACAAGCAAGGGTGCCCCTTATCCCCCTTTCTCTTTAACTTATACATAGAACCACTTTTTCTATACATTGCTCAAAGTTCCTTTCATAGGATCCCTAAAGTTCTAAATGTTAAAGTATTATTGTCTGCCTTTGCAGATGATCTTGTTCTCTACTTTCAAGCACCTAACACAGACCTTACAAAACTAGTCAATTCTATCAATAAGTTCTCGTTGGCCTCGGATTATCAGATAAACTCCAAGAAAACGCACATCTTTCCTATAAACCCTTCAGCTCATAAACCTTATTTATTTCCTGATTCTTCTTTTCAGACAACCTTTGACATCAAATATCTTGGGATTCAGTTTGAACATAATCAACTTTCGACATTCCAAAATAATATGGCCAGAGTCTGGTCAACAATAATGCTTGATCTACGTAGATGGGAACTAATGAATCTCTCGCTCCTCTCTAAATCAGCGATAATTAAAATGAATATACTTCCTAGATCCTTATTCCAATTTAACACCAGGGACCAGATAATCCCCAAATCCTTTTTCTCCAAAGTCAACAAAGAATAGCCAAATTTATCTGGTTTCCCAAATCAGTTAGGATTTCATATTCCAACTTAACATCCCCTAAAAGTAAGGGTGGCCTAAGCCTTCCGAACCTCCATCTCTATTATACAATTATTTCTGCTAACGAACTCCTGTCTATTTCGAACTTAAACTTTAGCACATACAATTTTTATCCTAATTGGTCTAAACTTTGGTACCAACACATCTTATCCAAGAGGTTTAATCCAGTCGCCCTTCCTTTTCTTTCTATGGATGTTATAGATACTTTAAAATTATCCAAGTGTTTAAAACAAAAAGTTAACTCTTTTCAAGATTTGCTAAAACTCATTAAACTTGACAGTGTTTTCCCGTTATTTCAACCCCTTCACTTAAATCCTAATATTAAGTTAAATAACATGACAATTAACCTTTCTAATTTCCCTCTTATTAAAAACTTTAGAGTCTGGGATATTCTGAAATATAAAGATGAAACTTTCACTAATTTACGCAAAATTCTCAAGGTTAACTGTAAATACATAATTATTCTCCGTCAGTTGCGAGAATTAGTCACATCAAAATTTGTCCATATTAAGCCAAATAAACAAGCTTTCGCCAATATAGACATAGTCATTCAATCTCTATTACTTCCGGAGAAAATGCTCTCCAAATCATACAAACTTTTAACTTCCATAATTCATGATTCAGACTGCCTCTTCTCCAAATATTGGGATAAACACAACTCTCAAATATCTGAGAACCAGAAACTCTCTGCTATAAAAAATATACTTTAGACTATTCCCCCTTCAAGAAACTCTTCTACACCCAGTTAATGATAAATAACAATGCTTACTACACTCCCTCTAAATTGAACAAGTTTGATTCTAGGAAACCCTCCTCATGTCCATGTTGTTCCTTTCCAAATGCTGACCTCCTACATGTTCTATGGTCTTGCCACCATTCACATAAACTCTGGTCCTCATTGAAAATCCGCCTACAGAAAATGGGCTACCATAAATCCACTCTCTCTTGGGAGTTAGCAATCCTTCACATTCCCACTAGAGATCTTTCTAAATTTGACACTCGTGTTGGTTTTCATTTGCTCACTTATGAAATTTTATATCACCAAAAATTGGCTTGATCGTACTAAATTATGCTGGAATAACTTTAAGAATTTGGCCCATTCATACATCTCAGCACAGAAAACTATATTGAAAAGCCCTAAGAAGATTGCCCTCATCAAAAATGTTTGGGAAAAAGTTTTAGATCTCATTAGCAGTGAATAATAATTCTGATTCCTCCTCTGGTCATGTAGACCTTGTTTTCCTTTTCCTCCTATATACTTCTCCTTATCTGTATGTACCCTTTCAATGGTTGCATTTTGGTTAACACTTGTACATATTGTATATAATTCATTAGTTTTTGTTATTTGTGTTAGGTTTTATCATATTACATGTTTGTTTATGTTCTGTATTTTCACCTAGTTCCTAAATACCAATACTCAATACATTGTGTCTTTTTGTTGACATTTTATGAATCAATAAAAAGTTTTTTGAAAAAAAAAAAAAATCAAACATGGACATGCAACTAAGAAGAGAAAACATAGTTCAACAAACTGCTGCTTTCTGAATACCAACATTTTTTTATTGTACATGCATATAATTTTGCTTAACCTTTTGTGGTTCCCTTGGGAGCCAGTGTCTGCAGTGTTGCATACAACATGCTCAAGCTCACAGACAAGTCTGCCTGCAGCTGATGCAGCTGACATTTCATTTTCTCTACAGCCTGGACATAGTCAACAGCTAATGTGTAGTCAGAAACATCATAGATAACTACCAGACATGTGCCGTCTTCATGCTAAGCCATTGGGGATATGTGGGCTGCCTATCCCACTGGATATGAGGGTTTGTGTAACATCAATCAGCCTTGCTTTCAGAGACCTTCTAATGTGCAGTAGTTAACACAAATTTTATAAACATTGGACTCACAAATCCTACACCAATTTCTGGACATCAGACTGCAGCATGCGGTGCAACATATCTGGTTTTCATGGACAACAGAGGAGACTACCACCATGAGGGGGCATTCTACAACATAGCCTATTTTCTTAATGCCCTTGGGAAGACTTATTGCACTCAAACTGTTATCAAGGCCTTATCTTAACCACATAGTGTCCAGTATATCAAGTGGAAAAACTTCCACTCCTACCAGGAGGTTTGCAATGCACAAGGTACTGTATGTACCCTTCAAGTGGGTGCCATGATTCTTACATCTAGTACATGTATATCCTATGCCTTTGCTATATGTGGGTGACTTTATACACAGTCATCTAGTCAGCAAGGAAACACAGGGCCACACAGTGATAAGTGTACATTGGGCAGTTTTCAAATTATAACCCCACACCCACTTGTTTGCCCATTTTAGAATCATGAATAACACATATGCTCTTTTGTGTTTACTTTCATGATTGCATTAAATGTAGACTTATCTATCAGATTGTTATAATTTGGTTAATGCAACAAAGTTTCTTTGAATGTTTGTTTTAAATTTGAGTAGTCTTGAAAAATTTACAGCAAATGAAACAAAACATACTTACCATAAGATTATCATTTTCAGAACATATCATAAAGGACCACTTGAACTACTATATTACAACACAACAATGTCTGTACCCATCAATTACAGCCACTTTGACTGTGCACATTTCATGTCTGATTGTGGTAAAAATTGACACAGTAAAGTATTCCACCCTGCATTACACACATGCACTCTAGTCCTGCAAAGCCATAAGAATAGCTATTGATCATGCCATTAGTCATTTTCATTCACAGCCAATCTCCTATACCCAACTACAGACACATACATCCAACATTGTTGACTGTGTATACCTCAGATGTACAATGATAATAAAAAATAATGACCACAGTAATATATTTCAAGGTTGTTTCACACAAACCCACAGTGAAGTATTTCAACTGAATTCACACAAATGTGCACTAGCCCTATTAAGATATACTAAGAACTGTTTAAAATAAGTAAATAATAAGAGTGTAAAGTGCCTTTATCCACAGACAGTCCCCACCCCCTCACCTTGAGGTTATAACCACTTGGTTGTGTACACCTCAGATAAAACAATGGCCATAACAAATGTATTTCAACTTTCTCTACACATACCATAGCCACATTAAATATTCTAATTTCTCCAAACATACCATAGCGCAGTAAATATTCTAACTTCCCTAAGTTATACTAGTCCTGCAAATCCAAATAAGCAAATGACAGCAGTCCATCTTTTCCACCAAAAACGAAACCACACACCCAGCAATTACAGCTACTTTGTTGTCTGTGTACATTTTGGATGCCTATCTGTAATAAATTACAGAGCAGCTTTTATTTTATTTCAGTTCTATTGTACACAAACAAGCAGTTACTTGCCAACCAACTAGCAAAGTACACACCCTTCAAAGCCATCCCCTACCCATATCTGATTGCTTGCCAAAATTAGAAATAAAAAAAACTCATACTGCCATCATTGGTACTGTCGCTGCATTGTGATAATCCCTTTAGTATTTAATATTCACAGACTTTCTACTCCTTACCATCCTTAATATCTAAATTATGGGACAGTAAGGAGAAGAATTTATGCGAGTTCACTGGTGAGGTGCATCTGACTTCTCCCATAGGGGACCTGCCTGTGATACTGAAAAGAAAAGTAACATGCATTCATACTAAAGGAAGTTGAGAAAAAAAAACTAATTTGCAATAACTTTTCCAGTAGATGCATCACCTGCATAAATGTAAACAATATTTGCTATATTCCAACCTTTTGATTAAGAAAATTTAATTTGATACTTTGTGGAAGACGTTGTTTATGTTCATTCAGAGGCTAAACAAATTAAGCAACTTTGATTTATAATTATTGACCATTGCTCAAAACACCATTGTCAGGTGACTATGACTGGCTCTGTGCAAACCTTCTGCAGACGTCCTGCTAAGTTACAATCCACTATACAACTGTGGCTGCTTTGAATAGGGGTTCCATGAGACACTTTAAGTAAAGAAACGTGGAGTTTATTTACTTAAAATAATAAAATAAATGGCCGATAGTACCCCACTTGAAAGCAACCACTTACATGGCTCCCTATTCTAGTACTGGCCAAGGGTTCTCCTAAGGCTATTGGCTTGACCAGCCACCTGATTCTCCCCAATATAATCCACGACTGATGCCACCTATAGAGTCCATGATAGTGCACAACAATAAACACAGTAGTGGACACAATTATGAGTGGCTTGCTACCCGAGTGTTGTTGGTAATGATAGATACAGCTTGGAACCCTAGCTGGTAATGATAGATACAGCTTGGAACCCTGGCTGATAACCTCCACATGCAGTGCCTAGACCATTATGGAAATAATGTATAGTACCACATTGATTTCAGATATATAACATCATTGAACATGAGTATGAACTGATGAAGTCCTGCTTCTACTTCCTGAATACATCTTTCAACACACTGCAATATGCACTGAAGTCCTGCAAGTTATTTGTTGCCTGCATCATGCTTCATAATATGACATTACAAAAAATATTAATGTAACATGGGGAAAATGTAGAACTAAAACTAAACAGAGGCACCAAATACTGTATTCCTCTGAAGGCATTGAGCTAAGGTACCAGAACACCATTAAAAGCTTTGCAGTATTCGGTGGCTCTATTTGTTTTTTGTTTTTTATGTGCTATTTCTATTGGTGATTTTGAGAATGTAGAAATGCCTGACAAACCTGTGGCAGCAGTGGACCAAGATCTGAGTCATAAGTCAGAAGAACTGGCTGTGGCCAGTTCACAAGACGCAGTGGGAGCCGTAAGTGATGGCACTGGCAAAGTGGTAGCATCCGGTCCAAAACTATGGGTTAAAACAAAATTAATATAACAGAAATGATGCATGCAATAAGACAACAAGGCTTTGCACTACCGTATACTGACTGGCCATACCCTGCATAAGACATTCCCATATTCATGCAGGACAGAGATGTGGACAGGGCACAATCTTTTGCATTGGTGGCAAGAGGTATAGTGACAAAAGACTGGAAGGCTAACATAGGTGTAAGGCTATTGGGTGCTGGATGTGGTAGCTACACACATGGCGAGGAATTTGGGGGAGTAATCACATCAATCAGTAATCAGGTGGAGCTTCCATGGGTATAGAATGCTGGCTGAGTGTTCCATGTTGTTTTGAAATGTCAGGACTGGAGGTATCCTAAAAAGAGATAACATGCCATGTTGGGTGTGTGTTTAAGGGAACCCTACTGTGTTATTTGGGCAGAATACTAGTATCCACAACCTTGAGAATAAGCAGGTAGGTGTTATTTACATTTGTGTTATATCAGAATGTGATGGCATTGAACACAGGGATCTTGATTGGCCTATTCAGTGGGGGTGTTCCCATAATGGAGCAAGAACAGTATGGGCCATGTCCCTGGGAGAGTGTCACAACCTAGGCAGAGGTAGCTATGGATAGTAAAATCATTTATGGAGTGGCTTGTGTGTGCTATCTGTGTATACCAGGCATATGATCACACAATATACATTCATCCCTTAGCATGACCATGGCAGCCAGTTCTACAAAAAAAACAAACAGATGCACCAATTAATGACAGCTGGGCTGCTGTCACCATCACCACCCTCACTAGGCATGGTTGCTCCGGGTCCTGGTTCCTGTGTCACTCTGTATATATTGTAGAATGCCCCACAGTCCATATAGCAGATTCAGGTCTTCACAGTGGTCATGGAGATTACTAAACATCTCTGAGATGGTAGAATTAGTGACAGTCTGTGCCTTAATGTCAAGAGTTACCCAGGTCAGGAAATGTTCAGGAGTCATGGTCATGCCAGCCACCTATGCTCCTTCCTCTGAGGCACTGCAGCCCTCTGATATCATCTATGGTGGTGACACCTGTGTAGCAGAGGTAGGGCTGACATGGAGGAGATGACTGTCACTTAAGATAGGCAATACTGAAGATTTATCCTGGCCTGCCACTATCACTTCAGCTGTGAGGGATGTGCATGGCTCTCCACTCTTTGCCAGACTGCGCTATATGCATGGTGCCAACATCATCGGCCTCCAGTGACCTGCCAACATTAGGCATCTGGGTCCTGCTATACTAGATCCTCTCCCAGTGGAACTTGTGAATTCATACATGTAAAATACCTGTAGCAGTGCTGGTACTTACTTGTGACTTCCACCAGCACCACCACCACATGGCACAGACTGCAATTTGTTTGTCCTATTCATAACTTCTGGGCATATAAGTGCCTTATGGTGTAGTTTATTGCTGTTGTAGCTATTATGTCCCTGGATGATAACTACATGTGTGTTTGTCTGAGTAAATCATACATGGGTGAAAGTCACTGACTGTTCTATTGAAATTGCACATGCTACTAATCACCTGAAGTATCCCATAGAGATAATCAGCCACTTGTCACCAGCCTGGCTCCCAGGTATGAGGGTTCTCTCACCTTTCCCCAGTGAGGGATACTCAGAGACACCATTGTGTTAGGGTCCAGCCCCAGTGATCAGCCTATTTGTGGCAATTTCCTGTGTGTTGACTCTGGCATATATTAGCATATCAGTGGTCTTGTGATGTAACTGGTGTGCTGTCTTATTATGGCTACCCACTGCACTAACATCATGCAAAATTCACTGTCACACCTGTACCCAGAAGGTCTTGTTAGACTTTCCCTTTAAGGACACCTAGACCATGTGTAGTAGGCCAGTAGAAGCAACTTTGTGGCAAACCTCTTCAGCAACTGCTGTTCATTCAGTCTCATGCTAGAACAGGTACGCCCGTGGGTTTCACATGTGTATCAGTGCATGTATGCCAACAGCTCAAGTGAGCCAGCATTGGCCTCCAGACTGTCTCCTGCAACTTTGTGGTAGCCGCATTTTCTGAAACATGCACTAAAGGTTCATCTTCCCCTGTAACATGTCATGCTGGATGTATGCATAAGACACAGGCTGTAGACAGCTATATACTGAGACAACAATCTGTCCTGCTTGTCCCCTGTGGCTTGTCAGAACTCCCCTGCAGGACTGGATTTGTTCTGCCAGTTTACTACATGCAGTCATACGTAAACTCCTCACACTCACACACACACACAGGAATGCAATATGTCCTACTTATCTCAGTGTGCTATCAGGCTGAGACACATCAGCTTGTTAATCTGCTTGTCATAGCTGGTACTGTGTTACCATGCATACCATTGTCGTGTGGCAGTGTGTGCTACTGCAATGCCACCTTGAGTGATGAGTCAAGTCCTGATGTCCATTGCCTGTTATCTTGTCATTTTCCCTATGTGGCAGTACTCTCTGAAATCTGATTTATTCTAATACTTCATGTTGTAATGAGGTCAGCTCCCCTACACATGCTCAAGTTGAAATTGCTCAAACGTCAGTAGCATGCAGAAAAAATAGCCTAATGCCGAACTCTGTTTTCCATAGGAAACCATTGTTGGTGCAATGTTTAATTGTTCACTGGCAATGATTCACTTGTTTTGGGATTTCTCACTTCTTCATGTTGGTGCAACCATGGAGATGATGTATACAGTTTGGGGTTGTAGGAAGACTTGCCCCCCCCAAAAAAAAAATATAAAACTAAAAATGGATTTTTTTCCCCTTCTGAATTTTGGGTTTTTTTTTTTTTTTTGTCCTTTCAGAACATCAACTTTCTGGAAGCTGGCATTTCATAGTAGAACCAATGTGGCCTCTTACACAATGGCAACCCTGGTTTTTATCATACCAAACAGGACTCATAGCACCAAGAACATTACAGTGAACATTTCAGAGTCATTCTAATAACACAGTGTATTATTACCCATGTTCTATGCTATAGGGCCCTATCCTAGTAGTGCATGGGCTGAGGTTACTAGAGTGTGTGCAGGTGCGCCTAAGGAACATGGATGTGCTCCTTTAACTTTGTGGTACTCTAATGACCATGGCCATCATTCTACCCCATTGTCCATCAAGTGTGCTGGTTGGCACTGAGGTCATATAGGCTGTGCTCGCCTGTTTCCCCTTGCTGCACTAATGGCATCCTGCATCTCACTACTGACTTATTTTTTTGCGCTACTATTGATGGGCATTGAGCTACTTGACTGCCTGTCAATGTACATCACATGTTGCTCATGACATGCCCTGGCTACAATTTTAGCTTATGGACTTAAATAGATATGGCACCACTATGATCAGACTCTGAGAGGTCTGCTGCCTGGTGCATCAGAGAATGCAGTATCTTTCATTTGCTGCACAGGGATCATTAGGAGTAGCTGGGGACTATGTGGGTCCTCTTCATAAAACTGAGTGCATGGTACCAGCTTACTAGGGATGTGAGAAATGCCACTGGCATCTCTTACTCTGGCAAGCAGTGCCGACTTAAGTACAGTGACCTAAGGAGGTGCCACTCAGACTTCATTTTTTTCAAATATTTTAGTTTTCTAATACCAGGACAGGAATGACACAGTTCATGGAATTGGTATTGCTTCACTCATGATACTGGCTAGTGCTGCTCTTCTCAGCTCCTACAATGTACCCCGAATCACCTATGTCTGTAGTTCATATGGATTTATACATATTGGTAATATGTAGAAGTATGCTTGAAAATCTTTTATTAACAGCGTTACTCCTATTATTAGCAATAGATGGGAGTGTTTGTTCCATACTGTTCAACTTTCTACTTGCATACCCTGGCATTTTCTCTTAGTACACAAGACACTATAATCATTAACTGTTATTTTTGCCCTTTTTTATCCTTTGACTATTATATGTTTTTCTTGCTTCTACTTTCTTAGCTGTTGGAATTAGATGATCGCATGTGATCAGAACATCATTTTCCACAATTCTTTGTGATACAAATAGTTGATAAGCATTGGAAAAGTATATGTTGTATTATTAGCATAATCCCAATGCCACAGCATTGCCAGTTTATTGTACCTTTCAGTATATAGACCCCCCCAACCATAAATATACCACAATCAGCAGCAAGCAGGCACCTGTTTCTAATTCAGAACCTACACTTTGTAAACCAACATTTACATAGTCCACATCCAAGCAGCCATTAGCCTATCATAGTTTGCTTTAAATTCACCTCTCCTTAAGCATTAAATGTATCAAATCTTGGTCAACATGGTTGTTCTAGAAAAGTTCTATACTTGCCACTACAGTTATGAGCTTTTTAGTTTCCTTCCATTTCTTCTGGTTCTGGTCTTTATATGTTTTTTGGCTACTTCTGGTTTGATTTTTTTTTATTCCCACTCCTTTCTGAAATACTTCTACTAATCTGAACAAAAATGTCCTCTTGGACTGGTCTCTTCATAGATATATCTCAATTATCCAGAATTTGGAGTGACATATCTAATGAGTTCTTAGACCTTCGCTCCATATCTACTAAAATTTAAAACAGTATTTTGAGAAGATCTCCATTAATATTACCAGAACTTAAGTGCCCTAATTTGAGGCATTTTTTTCCAAATATTTTTTTGCTTGGTCTGTATATCTGGAGATAAAAGTTGAGAACTATTAACTGATTGAAGACCTATACATAAAGAAAATTTCTAGGAGGCCTATACTTCCTTAAGACAGAGGAATATATAGTCTTAACATGTACTGCTTTTTATACATCATTTGCTAAGCATGAAGCAGTTCTCTTGTTTTCTTGCCGTACTGAGATGCCACTTTTTTTGGAGTCAGTCAATCACACAAAAGCTGCGAGTTAAAGAAGAAAGAGCAAGCTGATTCATACCATAAATATTCCTAGATGTCAAGGAAGTTTTCAAAATTAATTTTAGTTTTCTTTTCTAAGATTTGTTTTCATTTGTTTTTTTTTTTTTTGCTTTATTGCTGACTCTTTGTCTATACCAAAAATATTTGGACACTTAACTTTTGTCCAATTTTGTATCATATCCATGTCCCAGATTGATATTTTCTTGGTGTTTAAGTTTTCCTGCTATTAATGTTGTTTTTCTACATTTATCAAGATGTCTTTTGGTGGAAAGAAGAGGTTGTGGAGTGACACCCACCCTTTTACTGTAAAGGGTCCATTTTGCTTTGGCACTATACAGAAGGCCCATAATCTGTAGTTGTAATTGCCTTCTGTATTCAGGGATATGTTGAGCTCATTTGTGTCTGTTTTAAGTTTTACAACACCAAAGAAGATAGAGGAACATCTCTTGTCAGTGGAGGCAGGCCATGCCCTCCAAGCAACAGGGAAAGTATGGTGTGTTGCTAGCATTGATGCAATATTGTAATAAAAATAGAGAAAATATCTTTGAGCAACTGAATTTCTTATTTCCCCGTAACTGTTTGTGTTATTTGGTTATGCTGATTTTGCCTTCCAGTTACTGCTATAGCATAATACATTGTATCTCATGTGACTGAATTGATGTACTTGTGTTATTTTTTTTTAGTATTTCATTGCCTTTGTCATATGTTGCTTTGCCTATCTCCATTTCGGGCACCATTTTAACAAACTGTGCCACATTTTATTGACCATTTGTATTTGTGTCCTTTTTTCCCTTCTTATATTTTTCCAGCACTTTATTATATTGCTTCATTGGTTATTTTTTCTACATTTTCTTCTTTTGCAGGATCAGTTGTGGTACAAACTTAAAGTTGGGAGGGGGGACAGATTGGTGGATGGCACCAGACAAAGTAAAGTTAGCTACAATACTGGCTGATTTATGAACCATTCTGTCTAGTTTTATTTCCTGATGTAGGCTGACATCGCTTATTCTAGTATTAGCTGCACTACTGGACTCAGAGAAAAACAAAGTCAAGAATTCCTGACAGCATGGTAAGTGAGGTACAGATACCCACAGGAGCCTTTAGGTTACAGAGTACAGGAAGCAAGTCTCTCCTACTAAATAAGATTTTTGATACCGGAAATAATTTTTCTTAGGAACCAATGTATTTTTTTCAAATTGATTTATATGTCTATAGACATTTGTCGATGGGTGAGCTATATTCTATAATGGATCTAAACCAGGGCAGAGTATATGGGAACAATAACTTCCATGGATTTAGAAGAGATGCCTTTGGTAATTGGAAGATATGGAACAATTTCCCAACTACAGTTGCCATATGCTGATAAAAGAAAAGGGAACTTTCAACCCAGGTGCCCAGGTCTCTAATCACTGACTCACTTGATAGCAGGATGCTAATGATGTAGCAGATAGAAGAAAATTGTTTCCCAAAAGGGATAATAATGCATTTCTTGGCATTAAATGTAATGCCTTTTTCAGTGCTAGTTGTCCATCCTCTTATCAGTATGTGCTGTGTCACTACCTCCTCTGTCAGTCTCTATCTTCATCTGTTTGTCTGCTCCTGCTTCTTTACTTACTCTTCCTTTCCACCCACACCTTCCCCCTGCTACTTCCCTACCTCCTCAACTCTTCTACAAAAAACACAAAATGAGCACCTCTCCCCCCCAAAAAAAATGCCTGCCATCCCCTAGTCTCCACCACTCTTCCCCTTCCATTGCTCTTCCTTGTGTTCTTCTGCTAGCCCCTTCCCTATTTCCAGCTGTACTATCACTCCATTTATTTTCCATTGATATAATGGGATCAGAAGGCACTTTGCTATGTGGGGACAAATGGAAGTCTACACATGGCCTCTGCAACAGTTATGGAATGTTTCATGTGCATGTGAGCGTACACACACACACACACACACACACACACACACACACACACACACACAGAGTGCACACTACCTGCATACTGATATCCAGAGGTCATGTGATCACTCACAGTTGATGAGTTACTGCCATATTCACAACTGTGAAAAGACATTATGCAGTGCTGTCCTGACATTATTTTACTTTTGGAAATACTACATGCCTGAGCCGTATTGGTCTGTGTTGCTAATTACCAGAGAGTGGTCAGATTATACATCTTTCTGAATTCACCCCTCCAAACTCCTTGAGATCATGAAGACTCAAACTTGGATAACAACAAAAAATTCTAAGAGCTACCTTTCTGCATTACATATTTAACACATTCTAGCAAACAAAAATTAAACTAAAAGTTAAAATTTCACATACACATTGCTTAGCTAAGCAGTATAAGCTGTCATTCACAAATTCTCAAATTCTGCTACATATTATAAGAAGGGAATAATCTACAATAGTTATATTTCTTTAATGAATGATGCAAACAAAAGTAAATGCATTGCCAAGTGTATACCTGCTATAAAAGGTATAAGCAGAGCTGCTTGCAGTAACCAAGAAGTACAGAAACTTTAACATGAGCAAATATGAAAAAAGCACCCAACAAATAAGCCTTGTTCTGAAAAAAAAAAAAACAAATTAAGGCAAATCTGTCATTTAAAGATTCTGAAATGGTTATATATCTGCAAATATAAATTTCATTTTCTGAAGGACAGATCTGATTTTAGCCTGCAGGTTTAGAAACAGTTAAGTTGCCAAGTTAGAATTTTGCTTCAAATGAAACTAGAAATGAAGTACAAGAGCTCCATTCCATTGCATTTCTGTTCACAATCAAAGCTGGTCTTATGAGGAGATTCAAGGTTGACTTCCTTAACACCAAAAACACAACATGCTGAGACTGGTAACAACAAACATTAGATGACTGCAACCTGATCCCGGGAACTTGTAGGAATGCTTTACAATCTGAGTATAGCACACAGGATGTCTTAACTTTCCTGTAGACATGATCTAATTTAGCAGTATATCACTATTCAGGGCTAAATACATTAACAGCAACATGCTGTCTGTGACCTTTTCCATAAACATTAATACTTCTAATACTTCGCTAAACAAAAATTTAGAACTGACTGCAGTCTTTCACAAAAAGACTGTCATAGTAAACAAATCACCAACATGGGGGAATTTGAATACTATGAAAATTAATAAGAAAAAACAAACACTTTTGAAAATATAAAACATTTCCAACAAGAAGGAGCAAAACCAATTTAAGATCACAAATATTTTTCAGATGCACAAAAAGAAAGAAGGCAAAGGATGAAATAAAGCATAGTTTGGTAAAATATAAAAATGAATTTTGCAACTATATAAATTCCTATAAAACTAACAACTAATCTTTATCATGGACAGAAACATTAGCTGAACCCATTGGGAGAACCAGTGCATTTAATGACTTTTTCCTCAAACCATAACAGCAACACGAAGAACTCACTTGAAGCTTAATCATTCAACTTACTATTTGATGAACTTTGTCCAATTATAACTCAGACTTGATTATAGTATACAGAAGAAAACATAGATAAGTATGTTGCCTGGGACTGATAACATTCCCGTTAAGTTGTTCAGTCTTAAATCTGAGCTTGGTCTCCTGCTACAATTTATATTTGCTAGACTGAGGTCTGAAATAGGATCAGTAAGTGTAATACTGGATTGCTTTAGTGCTATTTTTAAAAATGGCATAAAACACGTAACTAACTATAGACTAATTAGTATTACATCTTGGGCAAGTGTTTTAAGAGATGCGTTCCTGGAACAATGAAGCTAGGAGGAGAATGATGTTCAGGAATCTGACCTGTATCAACATGGTTTTGTTAAAGGTCACATGCTACGAATATGATATATTTCTATAAGAAGGTCAAAACTGCAATGGATCTGGGGATAATATGTGGTGCAATCTTCCTAGATTTATCTAAGGCTTTAATGCCCTTCTTCATATCACTACTATTAGATCACTAAATTAACTATGGATATAACCCTCATCTGATAAGGTGGATAAGAAACTGGTTAATGGATGGACAATGTATTTAACCTATCATTTGCAGGCATACCTAGGCATTCTTTTTGAATGAATCAATTTGCTGATGATTACAAAAATTAGTTTTATAGTAGTCAGCAAAAGAGACTATGAAGAAATTAATATGCATTTGTCAGCTATAACTTTGGGCAGCTGAATTAGTATTACATTTTAATACTGGTAAGTGCAAATCTATGAGTTTTGGAAAACCCTATATTTCAGGACTAATATAAATTGAGTACTACTATAGCAGAAAAAAATTAATAGAAAAATCTTGGGATTACAATCTCTAAATCTTTCATTCACAAAGCATGTTGACATTATTGTAAATTGAACAATGTGGCAAACTAGTCTATTAAGGAGTATCATAACTAGAGATGAGGCTTGTATGTCTGATCTGTACAAGACTTGTACGCAACCTGTTCTAGAGTACAGCAACTCATTTTGTGGTTATACTTCTGGGCAACTTAAACATCTAGAGTAGGTCCAGAAAAAATTTACAAAAAGAATCGTGTCAGTTAAAAACTTAACATATGTTGGAAGATATAATCACCTAAACATATTTTCTGTTCATTACGTTATTATAGGAATATCTTAATACTGGCATATAAAGCATTTCACATGAAATTAAGGGAAACTAAGTTTAAAAATTAAAGAATTGCATAAATACAAGCAAGCACAGGAAAATGAATTACTGTAACGGTAACTATAAATTACAAAAAAGTGATGAACTGTATACCACGTACATAGAATAGATTATCATTCTCTGTTCTTGAGTCAGATACCACAAAGTCATTCCTGAAGAATCTAGAGATATGGGTGGAAGATAAGGCCTTTTCAACAGATCTTGTGGAGACAAGAGTTCCTTGTTGGCCTATGGGCCCCAATTCAGCAATCAACTTACTGAACTTATGAATAAAGCTCTCACTCAGTCCAGGGATGCCTAGCTCTCAAACCTAGAAGGAGCAAATGACCCAGAGGGACATAAAGTGGAGCCAAATGGCAAAGTCCTACAGATAAATATGGCACATACTGCTTAACAAAACATATATGAAAATATAAGGGTGCAGTTTTTAAGGCCCTCATCTTTCTGCATAATGTGAAATAAACATTAAAGGTTAAGAACAGTGATTTATTTGCCTAAATTAGTATTTACAGTGCTGGTGGTGAAAATATTGGCACTAAGTGATTTGGCCACATTAATGCTGATGTGACACCCCATCTCCATGTGGAAATGGGGTCCATGATGACCACAGTTTGATACAGACACAAAACAAGCTAACTTTGAAAAGGCCAGATAGATGACCATTATCTTAGGTGATTAAGAGCTATCTCAGGAAGTGTACTATTTGACATACATAATGTTATATGTGGGATTTTATATATTATACAGCTGAGGCTTAACTCTCATAAGCAGTCATACCAACTGAGCGCACACACACACACACACACACACACACACACACACACACACACACACACACACACACACTCCTATAGCTATAATATCAAATTTACCTCTCAAAAGCCTTATCTATTTCACCAAAAACTGTAAGAGTTAATACCTCTTACACAACACACAACTCCCACTAAGCATCCTAAGCCACACATGGATACACAACCAGTGCAATGTGCCACAAAGTAGAGCTCATAATAAACTGTATCAAATTACTTGCCAAAGAACCAGATTGAATACTTCCTAAAAACTTTAATATGAAGCGCTTTTCATCTTGCCTTTTAGCAAGACTTCTTCAGATAACAAATACTTTCAATACTACAAGTTATATACACATTAAATTAGTCACATGATCAATTTAAAAGCAATAAAGCACACACTTTTTCACTACAACCCTCCCATAACCCTCCCATAACATTCCATCTGGCATTTAACCCCTCAGCTCCCATTATGCAAACTTTTTTTACTCATTACATACAATGTAAAAAATTGTTATAACTTATATATGCATACTTATACTAATTTATAACAAACTTACTTTCACACAATATACTTCATAATACAATTATTTATAAATTAGCACAAATTAAACTTAATCTATTTAAGCTTCTCAACTTTAAAATATAGAAAATGGAACACATTTCGTTCAGACCAGGGTAATGATATGCATCAGTACGAAATTGACACAACAGTTCCAATCTTTTTAGCAACAATGTTTTTGGTCCAGCCCTTCCATCTGGTATGATGCAATCTATTGCTCGGAATTTAAAATGATGTTGTGGGTATTCTTTTATATGCCTTGCTAAGGTGTTCTCCAATTTTAGTTTACTAATAGCATATTGATGTTCGTAGACTCGTTCTCTCAGTCTTCCCTCTGTTTAGCCTATATAGAAAGCTGGGCAACTTTGGCACAAAGCTACATACACCACTAGCTTAGATTGGCAATCTAGCTTGTGTTTTGTCTTATAACGTTGCCCCCTGATGCTAAAATTCTGCCCTGAAATGATTAGAAAAAACTAAAAGCTGTATCTACCCATATACCCAGGTCCTTAAAAAGAATCTACAGTTTCAATCACTGTATTTTGTACTAAACATTCACATTTCAGTTTCATGTCTTCCAAATCTCATATGCTTAGTTTTTGATGTATTTATCAGCATATTATTCTCATGTGCCCAAATGGTCAATTTAGTCAAGTTCTTTTACAGACATGCAGTATCTGTAACACACAGAATCAGTTTACCCAATTTCAGGTCATCTGCATTGACTGTAGAGCACCTCAGATTTATTTATTTATTTATTTAATATTTGAAACAGATGAAAAATATAGGTCTGAAAGATACAATCTAAACAAGCAAGGGCCTAGGACAGAGCCCTGTGGGACACCCTGACTGTAACCAAGGATTTCACCTGTCCAGTTGCTGTACGATACTTGCCATGTCCTATTTGTAAACCAAGCAGCTATCCATCTTATCAAGAGTACGTCAATACCTAGTTACCTAGTTATTCTAATTTATTGATCAGTGTTTTGTGTATGACCCTATCAAATGCTGAAGTTAAAGCTATATAAATCACATCACAGCACAATTTTTCATTCATATTTTTATAGAACATCATGCTACAGGTGGTAATAGATCTATTTTCAACATATCATGCTGTTATATAGTTTCAAGTCCCATCCTTTCCAGTTCTGACGATAACTTATCCAATATTTCCTTCTCCATTATTTTTCCACAACATGAAAGTAGACTTAAAGGTCTATATGACTCTAGGTTTGTCTTCCCCTTTCCCATAAAGACAGGTTTAATAAGCACGTCTCTTATTGTGAGGAATATAGCCTAATAAATAATAGATATAATGGTACTGTAAGTTCTTGCTGAAGCGTTCTCAGGTCAGTATTACTAATTCCATATCCTCTCTGTGCTTTGTTTGGATCCAGTTTGCACAGTTCCTTTTCAATATAATCTAATTTGATTCCAGTATCTGAGGTTACCTGGATGTCACTAGAACAACTTATCACCCCCTTTGTGGAGCCAAACTGTTTTGCACATGATTTTGTAAATATATCTATAATCTGTTGTGTCTGAGAATAAATTTTAGAATCTACACACAGATTATTAGTTTGTATGTCTTTACTCCTTCCACATCTTATGCATCTATAAAATGTTTTCTTTTTATTAAGCTGGATATTTTTATATAAATTTTCTCACTACTCACCTCCTGCCCTCACTACTTTATGGTGTTCATCCTTACTAACCCCCAGGCGTCACAAAAATCAAAACTTGAGCAATGATATAATAAAGCAGCTAAATTTGCAGCAAATTCCCCTTTCAGAACCCACCACTGTACAGTACTAAAGAACCTACATTGGTTAGAACTACCCCATCAGCTAACAAATACACAGATTCTTACCACCTACAAAATTATCCAACATCCGTTTGTACAGCACTAAATACCATTCTACACAACTGTGTACCTAATCAGTCATTATGAGCCAGTGACCAAAAACTCCTCTCTATCCACACACCAATGAAATCTGCTGGGCATGGTCTGTGCTCTTGCAATGATACTTAAGGGTTACAACCGCTTACTAATATCCATCAGATCAATACCCTCCCTTCAGTCCTTTAAAACTATTATAAAAGACTTCCTAGCCAAACTATGGCTCTGTTCTTGCTCAACTCTGGGATAAACTATATCTCTAAATATTAACAAGTACCTATTAACAAGTACCTGTTCATAACATACACCTTCTTGCTCTCCGTTCTTCACTCACTTCCTTACTTCAGTCTATTTCTCGCCGTTCTCTTAAAAATATGCCATAACCCTGTTTTTTTCTCTAACTTCATACTGCAATTCCTGTTTGTTTTATACTAACTTTCCATTAATTTCACTGCAAAGTTGTTAAAATTTCTCTAAATATTAAATCATTGCCATAGAAGTTGTATCTATACTTAATCAACATTTTCGTATTACATCTAATTTGGTATAATTATTTAAAATGTAGATTTTTTTTTGTATTATTTTTGAAGACTGTAAAATTGTTCTTAAAATGTTTTTGTAATGCTTCAGAGCTTTTCTCCCCGAGCCTCCACTGAAAATGGGCACCTACCCAGTCATACTTTCCCAGTAATCAAATGTCAATAAATAAATAATTAATACATCAGAATTTGATAATGAGACAATATGAAACAGATGTCATAGAATAGTAATAGGGTTTTCACCCCTCTGAAAAAATTTAAATATTGCATCAAGTTAAAGCACAGAGAGGTGACTCAGTGACATTGTAGGAAATTAATCTAACAAATGAAGCACCACATTGTCAGTGATCTTGGGCTATAAACAGGATACATAGAACATAGGCTGTTTCAACATTCTATCATCATAAATCAAAGAGTCCAACCAGAAGCAGGGACCTAAATCTTCAAACTAGATAAAACATAGTGGAGAGAGGCTCATCATTCAGCACTTTCTCCACCACTGGAATAAACTCTTTCTGCAGATTAAGCAGTGTGATACAACATAGTCATTCAAATATGAAATGGGAGAGTGAATGGGTATTCATAAAATTCATTCCTGGCTTGACTGACTCAGCCCTCATCAAAAAGGAGGTATGGTCTAAGGGTGGGTACTGGCAAGGCATACATGGTCAGAGTTACCTTGCATTTCCTATAAACCTTCTTAGGCAGCTAAGCGGCACATTAAATATGTGTAATAAAGTCAAATACATTGTATATGTAGGGCTGCAGGGAGGCCTAGCACTGAGGGAGTCAATGAAACCTTCAACATCAGTTATGCAAAATATAAGCATTTGTTTAATGTGCAGTTATACCTTATCTTGACTACTATTCAAAAGAGTTTAATTGGTGAAAATGTGCTAAGAAAACTAGGTGCAAAATAATCAAACTACTTTATATCCACTTAGGAGCAGCTCAAGATAATACCAGCTGTTAAGCAACTCGTATGGGAGTATAATATCTAATGATTAAATTAATTTCTATGCCCCTCCAAATAGGGGAGGTCTGGCATTTTCTGACATCAAATTTTATCCCCAGGCAGCCCAGCTAAAAGGTTTCTTGTACTGGTTATCAATATGGCAAATGAGAGAATGACTGAAGTAGCAGATGGCCCACATTTAGAGTGACAGTGGGGGATGAGATAGAGCTTTCAAGGGCTTTCTACCTTCTGTTGTAGTGATACTGCTAAGGTTCAAGTCTGCTAAAAGGAATAAACTGCATGGTTGGCTCCCCCTCTGGACTCTAATCAGAGCAACCACAAGGTTACTCCCTCCTCTGAAGACCAAAGGCTGCATAATCTGGCAATACCAAAGATGTACATAATGGGAACAATTTTCCCCAGAACTGCATCTAGAGCCACTTGAAATATTTTGCACAAATTGGGATATACGCATCAACATTTTTAGTGTTTACACTTAAAATAGTTGTAGAAGTATGAGATGGGAGCAGGGAGGTGCTGAGGCTGCCTGTGCCCCTCCTTGATTTTCCCTTATAAGCCTAGTCTTCAGAAAGCCCTTGTTCCCACCTGACTACAAGTACAGTTTGCAAGACTTGAATGAATATTCTACACATGCTTCTGGAAGCTGAAAAATCTGATGTCTATGTTTAGTCTCACACATGGCAATGCAGTCTCTTAGGTGATATCAGTTTGGACAGAAGTACATACATGGATTGATGTACCTCAAAGAAGTTGGTAATGTGTCCAATCTGGACAGTTAGCTGCTGGATTTATTTGGCTTTCATCTGCTTGAGCAACTCTGTTGTGGAAATTTTATTCATGCTCCTGATAACTATCCAAAACAGAACTGGCTAGTCAACATTTCCACTGAAATCTTCCTTTAAATAATGGTCGATCAGTTACAACATCCAGTGTCTGAGCACATCATGCAGACACTATTTTTAATTTCTCTCTTTGTGCTAATACTTCTGATTGGTCTCTCTACATTGCTTGACCTTACTGTTAGAGCAACAGTAGAAACATAGACAGAAATCATCCATGTCACTACCTATGTGCTAATAATATCCAAAATTGTGTAGACTATCCACAATAACGTTTTCTTAAAAACAGAGATCATGCACATCTGGTTACTAAATTGGGGTCTTAAAGTAAAGCACACTACACCAATGAGAAAGTTGCAAAGTTACAGTTCTTGGTACTTTAGGAGACCCTTCTTCACACTGAACAGGCAGCCAGTTAATTGCACTCATGTTGCAATTAAGTCTTACTATTTAGTTTGCTCTGCGTTAAACACAAGAACTGCCTTCTCCTTTATATATGACTTTTGCTTTAAAACAGGATGAGGACCAGTCTATGTATCTTCTTTTCAGCTCTACATAAAATGGTGCCTTCATCCCACCTCTGCTAGCGAATTCAATGGTTCTGCTGTCTCTTCTATCATAGACTTTAGATAAGCAATTGTATCCTGAGCATCAATAGAAGTTCTACCCACCAGTGCAGAAAGACTAAGGTAAACAGTGTATAAATAAACAAAAATGGATCCTCCCGATTCAACATTCTCTTATGTCTCACTGGAACTGGGCTCATTTGTGTTTAGCTACTGAATAGTCAGTCATTTTCCACTTAAGCTCTCAGACACCTATCTTTACGTAGCTTCACTGGTTCCCATAAAGAATCAGCATCTGTTTCTTAACATTAGAACAGACTCTTGCTATATGGAGCTTTTATGATTTATCTGAACCAGACTCTCTGGAAGAAATGACCAATATGCTAGGTGCTACTGCATGAGCTGGGCACAGTCTCTCCTTTCAATTCTTTCTACTTCTCCATCTATACTTAAATTTGTCTGCAAAGCCTAATCTTCCAGGTCAGTCTGTTTACCCTGTAATATTCCTAGTTTGACTTCCAAATGTACAAGCCTGCCTTTCACTGCTTTATTCTCTTTCTCCAGGGTAAGCACCACATTAGAACAATTCATTAACGTTAGGTCTACTTGAGTACTCTAGTAGCAGTTTTTGTGGTGAAATCAGACTTTAAATTTCTGTTTTGCATCTCCATTAAGAGCAGTTCAAGGGAAGCTTTTTGTTTCTTAGTAGGGAATCCAATTTTCTCTTTGCGAGATTCCTCTTTTCCTAGAACATGCCACATAGTTAGCACTTCCTTGTCTGCCTGCAACCGATTCTCTTTTCTAACTGCCCATTAAATTATTTTCTCTTTGCAAAGACAGCATACTCAATGTAGATTTAGAAAAAATAATGATGAGGAGTCATAGTTTATGTTAATCGCTGGATTTAAATCAAATAATAGCATTTCCCTAAAAAGGGCAAAGGAGATGTGATCCTCTGGAGGGTCTTACCCAAAGGCCAGCTTGGACTCCTACTTTTGATCCTTTCATGAACCAATAAGGTGATTACAAAAGTGTTAATCAATATATCCCCCTGTAACTGGGGATCTGATCTGCACCACTTGTTGAAGAAACATCTTTGCATGCAGCGTTTTTTTGGCCCAATGGACTTTGTGGTCTACCCCCAGAAATAAGTAGCCCCCATGAATAGCAGTTTGGAGAACCTTACATCCAGAGGATTCCTTTAACTGTTGAAAGATAGACTGTGAAGGGGCACCATGGGGTGGAAGAGAAAGTTAAGTGGATCTGTTTAGCAACTTTATTAATTGGATATTGATTAAAGCAGTAGACTGGCTTGGAACCAGTAGAGAGGTTATACCTGCAGATGGTGGTGGAGCTCCCTTCGAGTTGCAGCCCCTCCCATTACATTTACCCAGGCCTCAGTGTTATTGGAATTTACTAACTATAGCAACGAAAAATATAGTTGAAAGTCTTTCTTGAAATTTTGCAAATTTATTAGGACATAGAACAGGCAATGACAATAACAGGACACATTTAAACTCTGGACATGGGAAATGTTTCATTCTAGGCATACCAACAAGAGCCTACACATGCAGATTTATAGAAAGGAATGCATGTCTTTCTCAGCTAACCAGAAAAGTGTTTAGTTGACTTACTGAGCATGATAAATAAACTTGAGTATAAGCCTTATGGGTAATTGCATTTAGAAGAAATCTTATTAATGTTAAATGCTGCACAAATGCAGGTTTTATATACTTCCTAGTGTCAATTATCTAAGCATGGTTAATGTTTATGAAAAACAGAAGCAAAGCCTTTCATGGACTATGTGAAATGATGCAATAATCTCTTCTTGCAATATATTGGATAACTATCTGTTTACAAAACTAAAGGTACTGAGGTGATCTAAGGACACATATACAGACAAGTGCATATAAACATTTTATTACCTTTTGGAACAAGGACGTGGCGGTTGAAAAATTACAGAGCAGCTCAAGTTAACAGTGAGGTGGTTATTCTAAAACCAAAGAATACTAGGCCAAAATAATACTGACTTAATACTGCAAAAAAAGATATGCATGTAGAATCAAGCTATAGAAAAAAAGAGATACAACACACCCATATCAAACATTAAGTGATTCAAAGTGCATCTTATGTGTCAAGATATGGCCTAAAGAAAACATACTATACTTCAAAACAACACTGCAGTGACTTTGATGTAAATAGGCAGGGCAATCAATTTAAATCTTATACAGTGCATTTTAAAAAGAATCAGAACCGGTTTAGCTGGAGGTTTTGGTTAACAAATAATGTGAGGTAGTCCAAGTCTTACAACAGAGCCATACAAGACAGTGAATTACTGGACATTTGAAGCAGGATGTGAGCATGATTATACACAAAGAACAGTGTCACACCACAGGGGCTGTTCGTCTAATGCACAGCTGATAGAAATTCTTTAGCTGCATGTACTAAGGACAAACATTTGCAAGAGAGCCAAAAGTGTAGTTCAAATTCCTAACAAATGTATAATGTACTTGGTGCAAGCTGGCAGCCTTGAGTCATGCTACAAAGTACACTAGGTTTGATCATATAATGTGTAAGCTCCTAGAGGAAGGCAAAACTCTCCACCGTGCTGGAAAACAAACAGATGCATTCTGCAGTGTGTGTGAGAACTGTGCACCTTGTCTGTTTAGGTATGTAAGTGTTATTATTTCTATTAATATACCCACATGAGATCTTGTGTTGCTTTAGACTATACTTGAGTTTAATGCATAAGCTTAATCACATCACAAAAAGGAAAGGCTGGATGAGTGTGAAGCCAAAACTGAGAAGTAAAAAAATGTAAAAGTACTTGCTATACCACAATACATTTAGAACAAAACCACTTCTGCTATTAAATTCATTACCTTTCATTAATCTTAATATCCATTCATTGTCATGGGGGTACAGAGTCCAGATTATGGCTCAGCCAGTCCAGATACTAGAGGAGCCAATAAGGGGAAAAGAATGACAAGGTAATGCCTGCCCACCTTTCTTGGGGGGAGGGGGGGTAGATGTACAGGTCATGTGCTCCCTTCCCATGTTAGAATTTTTTATAAAGAAAAAGATCAGACACAAGTGTCTCAGTCTAGGGATGCAGGACCTACTGAGGGGTTGTGTCACTTGTAGAAGCAGATGTCATACCCTTACTAAGGTGCACTGCACCCTGAGCCCAGAGTATGCCGCTTGGTCTAGTCAGCGAGTGGGAACTGCTGACTAGAACAAAATCCCACTTTCCACAATGGATGAATGTAGGTACCACCTACTCCACTCAACCCTTTCCTACTAGGAGGAACAAATAGTCCATAAGCTTCTTGCCTCTCTGGGGAATGAATGGGCCAGTTGGGTGAGAGGGAGAATGGATGGTCACCAAGGAACTAGGAGCAGGGGAAAAAAAGTAAAAAAAAAACTCATGCGCCATATCATAATACGAAAGACATTATGACCCTTAGCTGCAGTGGTACAATGCATCCTCAGCTGATCTGGTCAATGGCTTGTACTTCTGCAGTACTGGACAATTTAATTATGCATAAAAATATTTGATTCCAAATTTGCTGTCTAGTCAGTAAGGCCACTTCATAGCTTCTCAGAGTTTGCTAAAAAATCCGAAAAAAGACAAACTTGATGGCTGCAACTCTTACTGAATTATAGAGTAAATCAATGGCAATCTGCTTTGGTGCATGTTTCAATCAACTGCCATGTAGGACAGTTTCATGTGTTTAAAAAATGAAAGTCCGCAAGACAAACCCAGTGCAGAACACCATTTCAGACTCCTAAGGACATCTCTAAAAATCTGCATCAATTGATGCTTCTCTAACAAGATACGCATCTCAAAA
Organism: Protopterus annectens; assembly: GCF_019279795.1. Taxonomy (NCBI): domain Eukaryota; kingdom Metazoa; phylum Chordata; order Ceratodontiformes; family Protopteridae; genus Protopterus; species Protopterus annectens. The sequence goes on along the minus strand of NC_056737.1, from coordinate 477,440,813 downwards.
GAAGATCTGAACATTTGTAAAGAAATTAACGTTCTCCTGAATACCTCTGGAGATGATACTGAAACTTCTATACAAGTCATGGGCTTTATAACATGGAAGCATGCTATTACACCAAGCAAGGGAAGGAATTTCAGCTACAGCAGCTAAGGCAAAGAATAGCAAAAACAAAAATAAAGCCAATGACCTAGAAGGCAACCAGTCTGAACATACTGAAAATAGAAGCTCCATTGTAACCAAAAATTAACAGATCTGAACAGTAAGATGTAGGATAAATAATAGGATATTAAAAGGCACTGCTGAACTGATTTCACCATCATATTTAACTTTAATTCAGCAAAGGATATTTCAAGAAACTGAGCTAGTCAGTTGAAAAAGCTCACTGTGCCCTTAAAGATCTCCAAAAAATAAATTGTCCTAGCTGCTGTATGTGAAATTATTGCAATAGGGTGTCACATGGCATGCCTTCTATGCGGAGTCTGCATGCCCTTCCTGTGGTCACATAGGTTTCCTCTGGGTGCTCCAGTTCCCTCCAACATTCCAAAGACATGCATTAGGTGGATTGGACACTCTAAATTGGCCATAGGTGCGAGTGAGTGGTATGGATGAACTACCATGGCAGGGCTAGCCACCCACCAGTATAAACCTTGGCTCGAGATGATTGTCACTGCTGAAGTGATACCGTGACCCTATGTGCAAAATGGGAAAAGGGGTTGAGGATGGATGGATGAATGGATGGTGTCACAAAAACTATTTCAAGCTCAGGTGGGAAAGCACACACATACACACATTTTACAGGGCTAGTTCAGTATTGTATATCACCCACAACCTAATTTTTTGAAGCCCAAAGAAAAGGCAAAAACATGATGTACATGTCCAGCACTTGATGTAAAATAAACACTTTCCTTTGAAATAATATTTCTCCATCTTCTATCATTCAGAATAAACAGTCCAGAATACCAAGTAAATGAATGAGGCAAATGTATTTTTTAAGTGGAAGCTAAACACTGGACAGTATTGCACTATCTGGGTTAAAGCCTTATTCTTATACTCTCTCTCCCCCCTATTGTTATGCACTTCTCTTGTCACCATCAAGTTGAGCATTCTGGAAGATGACACACAATCTGTAATTAGTAATTCATTGTTTCTTATCTGTCTTGTCAGCCATGCTCTCAGTCCAGTTGCCTCAAACACAGATAGTTTATGTTATTCTGGATCTTCAACATACTTTGAACTGAACTTACTCTTCTGGATTGGGTTCTTCTTCAAGGGATCTAGTATGTTCTTTCTCCCTAAATTGAGTGTGTGGGGTGGGGTAACTGAACACTGCTCACTTTTGTATAGGCCTTTAACAGAACTAATCTCTGTCAGTGCACCTTAGCCCCTTAATTCTGGTGTAACTGCATGCTTGTAGACTACATTTTAGAATCATTAAATGCTTTTATCATCTTGTTCTGCTTGTCTTTTAAAGGGGGCAGTTAAAAAGGGTGACATAAGCAAAAAGTATGTCACTGTTAAGGGAAACCAGGGATCAAACCTTGGCCTCAAAGCCTGAATTTGTACCCCCTACTCTCAAAATGCCCACACTCTGGGGGATATACCATCCTGTGCTAAATTACTGCTATTGTTCTTCCCTTTTTTCCATTGGAGGTAGAGATATCTGCTGGGACTTCCATTTGTCATTAGAGTGGTTTATTTTCAACTTGTGTGATTATTTCAAGCAAATGTTTATGTCTCTCACTGTCCCGGTTCTGAGGACTGATGGTTCATATTAAAATTAAATTACTCAATTCGTTAGGCCTAGAGGTCCATTTAGTTTCATAATTGCAGTATGATACTCACGTTCAATAACCTTCCGGAAACACTGAATTACAGATGGATTTCTGACTCAGTAATATTATACTTAACTTTAACATTTGACTCATTATTATGGGGATTAACATGGTAAAAAGGGCAGAGGCCCACACCATGGATACAAAAGACAGCATGATAGAGGGCATGAGATAAACTAAGAGGAACATGCAGAGGTTGTAATACAAAATAAAGCGAATGTGGGGCAGGACAGAACCCTTAATAGAAGTAAAGATAAAGTGGTGACAATTATAGCTAACCAAATTGCACAGAGCTGGAAAAGATAAAACAGTGGAGATACAGTATATGAAGCATGGGGAAAATACAGCAGCAGACTTATCCATATATGCAGACTCCTCCCATATCAGCCTACTTTACCATACCCATTTTCATATCCATGCACTGGGTCTTGAACTCACTGCCTCTGACCCAAAATGCCTCTTTGTTCTTATTAAATGATGAAACCTCAAGGCTCATGGTGCAGGCACAGTGTCGTAGTACCCCCTAGAATTTAATTCTTGTGATCAAACAGCTCTTGCTGAGGAGATGCTGCTCTTGCCTGGCTTCTTATTGATGTAAAATTCTAGACACTTAATACTTCTAGTACTAGGAAATCATAACATGGTCACCTACAATATTAGCAGATGTTTTTGAATGAAGCAGTTTAACTTTTGGCCTAAATAACCACTTGCCATTTTTTCTCCAAGCTACTGGTCCTGGTGATCCATGATTCTACATGGTCATCTCATATGGTCACCATCTTATGATGTACATTGTAGGAACCTGCTGGCCTCGTTGTGCACAGATTTATACCAGATGCATTTATTTAATCTTTTAATCACTTATCTGAGGCTTCCAGTAGCTTGAGCTTCCTTTCTTGTTCTTTGCCATTGTCATCAGAATTCACAAACGTCCAATATTACAAATTGATCATTGGTCCTGAAGTTTATTGGAAAATGGAGTAGTTATAGTAGAAACATCTGGAGCTGTTATGCATTATCATTACTTAAACCCTCTGCATTAGTTCACAGTTTATGCAAAAACTCCTCTAGAATGCATTAAATTGTCCTTGGCCCTTACTCTACTCCCCTGGCCAGACACACTGCCCCAATACTGAATATTGCACTGTCTGGTTTAATAAGGGGCTATAAGTTACCTTGGGCCCTAGATATAGATTTGTTTGGCATGGGATATCCTGCTCAAATGAGTGCAATCACAGGGACTTGTGGGAAGCTAATATACAGCATTGCTTCTCAAGAGCTCACCAGTGAGCCTAATAATGCAGGATGTCAGAATTATGCACATCAATGAATTCCTATACTTTTAAAATAAGATTTTATTATTTAATTTCAGTACTGATTAACTGAGACACCAGACTACCAGGATGGATACGATACGATATACTGGCTGCCCAAAATAATAAAATAGAATGTTTACCTAATGAAGCATGGTCCCTTACTAAAAGAAATCAGTTATACCATAAATATTATGTATTGGTTCATACAGTTTGTTTCAGTGATTAATAGAAAAAAATGTTCAAAACTACTAGAGCACATTTTCAGTGAATGTGAACATAAAGGGAAGAGAAGTTTATTATTGCTTATGCTAAGCCTGTTTTCAATTTACAACTATTTTGTTTAGCAAATGACCATCAGTGTTTGTGCTATAAAATTTGAAAGCAGTGTTAGTAACACAAAAGGTAGTATACTTGCCTTTGGTACAGAAGGCTGTGCATTCCACTCCCACACCATGTAGCTAGACTACTGATACTGCGGTACATTTTAATGAGGAGAAGGGTGCTGCACTCCTGAGTGTGTCATCCTTCAGATGAGATGTTAAACTCAGGCCCCTCTGCCTGCATTGATGGTAGGTGTTGTGAAATCTTTTACATTTACCTGAGCTATTAAGAGAGTATTGAGAAGATGTTCCTCCTTATCACTGTTGCAGTATTCACCACATGGGGATCTCTGGCCAAGGATAGCCCAATGTCTGGCCAGCATACCAAAGCCTTTACATCCTCCCAGCATCATACATCAGAACTGTACTCCCTGCTCAACCACAGGGCATAAAGATGAAGTATGCATGCTCAATACGCAGAACTTCTTTGCCACCAGTCCAAATGCCACAATTGGATGTCAGTCTGAATGTCCCTTGCTGAGCTAGTTTCTACCAAACCATTTACAGGTAAGTGCCCCATTGGGGCTCCTTTTTCCCCAACCCATACCAGAATCCCAGTGATGAACAGGGTTTTATTCCAGAATGTTTCTGGTTAACAGAAAAGAGGAGTCATAAAGACCATATCCTAGACCTATCTCTTTCAACACCATTCTAAAGGTTCCTTCTTTCTGGATGCTTTCCCTCCAGACTCTGTTTCTGCTCTTATTTCCACAAGCATTTCTGGTCTCATTAGACCTACAGGACACCTGTCTTCAAATTCCCATTCACTCTCTCTTCCAGAAGTTTTTACATTTAACTGTTTCTTCCTCTCATTTTCAGTTCTTTGCTTTGCCCTTTGGTCTTTCTATGGCCCTAAAAGTGTTCATCAAATGTCTGGCCCCTTTCATAGCCTTTTGCAGGCTTCAGGGAATGCATATATTCCCATATCTAGATGACCTGCTTCAAGCTGCATCACAATCCAGGCTTCTTCAGGATCTGCACTTCTCCATGTTCCTTCTGCACAGTCTGGAATTCACCATCAATGTCAGGAAGTCAATTCTCACTCCTTTACAAGACCACATGTTTCTGGGTTGCAGAATCCAAACTATTCCAATGCTGGCCTCTCTTCTTTCTCCCAAGGTTCTGTCTGTGACAACCTACTTCCCAACTTTGTTTCCTCCTTCTGTTAGTCCTGCAAAGGAATTTCTCAGACCCTAGGGGTTCATGGCATCTATCACTCCCATGCTTCTCTGTCAAGCTTCATATGAAGAAGCTTCAGTGGTACCTAAAGACAGTTTGGCTCCAGCATTGTCACCCTCTGGAGTTTCCAGTTCCTCTACTGCCTTGGCTTAAACTTGAGTTTCATTGGTGGATTCAACAGATCTCCCTCAATCCTGTCCTGCCTTTTCAGACTCCTACCCATAATCAAGAGCCATTCACAGGCGCCTCCCATCAGGGTTGAGAAGCCTCACCCAACAATCTGAAGGTTTGTTGATGGCCACTTCACCAGCAGTCAGACCACATCAACATAAAAGAGAGGAGGGGTTCTCATTCTTGATCTACAGGCCTTCCATTCTCTTTGATCTCCAGACCCTTTAAAGGTCTTTACAGACACCACCACAGTCATATGGTACATCAACACACAGTCTTAACATTTTTGCAGACTAGCCCTTCAGGCCTGGGACGTTGCTATCCATCAGGTAACCCTTCAGGTGGTCTACATCCCTTCAGAACATAACCTTGCGTCAGACTATCTGAACAGGTCCAGGACACAACCTCATGAATGGATGCTTCACAGAGAAAAGTGTTTCTGAACATAATACATCAGTAGGGTATTCCTCATGTGGATCTTTTTGCCTCCCTTTGAACAGTCAACTTCCTCACTTCTGTTCCAGAGTCCCAAGTCATCTGACTTTGAAGGTGGACACCATGTCCTTTTCTTGGCTGGGAATGTTCCTATATGTTTACCCTCCTCTTCCTCTGCTTCCCAGGGTCTTGTGCAAGATTATGAAGCATCCAACCCCCCCCCCCACACACACACACACACATTTGCTGGTGAGATTTTTTTGGCCCAGACAGTACTGGTTCCCCCCTTCTCTTTCACATGACCAGGGGCAATCACCACAAGTTACTTCACCAGATGGATCTTCTCATACAAGACAAGGGGTGTCTCATTCACACTCATGTGTCCACTCTTCAGTTGACACTTTGGTTGAAAGGGTTTTGATGTCTTTTACACTCCACTTTTCTGAGGACATGCTTGGGGTTTTGCAGGAGGCCAGGAAACCCACTGCTAGAAAATCCTATGTGGCTAAATGGAAGAGATTTTCTGTTTGGTGTCTCAAGTGTCACCAAGATCCCTTCTCAGTGGGGGGTCCCTTTGGTCCTTTCTTACTTGTGTGAACTGGTCCATGCTGGTGTAGCATATATTTCTGTTAAAGCTCACTTCTCAGTAATCTCTGCTTGCATGCCCTTGAACCCACTGCTGGCCTGTCTTTTTGAGGTCAAACAATTCTTTAAAGGCATCCTTCATATCAGGCCACAAGAAAATCCATTTCTCTCTCTTAGGACCTCAATTTTGTTATTGCAAACCTGACTCAGGCTCCTTTTAAGAGCCTGCCTCTTCTTTACAACACTGCACCTGGAAGACTGTTTTGTTAGTTGCTCTTACTTCAGCCAAGAGAGTTTCTGAGCTTTAGGCTGTGATGGCAGGTCCTCCCTTTTTGATTTTTCATAAGGACAGGATGTTTCTGCATACTAATCATTCTTTTATACCCAAGGTGGTCAAGGAGTTGTCCCTTAGTCATTCTATCCAGCTCCCCTCCTTTTTTCCTTCTCTGCAATCTGCTAGTAAGAGGGTTCTTCGCACATTGGATTTACATACACAGTTCAGATATTATTTGGATAAATTTGAGCAGCTTTTTGTTTCTTTTCATACCAAGACATTGGGCTTAGCTATTTCTAAGCAAACCATCTCCTCCTGGATTTCTACAGCCATTTTTACTAGATCCATCCCCAAAGCTGCTACTTGGTCTTCTGTCCATACAGTTGGATGTCACTTCGAGAGCCAGGGCAGGGTTTGCCAGAGCTATCCTTCATGGGTTTGTGGAGGGCTCCTCTGTGCCTTTTTCCTCCCATCCTTTACAGTAGCTTGATACTCTCCCACATGATGAATACTGCAACAAAAAGAAGGACATACTACAGTTGTAAAAGATCTTACCATAACAGCAGATGTCCTTTATACTGCTGCAGTATTCAATCTCTCCTTCCTGCCCCCTTTCTCTTTCTTCTATTGAGAACACTCTGCTGGCTGAGGGGTCTTTGCCTTTCTTGCCCTATTTCTTCTTTCTTCTGGAATTACTATATCTTACCTGGAGCACCTCAGTTTTGGGTATTGAGCAAGTGTATGTCATCTTTATGCCCCATGCTTTCACAGGGAGCATATGCTGGACATATAATGGTGGGAACATGTAAAACTTTGGTATGCTGGCCAGACACTTAGCTGTCCTTGGCAGGAAATCCCACATGTGAATTCTGCAACACAGAAAAGAACATCCACTGTTACAGTAAGTTCTTACACAACTGTACTTACCCCAATACCATGGCCAAATTTCCACTAATAGGATAAATACCACCAAGAGTCTCCGCTGAAGATATGCTACTAGCCTAGGGGGACTAACTTGGTCAACAAAGGATAAATTAAAAGTTTTAAATTAAATCCACATCTCTGTCTTCATTTCAAAAGTGAAGAAAATTGCATGCACATTGACAGTTTTGAATAGTGTGCATGGTAATTGGTGGGGAGAAGACAAGTAATGGGAGACCAGAATGACTGCAGAGGGGAGCTTGGTCCATTGCTCTGCCCAGGGTCTGGTATGACCATGATTCAGCTCTGCATGTACCTAGACTTTAAAAAGATAATTATTCAAGCTGATGACCAGGTTATGTAAAATACAATATAACCACATAAGTAACTGTTTTAACCCTCAAACAAGTAAACAATAAGAGGTAGTTTAGATAGCAGTGTAACAGCAAAAGTAAGCCAGTTAGGATATTTAAGTTGTTTACCACTGGCTCTAGCAAGTTCAGACAGAATCAGTAACCAAAAAGTGCAGAACTAGAACAATGAAATTACTAAAAATATAAAAGCAACATCAGTTCAGCAAAGGAAGAGGTTGCAGTACTGCATACAAGTAAAGCATAGTATGGATACCTGCAGAAAAACATTCTTCAGAGGCTTTCTGTCAAATGAGATTTATCACTTTAGTATTATAAATTTTAAGGACCATTGGATGTCATTTATACATTTAAGACTTTGAAGATATGTGCATTGATTAGGAAATTGCAAGAACACTGTGCAAATGGATGCAAATGAGGGAGGCTGCAGAAGTACTCCAGAAAAGATAGCAGTGTTTGTGAGCATGTCTTGTTATGCTATTAAAGTTTAAGTGTCTCGACATTTTCTCCATTTCCAGAATATGATGTTCCAAACAGAAATGTCACTTGATATTTTATAAGCCCAGGAACTGAGTAATATGACAACTATGCAGACATGAAATAAATCAATTTTACCCACAAACGGGGATGGGTTATTGATGAAAAATGGCTTCAAACTAGAATGTTAAAATCATGAAAATCAATAAAAAGAATACCACCACTCTCTCAAAAAATCTTAACGTTTAAATATTTTCAATGCTTAAATGCACTTTAGCTCATATAGTTGCATTGTATTAAATTCATAGGTGCAAGCATTCACTAATAATAGGAGAGGAAGCACCTATTTAAATGTGAAAAAAGCACCAACAATAAAAGAAAAGATACCCATTTTCAATACATGTTCCAAAAATGTAAAAATATGAATCTGGAACTGCTAAAAGGAGGAAGAAAAGAGAAGAACTTGAAGTAAAAAACAAGTATTTCCATAATTATTTTTGGGTTACAGTCCTTTTGCATCATCTAGCCCAAATTAGTTGTAGCAGCAACAAGGACCCCCACAGAAGAATCTCAATGAAACAGACTTGAGCAGATAAACAAGTCGAGCATTGCCATGGAACATAATACAACCAACTATAAAATCATTAGAACAGTTACCAGAGTACCTGGGCCTGATGGTGTCTGCCCCTTTTGAATGCTTTGAAACTACTGAAAATATAACAGAGGCATTGACTTCATAGCCATATGTGGAAATGCAACATACTTATAGTCTGAAGAAATCTGATTATATCAGGAACTCCAGCAGCTACCAGTGGGAGATATGACAAGCTATTCTCATGATTCTGCCTACTGGGATCCTGCTTCAAAAAACTTCAGAAAATATTTCTCTTGGAATTAACTACATCAAAATTTTCTGTCGCGAAAAAGAATATATGTAGACAGTGCAAAATATTTCAGCCCTGAAATATGTACTTGTAAAAAAATGAAGAAGCTATTCCCCATAAATATCTGATCTACTCACCATCTAAAGGAACTGTGTTCTGTTAAGCTTTAATAGCAAACAATACAGCTGCAAGCTTTCACGAACATGAAAATTCACTTCATCACCACAAATTTGAATTCAAATGTAAGTAGAGTACAAAACTAGATTGACTATTCATCCTTGGAAAAAGTAGCTCAAACACACATATATTACAAAGAAGCTTTAAAAATAGATTGCTGCAGTGGTTAAGTTTCTTGCTAAACGTGAACTACCGTTTCAAGGGACTGATGAGATATTTTGTTCCACACTGAATGGAAATGCTCTTGGATTTGCAGAACTTCTCTTAATTTGATCCCCTTTTTTTGAAGAACATTTTAAGAAGTTTGAAGGTGTGGGGACTGGGGAGAGCTGTTAGCAGTTACATGTCGTCAACTAAACTCAAAGTATTCATACAACTAATTGTTGCTAAGGTTGTGGACACAGTGCAATAAATTAGAGACTAAATATTTAGCCTTGTCGATTCATCTCCTGGTCTCTGTGACACTGATAAGCTTGCAAATACTATAAGCTATGGCAAGAAAGTGGGCCCTGCAAAAACATTCTGGTGATTTGTTCCGGTGCATTTGCATACAGCAGAATAGCTTGAAAGGGCAGTCTTACCATATTGTCTGATTTAAATATTATCATACAGTACTGCTAATGCCAGAGCTATGATACTACCAGCAACATATCTGTAAATACAGTGGAGTATGAGATAGCAGGAGAAGAAAGTAATGCTATTTAATACTGGCTCTAACAAGTGCAAACAAAATCATTTGCAATGAGTAAGAAACAGAGCAGTCAAATTGCTAAAAATATAAAGATGTTGCAACACAACATATCAACACACTGGCAGAGTATATACCTTGTTCAGCACATTCACTAAATCTAGTAGGCATGTGGACTGCAAGATCTTGTCTAAAAGTTGTAATTTTAACTTTTTACAATATGTTTATACATTTTATTATCTTCAACCCAAAGATGGGAATTCTTCACAGGCAACCTAAAGTTTGAGGAAGTCAAAGGTACAACAGCCGTAGAAAGGCGGCTCATGATTATGAAATAAAAACATTCCAAAGAAGTTTCAGTTTTGTCAAAGCACTCAGGTTAATGGAAACATCCAATTATGAACAAACAAGCAAGTGAACACCATGAAGGCTTAAGTTCTGTCAGACCAGTCAAATACTTTTCAAAATGTTCTTGTTGTATGGGAAAACATACCAGAGACTGAATGCAACAAGCGAGAGTTTACATACAAAACATGAAAATCTCTCTTGACTAACTGGTTACCCTCTATGGGTAATTAAATTATTATGTAACTAAGAGCTTCATTTTATTCCTATGAAAGGAAAGTCAAAAAAAATAGCAATTGTATCTATGCAACTAAACAAAAACATGGAAGGAAAAATTATTCCTTGATCAAACACAAAGTTGTAAAGAACAGGGTTTCTCTGTTCTATGCATTTATAAATAGTCACCTTGAAGCTGATTTGAATTGAGGTCCATGTCAAAGCCAACAAAATGGGGATCAAAAGCCCAAAACAGGGACATATTTTAAATATTGCTCTTATAAACTTAGAACGTTGCTAGAGTAATAGGGTTTATTTCAACATACATATTCTGAAGGAGTTGAAGTCTGAAACAAATGCATGCATGCATTCAGTGACTTCAGTCCTCTGATCATCCCAGTGATTTGCCAGAAAACTACAAATTTTATGAGGAACAGACCAAAAATAAGAACCAAAAATCTGGACAGTTGAGAGGTATGTCCATACGTCAAACTGGGTATAAACATGCTTCTTCATCTTGGCAGAGGTCTGACAGCAGCAACACTTTGATTTAAAGCCTGTTCCAAGCCAGAAGATACATCTGTGAGTATGGGTGGAATTCTAAATCAAAGACACTATGGGCCAGATTCATGAACAGCTACACTAAATGCAGCTATCACGTACACAGCGCAATTTGCACACAATAGTGCACTATTTAGTATTCAGTAAACAGCTGTATGCTTAGTGTGGAGTCTCAAAATATGGGCAAACAGCAGAATATGCTAATGAAATATAAGCTGACAAAGTACACACTAATTAACCAATCCAACATGAAGAAGCTATTCAGTAACCTATAAAGCAATTGTGTACACCTAGTGTAGCCATTTACTCTTAAATCCAAAACTGTTTGGATTACAGCCACGACTGCACTTAGAAAAAAATGTTATGAGTTGTTTGTTGTCACCATTAATCTGCAAATTGAACAGGCTTTAAATCAAAGTGTTGCTGCTGTCAGACCTCTGCCAAGATGAAGAAGCATGTTTATACCCAGTTTGACGTATGGACATACCTCTCAACTGTCCAGATTTTTGGTTCTTATTTTTGGTCTGTTCCTCATAAAATTTGTAGTTTTCTGGCAAATCACTGGGATGATCAGAGGACTGAAGTCACTGAATGCATGCATGCATTTAAGTTTCAGACTTCAACTCCTTCAGAATATGTATGTTGAAATAAACCCTATTACTCCAGCAACGTTCTAAGTTTATAAGAGCAATATTTAAAATATGTCCCTGTTTTGGGCTTTTGATCCCCATTTTGTTGGCTTTGTCCATATTTCTTGCACTAAGAGGTTGAGGGGTATGCTTATGGACTGCATAACACAGAAATTGTATAGCAATACCAGGTTAATAGAGAAACAGTAGAGGAAATAGTAACCTCTCCTGCCTGAGGCCCAAGGTAACTGTGGAACCTGCTTGGAAAAAAAATATGATAATCTTGTTCCATTTGATACTATGTATATATTTTTGTTTTTACATTTTTTTCCTGTAAATGTGTTAACACTCATTTTTTGTCAATTTTGTTTATAATTTCTATTACTTATTGTGATAATTTATATGTAAGTTTAGATTGGAGCTTTTCTCCCCGGGCCTCTGCTGAAAATGAGCACTGTCCTAGTCGGACCATCCCAGTAAACAAATGTAAAATAAAGATAAATAAATAAATAATTGCTTATTCCATTATGAAAGTATTTATATGTCCCTAAGATGAAGCATCTCTCATGTGTACAGTAATGTCAGTAATAGTGTAGGACTGCTGTCTACAATATCCAGGTATGGACTTTGCCCAGTAATGAGCATCAACGTTTTACCTTCACACACATATATGCAACCATAAGTAAATGAAAAATGTGCAAAGGGCAGGGTCATCATCACTGACACAGGTCATTGGGGGGGGATACATGAGGGCAAGCCTAACACCAAAGAAGTGAGTGAGAATTATTGAGTTGTACCACATACTTGGAAGTCCTTACGTATTCAAATTAGTTTTGTCTTCCATGTGAGCACCATCATCAGCGATTTTGTGTAGACCTTCTGCTGAGGTGTCAGGGATCACTGACAGTGGAGAGTAACTTCTTGGTTTCAGTCAGTAGTGGTTTGTTAACAAAGCCACCACCCCATCCCCCCAACAGAGTTATATGTTCCAGGCCATTATGACAAGCCCTACATATCACATATATTATGTCACTAGTCCTATGTCAGATTTTCTGACATGTATGGCCATGGTCTCCTACACCATTTACATAGTTGACCATCTGCCCTCCAAATACAGTCACAGGAGTACTTGTCACCTCATTCTCTTCCTAACAGGAAGGAGCCATATCGACATAATGCCTGGGTGTTAACTTCATTCTATACATCACTACATAATGTTTACAGTGTGCAGGTCTATTGGGCACTATAGCCCTGTATGGAGATGAAACATAAAAAAAATGTAAACTACACAATAAAGCACAAGTGATTGTTAACAAAACAAATATGTATGCATGAATTGATGCATCCATCATGTACAAAAAAAAAATTTAAAAATTAAAGCTCCATATTAGTACACACAAGTAAAGACAGAAACACTCACCAAAAATAAATGAATAAATGAAAAGCAAATGTACACGTTATAGGAGGAGGATACCAGTTGTGTAACTGTGTAGTACATTGCAGTATTAAAAAAAGCAATGTACACTTTTGCATTATAAATGGCAAAAACTGCTATTAAATGTCCACTGGTATGGAGGACGGTCAGTTATACATCACAGGCTTAACACATTTTGTGGGTTACAAACATCTTGCTACTACGTGGTACAACACTCTTTTGCAATGATTGATGAGCATAGAAAATTTTCCACAATGTCATGTTACATTCTTTACAAACATTTGTAATGGAAAATATGATATAAATGTCTATGTCACCATCAAGGGACAGATAATGCAGACAGTAAAGCAATGGCTATATTGTGAAATGCAGTCTATCACTAAGGTTGAAATACATCATTTTATACAAAAAAACATACATTTGCCTTAATTCAGTTGTGAAAGTAAAAACAATGTTTGCAAGCAAATAGTAGCATGGGGCTCTCTGAATCCAAACAGTCTCCCCTACCATGACCTACCATGATACAATTTCCTTGATATTGTGCAGATTCAGCACTCAGACCACTATGAATAAGCAAATGAGGTATGAAGTAATTAGCATTTATAAATTCCAAAATCTGCACTATGTGCAGGGAATGTAAACATGGTAAAAGGACCTACTCGACTGCGTGCACACACCCTACCTTTGCAAGGATGAGCACTAAGAAGTGTTAATTGCTAAGGGCTTATAAGTGTGAATGATTACTCTGACTGCAGGGACTATCACTGTTTCACAGTCTGCCCTCTCATGTACACTTATCAAGAATGTGTCAGGAAGAAGACACTAAACACTAAATTCTAATAGTATATTACTGAGCTACAAGAAAAAAAATATTCCTAACATTTTTATGAATTGTTTATGACCAGACTCGGTGCCTTTGAGTAGCAGTTCTTCTGCAATTCTAAGGTTGTACTATACTCATTGAAACATGTCAATAGCAATGCAAAGGAAATAGTATTGTTGTTAGAAAATAGATAGAGATAAGGGAATTCATCTCACAAAATAAAGACAGGAAAAGAGCTACAGTATTGCAAATATTTGTTTTATAGTCTGAGAAGAAATATCAGCTTAACTGTTGCTAAGATCACATTCATCCACAAATCTACTGGCAAATCACAAAGGACAGCTTTCAGAGTTTGTTTTTGTTGCAGATTTAAAATGAATTGATATAGTCTCACATCATCCTTATATGTAAATTACCTTTTCTTCTTCCTCACAGGTTTTTTTCTGAAAATACTCGAGTCCTGCATAAACTACAAGCACTGTTGGTGATTTCCTACTGGGGAAGGAATGTAAACCTATATTTTGTTTTGTTTTTGTTTGTGAATTGCTTAAACTATTTTACCTGCTTCATTTTTTTGTGTGTTAAGAAATCTGCTTGGTCTGTTGTTTTTGGTTCTGTGTGAGAGAGAGACACTTAAAACATGAAATTCATAGCTTATATTTTTTTTTTTGCATTTTTTAAATTGTTTGAGTGATACTTAAATACACAGTGAATTTCAGGGTCTTTGTTCTGAGAAGACGTAAAGCCTGCACAAACTACAGGCACTGCTGGTGATTCCCTGCTAGTTATTTTCCCAACAACCTTGATCTGCTTTTTAAAATCTGGTGATTTTAAGCTGCCAAACCTTACTGTAAATTGAGCTTTATAAGCTTCTCCACTTCTACACTGCTGTTGGTATCTTGATTTATTTGCCTTTCCTTGTACTTATCTTGAAAAAAGTGCATTTTGCATCTCATTGGTTGTTCTACTGATTTACTTGCTCTGAATTTATTATCCATCTAGCTGTTGGATAGAGTAGTGTATTTTTACACTGTAGCAAGCACTTTTGTGTGTTTTTACATCAACAGGTCCCTGGATTTTCCATCTAGTGCACTGGGTGGTACCCTGATATGTTTAGGCTAGGGAAACACTTGAGTTTTCCGCATGTAGTTTTATTAGCTGGAGGACGTATTAATCAGCTTTTGTGCCTCTATACATTCTGTACAATTGAGTGGCTCTTTGCTCATATCTTCCAAGTGAAGTACTTTTAATGAATTATCACACTTTTATATGCTGTTTAAAGTATACTGCTGTATCTGTATCTATGTTTGTATACGGTAGCCTTTCACTCCGGACACTCCTTTACTGTGCTCTTACATTAGAAGGACTGGGATTATTCATCTACTGGCAGTAGGTGTTTATCTGGTGTATCTGAGCTGGAAAGCACACAAAATGGCTCTAAGTGTAGTCATAGTATTAGCCAGAGGGCTCAGTCAGTTTTTTTTTGTATTTCCAGTGCTGGTATAAATTCACCACATTTGCACAGAGCTGTTCATTGTGCCAGTGTTCAGTAGAGATGCAAACATCTGGTCACATTGCTTATTTTCATTATACTGTGAAGGTTTACTGTGCTAGTTACCTTATTATAGCACAAAGGACTATTTCTGCTCAGCGAGCATCTGATTTGGCACTGGGCAACATCACTGGTTAGGTTATCTGCAGATTACACCATGTAAGCACACTTCCTTTATCCAGTTGCAAACACCCTCCACTGCTATTCCTTCCAAGTACACATTAGGACCTGAACCATGGATGGGCACTTTCCTGCTATCTCTGCATTCAGCTTGATGGACATGGGTATCCTGAGGCAATGTAACAATTCCCTTATGTACACTGACAACCACTGAATTCTCAGACAGACAAATATAGTATGTGAAAGATGTAGTTACACATTGACATTGAAGGCTAGACTCACATACACACACAAAAAGGCAACAAAAACAGGTTGCCAGTCACTCATGCATATCACTCACTGCACCCACACAGGACCACACACACACACAGACCCACATATGTGGAGGTGTTCACATGTAACTTACCCAAACCTCAAATGCCTCTCAGGAGCTGTCCTCATGTACTCTGCATGTACACAAACAAGACAATTCCCATCACAACACAAAGCAACATCTCATTGTGCCTCAACAACCAAGCCCATAAGGTGAAACACTCCATGACCCAATATTCTGGTCATAGGAGACGCCATTGTGAGACAACATGATGTCCCTCTTACCAGGCTAGATAAGAAGGTTATAGTTAGTTGCCTGTCAGGGGCCAGGATTCACCAAATCACACAAGTACTCAAGTCACTTACCCCCTAAGTACCAGTATGCTTCAGTCTTAGTCCATGTGGGTGTGAATGTCCTGAGAAGTACCTTCTTGGACTATATGAACGGAGACATGATTGAGCTCTCAGAATGTGTGTCACAGGCAGGTATGAATCTAGCATTGAGCAGCAGTCTACTGTCTCCAAGGGTGATGCCACAATATCAGCAGAAAATGATCAACTTTAATAATTGGCTTAGCTATGGGTGTCATTCCAAAGGGGCCCAGTACTTGTCAGCCTGGGAGGACATGGTTGGTAGGCCATGTTGCTTTTCCAGGGATAGCCTTCACCTGTCACCTCTAGGCTTTCGGATATTGGCCAGAACATTATCCACCCTTATAGTTTAAGTATTGCCAAACAGACAAATCTTCCATAGGTTCATAGGTATGTACTAGACTATTGGCCCTAGGGCCTATATAAGCCTAGCCAAAAAGATACCCTGGCTTTCACCACCCAAGAAAATTATTTTCCTCTACCCCTGTTGAGCAGAGCCACAGAAGTGATCCCTGGGGTGAATTTCTTATCTCCATCCAATCATCGAGATTTTTCTTGATGAGTGCTAATGAGGAGCTTTGTTTGATCTAGATAGGTAGTTTGTTCCAGAGTATGAGAAGTCTCTGGGACAGGAATCTATCCCTCCAGCATGTTTTGATTATTGTGGTGACAAGATTGAGGTCCCTAGAGCATGTAGCTCAGAGGGATTGGGATTTCTTTAAGTGGACCATGTCCAACAGCTCTAGGTTTGACATAGCTTTGTATGTTAGGAAGAGCTCACCTCTGAGTAGGTGATATGCGACGGAGTAAAGCCGGTGTTTTTTGAGATGGACTGCATAGGGCATCTGTTTGAGGCTGGTAATCCTTTTGTGAGGTATTTCTGCAGCCTTTCTAGTTGTTGTAGATGTCTTGTGAGGTACGTACCAAAAGGGGCATTTTACTCTATAATGGGTCTAATGAGTGACAAGTAGAAGGGAACAATGACTTCTTTTTTCCTGGATGAGAAACCTTTTGTGATGAGGTGTGCCATGTAGAAGGATTTCAGTGATGATTTTGTTTTCGTAACTAGCTTTGGAGGATTTTATGATGGATCTCAGCTTTTTACTGAGGCTGACCAGGGAGTTCCTCCAATCATGGGATTTTACTCTTTTTTTGCAACAGTTTCTTTCTTCTGTTGTAGAGTTTGTTTATGGCAGGGGACCACCAGATTGGCTTCCTTTTTTTGAGGATAGAATCTTGGTTCTGTTAGGGATTGCACGATCCATGCACTCGTGTAAGTGCTTATAAAGTGCATTTGTGAAGGATTCAGCAGTCATACCTCTATTGTCCATCTGCATGAATGTCGTGAAGTATGCCATTTCTGTCTTAAGAAGCATGAAGTTGGCTTTGGAGAATTTTTTACAGTGATTTCTCTAATGGGGGGTGGGGGAGGGATGTGGATGTCTAGGGTGCTTGTTGTCGTATCTGACCAATGAGGAATTGACCTCTGGTGTGGAACACTGGTTGCCCATGTTGGTAATGACCAGGTCTAGGATATTGCTGGTGGGGTGGTTGAAATTGCCCATTATTAGGGTGTTAGGTTGTACCCTAATATTTTCCAGTGTATCAAGAAATGAGGAGTGGGAATCCTGGGGAATGGTGAGGGATCTGTAGCAAGTTACAATTTGGATTGCGGTCTTGCCCAGAGTTAGTTGCACTTGGATAATCTTGGATGCATTTTACTGAGCAGCTAGCCTGGAGGTGTGGATATCCTTAATGAATATGGACACGCCTCCACCTTTACTGTTTCGGTCCAGGTTAGGTGGCCGAAAGGTGTGGTATGAATTATAGCCTGGTAATGCAGGGGTGCTCTCTGGAGCCTTGAACCAGGTCTCTGTCACTGCACAGATGTTGATGTTTTCCATTTTAAGGAGTGCCTCGAGTGAGTACATTTTGAGGTTTAGACTTCTAGCATTGAGTAGCATTACCCTCAGATTTTGCTTGCTTGTAGCTGTTACAGTGGTGAGTTTGTCATTTGAACCTTGCCTAAAAAAGGCACTATAGGGGTGGCAAGAGCCTTAGCCAGTATTCAGAATCCCAAGGGCGACAGGTGCAGGCCATCTCTGGCAAAGCATCATGGTCTGTCGATCATGTCATCCCAGGCAGACAGATACTGGATCCCCTTAGAATGACACCAGTAACTTAGCCAATTGTTGAAGTCATTCATTTTATCCTTATACTGTGGTATCATTCTGGGTGATGGCAGGATGCTACTCAGGGCTAGGGTCATACCTGACTGGGCTACAAGATCGGACAGCTCCTTCATGTCTCTTTTCATGTAGTCCAGGGAGGTATGTCTCAGGTCATTCACATGGACAATAACAGAGTCATATATGTACTTGTTGTGGTGTGACCTGAATGCGTGCATTATGTGGTGGATCCTGGCACCCGATAGGCAGCTGACCATAATTTTCTCCTTGTTTAGCCTGGTGAGTGGAACATCAGTGTGCCTGACTATAGCGTCACCTATGACTAGAGTGTTGGGTACGTTGTTATGACTTATGGGCTGTGGTGGCACACTGAGTTTGTGGGCTATGTGTCATTTGGGTTGTGTTGGAGGGGGTGGAGATTGCTTGTGTTTCTGCTTTGGAGGTCCCTGTTGATTGGGCAGATTTTTATTGAGACCCTCCGCAAATGTAGGTGTGTGTTTTGTGTTTCTATGTGTGTGTTTTGGTGGTGTGGGTTTTGAAAGACTATGTGATGACTGTGGTGTGGTGCAAGTGTTTACCCTCTCCTCTTGACTGTCTAGTCCAGTCTTGGGTGAAGAGAGCTTTGCTTCCAGTTTGGCTATATAAGTGCATCTATCACAGGTTGTAGTGTTGGGTGATAGGAGGAGAGGGTTGTCTGTGCACATGAGGCAATTGCTGCATTGCCCCAAGATGCCCAGATTCATCATGAGAAAACACCAGGAGCTGACCCTTAGACATGCCTGGATAGGTACTTATTAAGTACTAAAACCTATTTTCCTCTAGGCAAGTAAGGAAAGTTGAGTGGTGTAGTAATTTGTAACTTATTTAGTGCTTACAATGAGTTCTAAACAAGTGCTTATCTCAAAGAAACAGATTTGGGTGCTAAAACTAAAAAACTGGATATTTCTATGGGAAAATTTGAAGAGCAGACTTTATGGCACCGAGAATAGTTTAACCCTAGCTAATCGGCAGGGGCTCAGAAGCTTACAAACAGTCCCGGATAAAGCAAATGTGTATCTGGACTAGACTACTTACAGGAAAGGCAGGAAACAAGCTTAGAAATTTTTTATTTTTTTTTTACTTTTTACAAACGCTACTCAGGACGAGTTAAAGGTGTTACTGCTCAGTACTAGGAGCCTTAACAAGAAACTGCACTCCCTGGAAGCTCTCCTCACCCTGGAGAATGCTGATGTCTGTGCAGTTACTGAAGCATGGTTCAAAGCCATGGAAAGCACTCTGGCAGTGCATGGCTCTAATGCTTTCATACATTCTGATCACCCACTGAACATGAAAGAGCTAAAGGTGGAGGTGTATCTCTCTGCATAAAAGGATAAGCACACCTCAAGGCTGGTCAAACTATATGAGATGTTTGAGCTACTCCATGTCTAACTGACCATGGGAGAAGTCCATTACCATATTCTTGTCAGCGACAGGTCCCCCTCTACAAACCGAGAAACCCATACATCATACCTGAAGTTACTAGAATCATTCACCATCCATCCCACCACTATACTCATGGGTGATTCAACTATCTCTCCATTAACTGGGAGGCATACATGACCACTAACATGCAGTCCCAAAAATTTATTGACTTTGTAAATTCAAGTGCCTTGGAGTAGCTAGTCTGCACTCCCACTAGGGAAACAAATATCCTAGATCTGGTACTCACAAATATGGGAGAGTGCTGCAGCCCCCCCCCCCACACACACACACACACACACAGTGTTATGTCTTCACTAGTAAGATCAGATCACAAAGCAGTCTCCAGTGAAATAAAGTTAAAACAAATCCCCCACCTAACTTCAAAAACTTGAATAACTTATCTAAAATAAAGTATTCCCTATTAAGGGATGCGAGCTTCCAAGCTCTCCCAAATCCAGTAAAAACAGAAACCTAGGCAGAGGCATATACAAAAGCCCTGTATGGCCATATAAACAACCTCATAAAAACAGTAGTACCAAACCAAAATAAACCCAAGGCAAACCGCAAAAACAAGCCACCTTAGTGGACCCCTAGTATTAATAGTGTACAACAAAAGAAAGGAAATCCTGTCACGAAGTAGGAGGGAATGTGTCCAACACAGAAATAAGTCCCTCATTAGTCTAAACAAGTGAATCACAGTACTAATCAAGTCTCTGAAAGCAGACTTGGAGGTAAAAATAGCTTCCAAAGCTAAGGATAAACAATAGGGTCTGCTTCAAAACATTGAAATCTCATAATATTGAAACTCAAAACATTGAGACCATTTACTCATGCCATAACACAGGTCTCAGTGTTTTGAGTTTCAATGTTATGACATTTCAATGTTTTGAAGTAGACCCAAACCATAAGGCATTTTTCAGTTATGTCCACAGTCTTAAGGGCTACACCCAATAATGTACGGAATTTATTGCAGCTGACATCACCTATACTCAGCCAGAAGATCTAGCAAATCTGGTGGATGACAAATTCAGCTCAAATTTCACTTCCCCATCACCCACAGTACTCCCCAAAAACATACCCTTTACCACTCCAATGCCAATTATCACCAAAGAACAGGTTGTCACTGTGCTCTCTAAAGCTAAAAATACAACTTCAGTGGGGCCTGACAATATATGAGGTTGCCTATTAAAAAGCTTAAATCAGGACTTATCAGGCCCATTAGTATCTCTATTCAACCACAACCTCCAGACTGGCTTTTTCCTCGATAGAGTGGGGGACAGCAACAGTCAAGTCATCCCTTTGCATAAAGGAGGACCATATACTGATGTGGGAAATTGCAGACCCATACGTTTGACTACTCTTATATGCAAGGCCGTGGAAAGAATAATCATGGGCCTGATAGATAATGACATAGGAGACTTCCAAACACTAGTGAAACTGGTGGATTTCTTTGAAAAAGTCACTAAGGCCATGGATGAGGGTAAAACAGTACATACCACCTACCTTGATCTGGCCAAGCCATTTGACACAATTCCCCACTCAGGTATTATAAATAAATTCATAAGACTGGACATAAATCCCTGTGTCACCAGATGGATAGGCAATTGGCTCGCAGATAGGACACGTGGTTAAAGTGGGTGAATCCAGCTCCAGCAAGAGGCCAGTTATTAGTTGTGTGCCCCATGGGTCAGTACTGGGACCACTCCTGTTCAGAATATACTTTTCTGAAGACAAGACAAATGTGGAAGGCCTCTGGATGACAACGTTTGCTGACAACTGCAAGCTGGGGGCAATCATTGAATCCCCCACTGATCTAGATATATTTCAGGAGGGTCTAGATCTGACAAATGATTGGTGCCAGAACCATAGCCTAAAACTAAATGCAACAAATGCATTATCATACCCTTTTGGAAGTCAAATACTTCTGCAAATTACAAAATCAGTTAATGCGTCCCTTAGAATGGACTCAGAGGTGAGAGATCTAGTTACTCAGTTTGACAGTAGCCTGAACATTGACTCCCATGTGTCCTTTTATATGGCACAAGTTATAAGTAAAGGTATGGCATCCAGGTACAAGGAAATCATATTCCCGCTGTACTCACCCCTCATTAAACCAATAAATCAAGTACAGTGCACCATTTGGCATGCGCTTGACGAGGCACTTACAGCAGCTGGAGGGACCTCAGAGGTTCCTTTCAAAGAAAATACAGAGTGTAAACAATGTGAACTATGTGGATAGACTAAAAGCCCTGTCCCTTTACTCTTCCTCCTACTATCTATTAAGGGGTGACCTATGCCTGACCTACAAGGCACTCACAAATCAAGCCCTGAGGGAGCGGCTACACATTTGCAAGTCAAAAACCACAAGGGTCACCCGATCTAGGGATCTAAATTTAGTCAGCAACTCAAACAAAACATGCTGGACAGACAGATATGTGTCTCAGAGATTTCCCATTCTTAGGAAAAGGCTTCCTATTCGCATTAAGCAGAGCCCTTCCCTGGCCCTCTTCAAATGCAGTTTGGATCAATGGTTGGGGAATCGCAAATTCACACCTGGGGTAGTGTCCATGTCCCTTATGTACAGGGACAATCTGTAAAATACTCAGTGCATAGGCACAAATCCATGCCATCCTCTTGCCCTAGGGGCCATATATTGGATAAAATTGGGTTATATTGGCTAGGCTTCTAAGATAACTTAAGCCATTAGCCTATTAATCACCTATCAACCTAGGAACCTATATGTCCATGGCAAATACTGATAGTAATCTCAGTTGTGTGCTGTTAATTCAATGACTTATTAGTTCAAATTTAGAGAAGGTGCTGTGTGAACTTACTGATGTTTAAGTAGGATATTTTCATGTTGAAAGACAACAAAGTAAGGGGAACATCAGAAATTCATATTTTAAAGAAATCTTTTTGTTTCCTTTACTTTATATAAATTTATTTAATTTTTTCCTGCTTTGTTTGCCTACCATTTGGCCTTGCACACTCTTGACTGGCAGCATTCCTTAACAGTGCACAACAGCTCACTTCTTAAAGTAAAAACTGAAAAAAATAATTTTGAATGTAGTGCAGCTGAGACTAGTGCACTTTTTTCAGCGCTCTGGACAGCACTGAGTGAAGAGATTCTGTCAGCTAACTTTGTCTGTTGTACAAGGTATGAGTGAAGTGAGCTTAGAGAAAGAGGCCACATAATGCAAGCTTCTAATACAGTTTACAGATATTTTTATGACTGGATTCAAAATAAATATTGACAGCAATCTTCTATATGAAATGAACAGGCTTACGTCTGTAATATATGACAAATCTGATCTGTAGTCCCTGTGAACTGATTTTACAAATGTGTTGTTGTAAACTCACCTCTACTCAGTATTAATATGTGCTGTGTATGTTTTGACATATGACATTTTGCAGTGTGTGCCAACACAAAAGCAGTAACATGAGTTATGTGAACATGTATATCATATTTGCTGGAGAACCTATCCATATCTCAAAAGTATTCATCATAACAGTTATACAATATAGTGTAAACTTTGATGTCATGATGAGATATCATGTGACACAGTATGTATTGTGGCAAGAATGACTTCCTGTGATTCTGTGCATTCCCATTTAGAACAAATCCTGTTACATGAAATCCTGATGTATAACCTAGATACTACTTGTGATGTTGCAAGGAGATGTGGAAAGGAGGCTATGTCATGCTAATGTTATAACAGATTTGTCCCTTGCTACATATAGGCATTACACATGTTACTTTACAATACAAAGTAATTTTTACATTTTTTTCTTTAATACCTTTTACATTTATGCTTTGCTCATCAGTGCGCAAACACCCTTCACTGCCTAAGGAAAAAAATGAAAAATTTAATTTGGGCTGCCTTCCTCAGTGCAAATTATCTGGTGGCAGTGTGTGCCATCAGCACTCTGAAGGGTACTCGATGAAGCTAATGCACTTTTTAGATAACCTCAGTGGCACAAGCTGTAAGCAAAGTGAGTTTAGAGAAATAAGACAGGTGATGTAAGGTTTGAATCCACTTGACTGATAATTTTGCACAGGGGAATTTATACACATTTTGTTAGATCATTGTGGTGCTGTTTAAAACTCAACTATTCTCTTTATTGGTAACATATCAGCTAATAGTCCATTTTCACATTATTTGGCATTAACGAAAGCCCTGATTACGTGTGCCAGACATTAAAGTTCGAAATTAAAGTTCTAATGGGCCAAGGGGATGGAAGGATTAATATCATTGTAATGCACTTCTTGCTCTGGTCATTGCTAGGTACACCCTTTGCGTGATTTCATTTTCCTTTATTTTTTCCTATCTTTGGTGCAAGTGCAGTGAGCTTAGAGAAAGACAACTGATATAGAGTTTGACTCCAGTTTACAGATACTTTAGCGGGGGGGGGGGGGTCAGAATGCCTTTTGTCACAACATTTTGTTTAGGAATGAAATAATACATGCAAATGAGTATCATGACTGTTTACTGCAACAAATGTATCATAAATGCATAAAATCCAAATATAATGGGTGTAAATTATGTTAAACACGACAATAATGACATTTAATGTAGGATGTGCATACATAGGTATGATGAGCACAATATTTTTGGTATAATTATGAGTCATCACTTATCATAACTGTGTGTTTATAACAGTATGTCTTCTCAAGTATGTATGTAACCTAAACCACCATGTATTACTCATGTTATGCTACTGCATGCATCTGAAATGCATTTACAAAGACGAATACGGCCTTTTACAGAGAAATGCAGTCCCACGACTAAGTAACGTTACAAACATAAAGGCATCATTTAAGTATAGCTCCAGTCATTGTTACATTACTATAGCTCCAATTACCATGTTAAAACATTCTCCTTTGGCACTGACCATTAATAAGCAAAGCTGAACATTTTATCCTTTTTTCTCATTGGTTCAGTTCCCTGATGGTACTATTCATCTTACCAGTCTGTTAACTCCTAATAGACGACTCTATCACAAGTCATACCATTTTTCCTGCAATCAGCCACGATTATAACAAACACACTGATATTTACTAGCTTACAGTTTCATTGTTTCATATATAAAAGAAAGTAAAATCCAACAGGCTTTGTGTCAATTCATCTAATACAGCACTATCACACAAGGAGACAGTTTACAACAGCTAAAGAAAAAAATTGTTACCTATTTCCCAGTTCCTATTGCTCTAACGTTAGTACAAACATGGAGATATGCAATGATGCATTGATTCAACAAATAAAACTGCATGAGTAATAATTTGTGGCATAAAATGGGAGATGATATGCAAAATAGTTCTCTCAAGAAATACACTCATTTTGTAAGAAATATATAACCATGTCTAGTGATAGGAAAGTAATACTGAAAGTAATGAAGTTAATATCGCAGACTTTACAAGCAATGGCTCTACAAAAAACATACCAGACTAGGAGTAGTCATAATGAAAGCCCAAATGAAAAAGACAATATCCGCTTCCTAATACTGACAAGTGCACAGATGCTATGAGTTAAGGATGTGTATATTACCAAGTGGGTACAGAGATCAAAACAAAACCAGTTCAAATGTCAAAACTGCCTAAGCATTGATGAATATGACTCAGCACTGAATTTTATGTTCTGTTGTCCACTAATGAATATCTGTTACCTACTACTACTGATTACAGTAGGCGTCTAGTAACAGAACTGAGATGGAGAAAACTTCTAACGGACAGCAATTCTCTGAATTAGCCAAATACAGAGGTTTCAAAGCATAGAAAAATAAAACGTCCTGATTCAGAAGCATATGGGCTAGATGAAAAAAATTATGCCCATCACTGGAAAGGCAATGAGAACAGCACCTGAGCATATTTTGGAAATAGTTCATCCACATTTTAATAGACTGATGACCCATATCTCATAGTAACATGAAGCATTACCATCACATATTTTATAAAACTGAATTTTGAACAAAACTTGATTCTCATAGAAAATATTCATGAAGGCCAAGAAGATATTAAACGATTGCATTTTCTTATGTGGTAACATACAGCGTATATTTTAGAATTTTTTTCTAGTTGAACACATTCCTTAATTTTTAGCATGGTATTTTGTACAAAACCATACAGAAAAGCAAAACATTTTTATATTTGTTTATATGTTATGGATTTTTAAATTTTTGTATAATCTCATGCAGGGTTTTACTGTACTATATCTTTAAATGTAGAATGTAGTTGTCCAATCAGGTGTTTTTGAATGGTATATAAGCTGGCTGTTCAAATTATGTTTTATTCTGTTGAAGTCTCTTGCGTTGTCAAGATGAAAGCACTAAATTAAAATACGTTGGTGTGGTTCCAGTTTCTTGGTTATTCTTTGTTATTTACTGTTTGGTGTGTTTCGTTTGTATTCTCAGTTAGTGCTAGGATATACCATCTACTTTATCTATTTCAGTTGAAATAATTGCAATGAAATATTCACCTCATGCATATACATTTTGATAATTATGTTGTACATGGACTTAATTCTGGTCTGAAAAAATTATTCTGAATTTCAAATAAGTTTCATTGCTAGAAGAAAAATGCAGTGGGTTTTATTTTTGATAACTAAACTGCTAGTGCAGGAAGGGTTAATTTGGAGGCACATACATTTTAGAGAAAAAAATTATGAAGATGTCTTTGGCATCCAAATTGGGTTATTCCTGATCTATTTTGGACATTACTTTTAGTCATCCAAAAAAACTAATGTTCTGATTTTACCCAGCCAGTATTCAACCCTTGCACCCTATGCACAGGGAAAAAGTGAGATTATCAAATATCTACGAATATCCACAGGGACTCACTGAGGCTTCCCTAAAATCTCCCCCACCTTTGGATGCAGGCAACCCATTTTGGGTTTCAAACAGGCCTCAATACAGCTTAAACTAATTCCAGCATCTTCAGCCCTAAACCCTACCTGGCCAAGAGAAATCCTAATACAAACCACAATTGGTTCATAGAATTCCAATCAAATTGTTTTTTTTTTTTTTTGATATTGAGAAAACAGTTTTGAACTAAAGCTGCAAATGACATCTACGTAAAATTGGACAGCTAAAAATAGTGGCAGGATATTCATTTCAGAGTGCTGTCAGGGAAAACTGTCAATCTGTACTTCTAGTTCATTTAGTATTTTCCCACGTCTTAAATATGAGTTTCAATTAATGTGGTATGGGACTCTTCATATATTTTATGTATTGCTTACGTTGACTGGGAAAGTCAGACTAAGTGGAAAACCCTTTTCAGCAAAAGCCCAAGAGGTATGCTCCACTAGATACAGAGAGAAAGTAACATACATACATACAAACTGTAATGAATTGTTTGATCATACAATAATGAAAAACTATGACTGAGCCTACAATAGTAAGAAAGACATGGACAAGATAAATATGAATAATCAGCATAGAAACATATTATAGTCATGATACAGGCAATATAATGGTATGATAAATCATTCAAAAGTAGATAGAAATGTGTTTTTAGACTCATAGTATATTATAATAATAGAATAGTTAAAGTGAGCTTTCATTTAATGTTTTATGTGGTACCTTATTCACTCTAGGGTCCTTATACACCATATTACATACATAACTGTTCTCAGTACAGATGATTTGCATTTACACTCATTTCTTAATGAGCTGCATCTGTCTTACGTGCACAAGGAGGTCATGCCAGGTATTGCTCTTCAATGGACTTTGACTTAAAATTTTATTTTTATCCTACTCTGACCCTGCAAGATCTGCGAAAGAAATACTTTTCTGACAGGTTTAAAAGGGTTTCACAGTTTATCAGAAGCATCAAAAGACACGGATGGAAACACACTTCCAGCTAATTTGCTTAAAGTTGCTTAGTTATAGACATAGGCATTTCAAAAAGTTACAGATTATGATAGAATAGGTCACTTACTTGTCACTGTGCCTGTACTGAAGCAATGGTTGCTTATAGATTAGTTTAATGTTTCAGTTATGTTCACACCATCTTGGCAGCTGAATACAAATCAGTTAAGTAGGATGTTGGAGTGCCTGAACAACATTTATGAGTGTAGACTCGTCTGCGGGTTATATAAATCCCTTGACTGTGCCCAAGAGCTTGAGTGGGCAACGTTTGATACCTACTCAATTGAAATTCATGGGTAATGAAATTTAGTATGTTTGTTCTGGTTTAACATTCGAAATCTCCATCAGGGTCTGGTCAGTGGTGTTAGTAAAGGAAAGCTTGCTATGTTCATCTTGAAGATTTACTCTGTATCCATTTGGAATTGTATTTGGCAGTATTTGAGACGTATTTAAGAAAAGAAGCCTGTAATCCAGTCACGGTCCAGAGCATGGTCGAAAGAATAAAGTGTTTACCTGAAAACTCTGTTCTAAACCAAGGGTAGGAGGACCTCAGACTGAGGAAGTATGGGAGTTAGGTAGACAGTCCTTGATCTGTCTTTCAAATATTGCTATAAATATTTGCCCATTATTGTTGAAATATACCTTCTCTGCTTTTGTTTTTGTTTTTCATGAATTTCATAGAGCCAAAAATCAGCATCACATCAATAAACAATCATTCCACAAACCACAATGCCAGTAAGCAGCCTTCTTTATTAATCCAAAAATTAGTAGAAAATGGGACATGAGAGTTAAGGCTCATATTCAGCATATCAGAAATAACCCAGTTTTGATGCCAGATGCATGTTTAAATACAATACTAAAGATGAAGTCATCTTAGATCACAGAAAATATGTATGAAGTGTTTAAAATTCAGTAACAGCAATGACATCTTAGAACGTCCAGAAATGTGTGTGAACCCACAATGATGCAATAAACCAAACACATCACCAGTAATAACTTATCATGTGCTTACAGGTTTATTGGTAGGCACTAGGCAATCTGTCTGCAGATCATTTAAAGCCTAGCCAAAATAACTGTTCAAAATTTCCCCTTTCCTCAAGGAGGGAAAGACATGATAGACTGGGACAGAATCTGAGGCTGCCTGTTCAATTATCTTGGTTTACCTTGAAGGTGGCAAGGGTACTACTCTGCCTGCCGTGTAGTGGAAGTTTGTCCATGTGATACGGGCTACATTAGGTTATGAATCTATCATACCAATGCATCTTATCTGCTGATGAAGGTTTAGTTCAATTTAACCAAATATTTGATGTACAATTAGTTCTGCAAAGGAATCAAACAGAGTTGGATCCTTCATAGCATGAAAGGCTAGGCACAGATCTCTTCTGAGGGGCCTAAGAGACTGAGTACAAAGAACGGACTACCAGTCTCTCCTTATAACTAAGATTTTTGAGCTCATTGATCTTTTTAGTCATAAATATCTGAGCTCTTCAAGTTATAAAATTTGTTTAGATAAATAAATGTGCAAAGGGCGTGCTATATTCAATAATGGGTCTGATAAGATATGAGTAAAGGGGAATTAACACTTCTTTGGATCTAGTGGAGATACCTTTGGAAATTAGATGGTCCATATAAAAGATTTTCTGAACTACCATGGAGACATGATAGTCAAATAAGGAATTAATCAACAAGAGCACCCAGATTCCTTACAACAGTGTCTTATTAGAAGGGTGTATCTCCTATACTGTAAGTAAAACTGTTTCATTTACCAAGATGAACTGTGCATTTTTTTAAATTAGAGACCATTGTCCTTGTACCAATTGTCAACATGGTCTAAGCCAAATTGAAGCAATTGTGAGTCATTTGAAGATCGAATAACAATACCCAATTTACAGTCATCTGCAAACTCAGTTAACCATAGGCCAGAAGTGCTGACCTGAAGGTCAAAGAAATATATGTCAAGTAGCAGAGGGTCCAAAACTGAGCCCTGTGGTATACCACTAGTAACTGTTTAGCTTTCAGAAGTGGCACCTGCAACTCTCACCAGAGCCGGATCATGGTCAGATGGATCCCTAGGTAGGGTAATGGATCAGTCCCCCACAGCCACATACAAACACACACATGCACACACAAATCACCCCCCCCCCACAGCCATTCCTGTGTCCCATTACTTGGATATTTTGCCCCAGTCACCATAAGCACTGTTCAAACCTGTCAGCATGCATGCTACTTTCTTCTTTATTTCTGCAATGATGGACAGGTATTTGAATTTAATTTAAAAGTGTTATTTCAGATTTTATAGCACAAGCTCTGATAGCCATTTGCTAAGCAAAATGCAGTCTAACAATGACAACAGACTTAGAATGAATAGTACACTTCCGTGGCCTTGATACTCAATCACTGAAATGGCAGTGAAGTCCACATTCAAAGAAAACGCATCTGGTCAGTTGCAGGTTAAGTTTATCTTTGGACTGTTTTCAAACCACAGGCCCCTTGCTCACAGTTTTAGAACCATGCATACATGCACGTGTTCTTTGATTCACCATCTTGATTGTATTAAATTATAATCTTTGTATAAGACAGCACCATTTGTTAGTGTGTTTTAAATTTGTAGTTTGAACCTTTTTCCAGTAAGCAATGAAACAAAATGTATGAATCAATAATGACAAAACTGTTTCATTACATTTCAACAATAAAAGGCTACTCAAGCTTCAGTAATGGCACTCCACAAGTTTCCGTCGATATGCACATACTCTGCAGAAGTAATAATCATCTGTATAATACCACATTAAAGAGATCTGTAACTAATGAACTGGTTGCCACTGGAAAACAACTTCATGTTTCATTGTTTCATCTACAAATTCAGTGCCTGCTGCCCTTGAAGAATAAATTGCCTATGTTACACATGTAAAAAAAAAAAAAAATTAAAAATTGGTAAACTGGTAATATTGGAATAGGGAATAGATGGCAAACTGGCAGCAGGTTCTTAGTTAATAGACTCCTCATCCAAAGGAGGACACACTCAAGACTGTAGCACCCCCACCCCATTAACATATACCACAGTATCAGCAATCCATCTACATGGTATGGGAGTAGAACCCACTGCCTTCTGTACCAAATCCAAGTATAGGATCTTAGGACTATGGGAGACTACTAGGCTATCAAACCAGAGGTCATTTCAAGTCTAGCCATTTTATCCCAATGTTAGTTAATACCAAAGATTGCATTTAGTAATGGCTGCCCATGTCCAGGAAAGTTGTGGACACTATCCCCAGTAAGAATTTATGGTTCATAGGTTCATAGGTAGGTACTAGGCTATTGGCCCTAGGGCCTATATAAGCCTTGCCAAAAGGTACCCTGGCTTTTGCCACCCAAGAAAATTATTTTCCTGTGCCACTGTCGAGCAGAGCCACAGAAGTGATCCTGGGGGTGAATTTCCTATCTCCCATCCAGTCATCAAGATTTTTCTTGAAGAATGCTAATGAGGAGCTTTGTTTGATATAGATAGGTAGTTTGTTCCAGAGTATGGGAAGTCTCTGGGACAGGAATCTATCCCTCCAGCATGTTCTGTTTATTGTGGTGACAAGGTTTAGGTCCCTAGAGCGTGTAGCTCGTAGGGATTGGGATTTCTTTAAGTGGAGCATGTCTAAAAGCTCTGGGTTTGACATAGCTTTGTGTGTTAGGCAGAGATCACCTCTGAGTAGGCGATATGCAATGGAGTAAAGCTGCAGTTTTTTGAGACGGTCTGCGTAGGGCATCTGTTTGAGGCTGGTAATCCTCTTTGTGAGATATTTCTGCAGTCTTTCCAGTTGTTGTAGATGTCTTGTGAGGTACATACCAAAAGGTGCATTGTACTCTATAATGGGTCTAATGAGTGATGAGTAGAGGGGAACAGTGACCTCTTTTTTCCTGGATGAGAAACCTCTTGTGATGAGGTGTGCCACGTAGAAGGATTTCCTGACCACTGTGGCAATGTGATTATCAAAGGAGAGACTACTGTCCACCTGTATCCCAAGGTCTCTTATCACACTTTCAGTGTTAAGTAGACTACCGCCTATGTGGTAGTTCATGGGTACAGAGTTTTTACCAAAAGGGATGACAATGCATTTTTTGGCATTGAGCTTAAGGCCATGGCTTTGACACCAGGCATCTGTCTCAGTGAGACCCTTTTGTAGGATGTCCACATCTTTTGGAGTTTTGATTATGGCTCCTAGTTTGCAGTCATCTGTGAACTTCGTTAGCCAAAGACCTTCTGTGTTAGCCTGTACTTCAGAGAAGTGGATACCAAACAGGAGAGGACCCAGGGCTGAACTCTGTGGTACTCCACTTGGCACTGGTCTGAAGTTGGATTTGGAGTCTGCTACTTTCACAGTGTGGGTTCTGTCAGTGAGCCAGTTGGCAACCCATCTTGTGACATAGGGATTTATACCTAGTTTAGTGAGTTTATCTATAATTCCAGAGTGGGGGATGGTGATGAAAGCCTTTGCGAGATCAAGATAGGCTGTGTGAACCACCTTACCCTCATCTACGGCTTTGGTGACTGCTTCAAAGAAGTGTATCAGGTTTAGGAGACATGATCTGCCTTTTACAAACCCAAACTGGGTGGGGTCATGAGTTTGGAGATTACCAATGTCATTGTTTATAAGTTCCATAATGATACGTTCCATAGCCTTGCAGACCAGGCTCGTTAGGCTAATGGGGTGGTAGTTTCCGGGGTCTGTGGTGGCTCCCCCTTTGTGGAGTGGGATAACCGTCACTGTACACCATTCAGTGGACACATAGCCTGAGGTGATGCTACAATTGAACATGGTACTTAGGTGGGGTGCCAATTCACTCTGTAGTTCATGTAGAACACAGCCTAGGATGTGTCAGGTCCCATGGATGCTGTGTTCTTGGCTTTGGATAGTGTGTTTTTTACCTGTGCAGCTGTGATTACAGGAACTTTGCATTCTTCTGGTATAAAGATGGGCACTTTAGGGGATGACAGGGGGTTAAAGTTAGCACTGAACCTATCTACCAGGATGTTGGCAATATCAGTTGGTTCTGTATATTTAGTGCCATTGTGCTGTAACTCAAAGTAGATCTGAGTGTTGCCATTGAGATTCTTGACATAGCTATAGAATGCTTAGTGGTTTTCTTTAGAGTCAGTGGCAATTTTGTTTTCGTAACTAGCTTTGGAGCATTTTATGAGGGATCTCAGCTTCTTACTGAGGCTAACCAGGAAGTTTCTCCAATCATGAGATTTTACTCTTTTTTGCAACAGTTTCTTTCTTCTGTTGTAGAGTTTGTTTATGGCAGGGACCACCAGATTGGCTTCCTTTTTTTGGAGGATAGCATCTTGGTTCTGTTAGGGATTGCACAATCCATGCACTCGTGTAAGTGCTTATAAAGTGCATTTGTTTAGGATTCAGCAGTCATACCACTATTATCCGTCAACATGAGTGTCGTGAAGTTTGCCACTTCTGTCTTAAGAAGCGTGAAGTTGGCTTTGGAGAAATTTCTTACTGTGGTTTCCCTAATGAGGGGTGGGGGAGGGTTGTGGATGTCTAGGGTGATTATCTTGTGGTTGGATCCGACCAACGAGGAATTGACCTCTGGTGTGGAGCACTGGTTGCCCATGTTGGTAATAACCAGGTCTAGGATATTGCTGCCCCTGGTGGGGGTGTAGATAAGTTGATCCAAGGCACTGGAATTTATGAATTCCAGAAAACGTTGAGCACAAGAGCTGGTACATGAGTAGTTTTCCCAGTTAATGGTGGGGTAGTTGAAATCACCCATTATTAAGGTGTTAGGTTGTACCCTAATATTTTCCAGTGTATCAAGAAATGAGGAGTGGGAATCCTGGGGGATGGTGGGGTATCTGTAGCAAGCTACAATTTGGATTGAGGTCTTGCCCAGAGTTAATTGCACTTGGATAATCTCAGATGCATTATGCTAAGCAACTAGCCTGGAGATGTGCATATCCTTAATGAATATGGACATGCCTCCACCTTTAGTGCTTCGGTCCAGGTTAGGTGGCCAAAAGGTGTGGTATGAATTATAGCCTGATAATGCAGGGGTACCCATCCATTCATCCAGGTTCCCCTTGAACAGTGTGCCATAGACGTACATGAATAGGTAGTCTATTCCGAAGGCATGGCAGTTCCTGGGAGACAGATCTGTCCCTCCAGTATGTCCTATTTTAGTCACCCTCCATATTTAGGTCCCTGGAACGGGTAGCCCAAGTCCCGTTCAATTTATGGATATGCAGCAAGTTCATTAGGTTTGATTCTGAGATTGCTCTGTAAGCCAGGAATAAGTCTCCCCTTAGAAGTCTATATGATACAGAGTACAGTAACAGGGACTTTAGTTGATCTGTGTAAGGCATGTGCTGGAGTTCCTTGATCTTCTTTGTTAGACACCTCTGAACTCTCTCAAATTGCTGCAGGTGCTTTGTATGGTACATGCCAAATGGGGAGTTATACTCAATTATGGGCCAGATTAGTGCAGAGAATAAAGGGGTTATAACCTCTTTTGCTCTTGAGGCAATGAATTTACTAATCAAGTGTGTTATGTAGAAAGCTTTCCTTACTACAGTAAACACATGGAGGTGCAAGTTAAGGTCGCAGTCAACTTGCGATCCCAAGTCCCTTACCACTTCGTGGGTACTTAGGGTATTGTTGATTTGATAGTGTGAAGGGACACTGTTTGTGCCAAAGGGAATGATGATGCATTTCTTTGCACTCAGTTTGAGACCTTGACTAAGACACCAGTCGTTGGTCTGCTTAAGACCCTCCTCGAATATACTGACATAATTTGGGGATTCGATAATTGCACCCAGTTTGCAGTCGCCTGCAAACTTGGTCAGCCACAACCTCTTAGTTTTGACCTGAACTTCTGAGAAGTATATACCAAACAGTAGGGGGCCCAGCACTGACCCCTATGGCACCCCATTGGGGACAGGTCTGCTGGTTGATGTGGAGTCACCCACTTTGATAGTGTGTGTCAAGTTTGTGAACCAGTTGGCATACCATCTTACAATGGAGGGGTTTACATTCAGTTTTCTAAGTTTATCAGTAATGCCTGAGTGTGGAATTGTGTCGAACACCTTTTCCAAGTCAAGCTATGCTGTGTGCACAGATTTGCCTTTGTCAATGGCCCTGGTCACATTTTCAAAAAAATCTGCCAGATTTAACAGGCAGGATCTGCCCTTGATGAAGTCGAATTGGGTAGGATTCCAGGGATTGGAGGTAGTCTATGTCTTTAGTTATGAGGTCCATAATGATAGTATGTTCCATGGCCTTACAGATGAGGCTGGTCAGGCTTATGGGTCTGTAATTCCCCGGGTCTGTTGCTAAGCCACCTTTGTGGAGGGAAATAATGGTTGCTGTTCCCCATTCCACAGGAACAAAGCCCGTGGTTAGATTGTGATTGAAAAGGGTACTTAATGGTGATGCTAGTTCATGTTTTAGCCTGTTTAGAAGACAGCCTGGGATACCATCTCGTCCCATAGAGGTTGTGTTTTTTTGCCTTGGACAGGGCTATGATGAAATGTTCTTCAGATATGTAGGATGGGGAGTGGGGTTGGGGGAAGGTTTGTGATAGGTTTGGATGGGATAAGGGGGTGAAATTTTCACCAAACCTATCTGCTAGCAGATTTGCTATCTCTGTGAGGTCAGTGTGTGATACCATTGGTCACTAGTTCTGCACATGCTTGGGTCCTACCTTTTTGGCTATGTATGTAGCTGTAAAAAGCCTTATGGTTATCTTTGGCTGTGCTTGCCAAGTTTTTCTCAAACAAGCCCTTAGAGGATTTGACAAGTTGTCTTATTTGCCTGTCAAGGCTGAGGAGGTTGTGTTTCCATTGTTGGGGTCTTGCCTTTGTTTTATTGGACAACAACTTTTTGCATTTATTGTAAAATTTGTTGATGCTTGATGTCCACCATGGCAGCTTGTTTTTACTTGGGACTCTGGCTTTGATTTTTTCTGGTATAGCAGAGTCTATACACTTATGCAAGTGATTGTACAGGGCTTTAGTGTAAGCTTCGGTGTAGTTACCACTTCCAGCTGGGAGTGTGGCTTGGAATGCATTTATACCTTCACCTAGGAGGATGTAGTTTGCCTTGGTGAAGTTCTTTAATCTGATTTCACCCTTTGTGAGTTCTGGTATTAGTGTCAGCTCAAAGGTGACTGATTTGAGGTTAGATTTAACTTATGTGAGTCCAAAAGTTGCGGTAGTGCATCTGTTTGACATGTTGGTGAGGACTACATCTAGTAGGTTTGTTCCTCTTGTCGGGATATGAACAATTTGTTCCAGGGCATTTGAGTTAACAAATTCAAGGAACTTTTGGCTAGTGAGTTAGGGCTATTGTAGGTTTCCTAGTTAATGGCGGGATAATTGAAATCTCTCATTACCAGACTGTCCGGTAATATTTGGATTGTCTCCAGTTTGGTCAAGTAGGCTTTGTGCGTGTCATAACCCATGGAAGGGGATCTATAACTGCCTATGACTTGAATGGGGGGGGGTCTTATCCACCATAACCTGAACTTGGAGTAACTCCATGGAGTTGTCCAGTCTAACTAAACTGGAGGTGAATTTATCTCTAATATAGATAGAAACACCACCTGCTTTGGTTCTCACATGTTCATTTTGAGGTCTGAAGGTGTGGTGGGCATTGTAGCCTTGCAAGGCCAGGGTACTCTCTGAGGCTTTGAACCAAGTTTCTGTGACTGCACAGACATCTACATCTTCCAGTGATAAAAATGCTTCCAGAGTGTGCAGTTTTTGGTTTAGGCTCCTAGCATTTAGCAGCAAGCCCCTTATTTTGTTATGATTAGCAAATTTCACATTGATAAGTTTGCTTTCAAGACCATGCCTAAAAAACACGCTATTGGGGAGGCAAGAGCCCTTGCTAGCAGCTGAAAACCTAGAGGTGCCAAGTGCAAACCATTTCTGGCAAAGCAGCGAGGTTTGTCAACCATGGCTTCCCAAACTACCAGGAACTGGATCCTCTTTGAATGGCACCAAAAACTAAGCCAATTATTAAAATCAATCATTATTTGTTTACACTGTGGCATAATTCTAGGTGACAGAAGTATGCTGCTCAAGGCTAGGGACATACCTGGCTAGGACACGTACTCAGAGATCTCAGTCATGTCTGTTTTCATATAGTCCAGTGAGGTATGTCTCAGGTCATTCACTCCAACATGAACTATAACAGAGTCATAATGTTACTTTTTGCTGAGAGACTTGAGTGCATGCGTGATCTGACGAATCCTGGCACTGGACAGGCAGCTGACCGTGATTTTCTCCTTGTCCAACCTGGTGAGTGGGACATCCGTGTGTCTCACTACTGAGTCTCCAATGACTAGAAAATTTGTTTTTTGTGTGTTACGCCTTACAGGCTTGGTAGGTGAGACACTGATGCTGTCATGTGTCATGGATACTGTGGGAACTGTGTTAGTTGTAGCAGTCTTGGGTTTTGGAGGTCTCTGGTGTTTCAGTAAGTTTTTTGAGCGAAGCTCTGCATATGTTGATTTTTGTGTAAGATATGTACTATGTGTATGAATAGTGATACTATCTGAATGTATAGTGGTGAGTGGGTTGACAACTTCTTCCGTGTTACTGTTTTGAGTGCGAGAGAGCATGTATTCAAGATTCTTTTTTTTTCAGCCATAATCTGTTGTTTATTTTCAGTTGTATACATTCTTGTGTCCCTCTGTCTATTTTACATGCGGAATTGCCTACACATGGTAAGGCCTTGCTGTGTCTATATATAGTGGCTGCCAAAAAAGCAATTACTAGAAAATGGAAATCAAAATCTAAATCAGCTATACTGGAAGTAGTGAATATAACAGAGATAAAACAACTGGTAATGAGATCTTTAGAAAAGGGTAGGAGCAAACTACATAGGAAAAAAATGGCAATTGTGGGAACAATACATACAAGGGAGGAAAGAGGTCTAAAAGGCGGCAGGACTTAAATTAGCTATGAAATGTCTGAGTGAAAAAGATTGGGTAGATTGTAAGTGATGTATATATTTGCAAGTGGGAGTGTATTAGCATGGTTTGTGGTGCAAAATGCTTGAGACTAAGTGCCTCAGTGTGGTTTGTTTATATTTATGTAGTAAGTGATGGTTTAATAAGATGTTTCAAAAAAAGGCAGGAATTGAATAATTTATGTAATATTGCTTAGGTTATAATGATATATAGCAATATAGGTGAAGTATAATGTTTGTTATGTTAATATAGTTTGATTACTTTTATATGAATGTAAATTTGCTTATGTCACAAGTAATAATTGAATAAAGGTGTCTGAAAAAAATGGAGTCAAGATTCTTGGTGTAGATACATCTCTTACATTCTGTACTAGGTGAGTTATTAGTAGGGGGATGTCGGAGTACATGAGGCAATTGCTACAATGCCTCAAGAGACCCAAGTCAACAAGGTTGGCAGGACAAAGAAGGGTGGTCCAACTGTCCATAATCCTAGGTTGAAGACTGTTATCACTAAGGGGGGGCTTTTCAGGATTTATCAAGGAGGAACTCAGTGGATGAATATTTATGCCTGGATTTATTTTGTTGGCAGTTTAATAGATTTCAGTTCACTAGCATTATTTCTTTGACAGAGAAAGTACTAAGGATGAAGGCTACATTAATGTACTATAACTGTGTCTAAGGGAAAAACTATTAAATTTATCTGTCCAGCTATGGTGCACAATTGCAGGGCAGTCTGCAGTAATGCACAATGTCAAACAAGCAGAAACCTACTCAAATGCAGGGCTTAAATACCAGAAACTAAAAACTTGAAAAAAAACTTTAAACAGGTTCAAAAGGACCAATGAAGATGCTTACTCCAAGCCGTAGACCAACTACCCTTCACCAGATAAGTTCCAATCAGCACAATCTTCTCACTAGAGTACAGAAAGGCCCCTTCCAATCCAGGATGGCCTGGAAAATATGCTTAGAACAAACAGCCACTACAAACAGACCCAGATGCAGCATACCTGTTTCTGTACTATACTACAGCTGCTAGTTAACCTAGTTTCGGCAGGAACCACTAGGGAATGTTTAACACAGCATAATGCTACCTGTTGTGTTACTAGCACTGTTTTTAAATTCTATAGCACAAACCATGAGAGGCAATTTGCTAAACAAAACTGTTGCATATTGAAAACAGACTTAGCATGAGCAGCAGTAAACTGCTCTTCCCTTGAAGCTCAAAATTCCTTGAAAATGCATATAAACTCATGTTCTTTGAGCAGTCTGGCAATTGGTGTAGAGGATTCAAGCTCATCTCCTGTAACCTAAGCAAATTAACCTGCTTCCCTAAGTAGGGCAATTTACACACACGTGCACACACACACACACACACACACACACACACACACACACACACACACACACACACACACACACACACACACACTCACACACACACACACACACACACACACACACACACACACACACACACACACACACACACACACACACAAAACATTTTTTGTCAACTTTAAATTCCACAGACAGAAGAAACAACAACATTTTGTCTCTTATCAGCAAGCATAAGTTTAAATTCCACCCAAGGAAAGAAGCGTCAATGCATACAGAAATGAATGTTTAAATGTATGTGCTTCGACACCACATGAATGTAAATCTGTATTGCACCCACAGATGTGGAGGGCATTCTTAGGGATGACATGACATGTAATTTTATTTTTTTAATTAAATGGTGTGCCAGCCCCCCTGGCCAGCTGGTGCTAGATGACTACCCAGGTTGCCTAGTGCTGGATCTGGTTCCCACTCTAACATTATTTTCTGTCAGACATCCAGTTAGCTATCCATCCCACAATATAAGGATTTATATTCAGATTTAAAAGGTGTAAACTGTTTAAATACAATACCAATGATGACCTCATCACCAATTGCCCAGAAATGTCCATGTGCTATACAGATACAGTAATAATGATATAATTGGTATTTGCCAGAAGTTTGAATTCTAGGCTAATACCAATGATGACTTCATCTCCAGTTACCCAAGTGTGTGCGAGCAGTTTAGTTACAATGCCAACAATGGCATCATCTTTTGACGACCAATCTGTATGATCTCATAAAGTTGTCATGAAACAAAATAATTTTCATCACTATTCGTTTACCATACATTTGTCTAGCTATAATGCCAACAACACCATCCTCTTTGAGTGACCAGAAACCTGTGTGAGTGGTTTAAATAAATTACAGCAATGGCATCATCTTTAAATGTGGAAAAACATGTGTGGGCCCATAATTATGCCCTAAACCATCCTTCCAAACTATAAATAATGAAGTATAAAAATTAAAAATATATATATTTGTTCAGTCCAGATGGAAATAAACCAACAGAGCAAGCTACGTTGTTTTCTTTATAGTCTAATCACTCCTTCCATCCATGTTTATGACAATCTGTTGGAATAATCCTGTCAGTTGTGTGACCATGATAAAGACTGTTGAATATGTGTATGTGCCTAAATAAAGTGCATGTTTCTTTTTTATATTGTATGTCACTATGATATTCTGATACACATATTTTAAAACTTTGTGAGATTTTTCCAGTGTAAAGTGCTGAACATATATTGCTGAATACATAATCCTCTCATTTATATGTTCAGTTGTCTAATGTCAAATACCTTGGATGTATTCACTAATGGAAGAGATTTATTTTTAATTATGAACTTACAAAACAACAAAAAATTACCATAAGGAAAACAACTAACGGTGTCCCTTGAAATGCAAGCTATATAGAATTCTCAAAATGCTTACTGAACAAGTTTAAAATGTTGACCAAAAGTTTTACTCCTCTTATACACAATATTACAGTGAGTGGATAACAGTGCAGAAAGTGTCTCACCTGTCTCAAGTATATGTCGGTGTTCTCTGTTAACTTTCTAAACTTGGAACCAAATGCTATTACAAAACAAGTCCTGTTGTTAGCTTGAGCTCTTATCTGCCA
The DNA here is from genome assembly GCF_019279795.1 of Protopterus annectens. Classification (NCBI taxonomy): domain Eukaryota; kingdom Metazoa; phylum Chordata; order Ceratodontiformes; family Protopteridae; genus Protopterus; species Protopterus annectens. The sequence continues at coordinate 477,400,282 of NC_056737.1, read as the reverse complement.
GCAGATCTGGTCTCTGCCTATTTTCAACCTCAGATTTTAAGCTATTATAATTCCAGTTAGTCATAACCTCTAATAATGAATCAGTTGATCAATCAGTTGACAATCACATCTTTCTTCTGCCAAACATATACACTTGCTTCAATAAACTGCAGCTTGGGTATACTGTGTGGTATGTGACAATTATTCATGTCTAGTTGGAGCATAAAGTTAGGGTATAGAGAACATCTACTGGAAAAGTTCAGGTTATAGAGACAGAAGGTTAAAATATAATGTGCAAGTTGAGTCACACAGACGTTTGGATAAGACTGAGATGAAGTCAGGGAAGAGATAGGGCAGCTGTCAGGTTAAAGGTTGAAACTGCTCAGTATAAATCAGAGTGCAAGTAACAGAATTATTCTATAGCAAGAGAATGTGAAGACTTGAAGGTAGGTAATAGTTCAATGTATTTAAGAAGGGAAAAGGGAGTGAGAAGAAAAAAGGGCTGATGTACTCAGCCTGGATAAAAATGATAATTCCCAAACCAACAACAGAAGTTGAGCAAATAATCATTACAGTAAAGTGTGTTTTCATAGACCGACTAATGTATCACATGCAAAGGTCATTGCAAATGTTTATGACAAGTACTGAACTGTAAACATGGAACAGAAGTCCTTCAATCTCTCTCTTAATACTGTACAAGAAAGTTTATATAGGTTCCTCTGTGTTAGTTATCATATGGTGTCTGTGTTTCAGCTGTACCATCCTTTCATATCTACATAAAAAAACACTAATTTTCCTGTAGTATCTTTTCAAGTCTTTCTTCCAAATACTCTGGATCTTTCTCCAGTATTCCTCTGCCTCAAGTACATGTTGTATTTTTTCTCAACAGCTACATTAAAATAACTGAAAGTTAATGAGCATACTTGCTTCAGTAACAGCAAGGATTATATTCTTATTTGTGTTTTGAAGTCCAATTCGGTAGTCAACAGATACATTCCTACAATGACAGTGGGGCCAAGTTTTGGGGTCCATTGCTAGAAATCTGCACAGTGGATAACATCAGCAGCAGTATCTCAGCTGTACCTAATTATAATTACCAGTGCTGGCTGTAGTAGGAGCACAAGCAAGAAGGCACTGATGTTACACGTCAGAAGTCGCACCAACAACATTCTGCAACAAGAAAAGTTATAAAATAGAAACCTGACCACCATTCTACTGCAGTCTGTAGAATACTAATGACTGTTGCAGCTTCATTTACTTCTCCAGACAGTCATGGAAAGGGTCAGCCAAGGAAACATAGGAATGAACTTTAAGATGGGAAAGGGAAATAGAAAGATGTTGGGGATAAAGGGTGAAAACAATATTTTCCAACCTTCTGCTTTTATTTCAGTAATATGTAATGTGAGGTGCATATTTTTTTTTATTTTACCACTAATGTTTGTGCTCTAGGTAATATTTCATTTAGAAATGTGCAGTCAAGAATGCCACCTTATTTATTTCATTGAAAATTTAGTCTTCAACATTTAAAGACAGAACCAGACAATAATACAATCTGTGGGGTTTACCCAGTATATTTCTTCTCATGTTTCTGCCAGATTTATACTTTACATATTCACTGAAATTATTTTTAAGAGACCAAAAGAAAGGAACATCTCAATTTTACTCTTACTCAGCTCCTTTCTTCTCCTTGTTACTCCTGACATGTGGACAACTCTTTAAATAAATGCACCCCTGTATGTATTCAAGTTCACCTTGGATCTATGGGTGGGAAACAGAAAATTTACCCCAGGACTGCCCCTGTTCTAATGGACAGAAGCAATCCCTAAATGCTTTATCCCATGCATGGGTCCCCTTAAATTATGTATGGTATGATCCCATTTATTCTCATTAGCGGTAATATATAATTATCAATCATGGGATGGGGAAGGCCAATCTCTAACCAAATGGAATAGGTTCATTCATGCAGAAAAAAGGGAAATTGGCTAGGTTTAAAATGGTCCACAAGGGCAGCTAGTCTAGTACTTACCTATGAACCTATAGAAAAGTTCTACTAGCATTATTTTATACACTTGTCAATGTTAACCCTATACCTTCCAAAGTATATCCATCCCTTAAAGTCTTTAAAACTAGAAAGAAATATGCAATTCCTGCTTCAGACAGAGTTTGATTAAGGCAGCACATTAAATCTTATTTTCAGGGCAGGAGCATGTAATTCTATGCAAGATGTGAACTAATGAGAGGTCATGTGGTGATGCTCTGCATCTCTACAGTAATGGTGGAAAGGTGTTGTTGCCATAGCAACACCAACAAATATACAGTCTCATTAATAACAGATGATTGCACATTACTCACAATGTGTGGTCAGTCTCTCTAATTTCTAAATATAGGATGCATTTTTTTCTGTTTTTAAACACAGATGCTCATTTTATCACTGCTAAGGCTTCTGTTTCCTGCACGTTAAAGTATATGATACAGTGTCAAAGAAGAGATCAATAAAACAGAGTGAAGAAATAGTGAAGGCATCCTGAATCAGAGGATTCAGAGGGGATACCATAAAGTTTAGAGCTGTCTGGTGCTGGAACAAGTTATTTATGCATATGTAAATGTAACTTCAGTCAGTTTAGAAGGAAATGTAAATAAAGTATTAGGCTGCAGAAAAATTTGTAACAAAACTGACTTACGAATGATTGGAGGAGGTTTGGCAAGGCTGCAGGATTTTTTTTTTTAAGAAACATGGCAACTTGTTTAAAAGTACAAATAAAATAAAAAATTAAAAAAATATATATGTATATATACAAATACATATATAGATACACACACACACACACACACACACACACACACACACACACACTGAAAACAAAATACTATACAAATGGAGGCAGAATAATAGCAACAGCAACAGAAGTTCTAAGTGTTCTGATGCAAGTCATATAAAATGGCCTAAAACTTCAAAAGCAATATGACAAACTACAAAAGTTACACCTTGCAATAATTAAGACTCCCAAAGGATTTATTCTATGCCTCATTCTTTTTTTTCTTCTTCTTCTTCTTGTCACAGACCACGGACTTAACAGTAGTCCCTTTGACTTAGCATAGGTACAAAGGCCTTCACTGTATTTCTTGCAGGTGCTGCCTGTTAAATGGCTGGATAATTATCATCTATCCATCACATATCAATCTTTTCAAAATTTTTGGCCTCATACTGGGCCTAAGAGGAAGTGTTGCTAAACACTGTATAAAATTTCCCCTGCCAAATTCATTTCCCACACCAATAATGTCACCAAATTTGATCCCAGCTAGACATCTTGTAATTATTGGGCATCTGCAAACTCACCAGAAATGTTAGAAACATTCCTCTGTAACCACTGAAAGAGCTCTTTTTAAGCCGATTATAAGCTAGGTCAAAGGTAGCAATATCATCTTTCTAGGGGATTTTATCCTGCACGGGGGTACAAATGATGAAAAAGGAACTAGAAACCCCTGATACACTCCACCTGCAGTAAACTGAACACTTCTGCAAGGTCCATTTAATGGGGCAAACAAACATTACTAAACTGAGCCCTAAGTAATAACCCCAGCAGCTTCAACTCTCCCTGTAATTCAGCCATCATTCTTTAGTGATCACGTCATCATTTATACCTTATTTATCACTAAAAATTACTAAAATCCAAGGTTCAGTCACTATATTTAGATCTTTTAAGCACAATCAGGAACCAACCCTTTTTGTAGAGTTGTCACTTTGACTAGACCTGTGCAACAGAACAAAAACATGAACAGACCTCTAAAATATTTATTATATATCCTTCTACCAATGCAGGACAAGTATTTTCTACTATACTTTTGTTCAGGCCTCTAAAGTGTGGAAAGCCCCAAAGTGGGAGATACAAGCTTTTAATCAAAAGGGGGAAAAAACTTTTATTTAAATTCTGCTTAAATATTTTAAGCTACACTTAGTGACCTATGTGGTGATACTTTTTTGTACTTATCAACTTTTTGGCTAAACATGGAAAAAAGCAATCTGTTTACATTTTTTTAGTTTATTCTAGGACCTTAGTCTAGTAGCTTCATTTGCAACTCTGGGGAGATTGTGCATTACTGCACAACTTTAGCATTTTTATGCATTATCTTGCACTTCTATTTCCATAAGTAGCATTACATCTAAAAGGACTTTTTTTATATTTTAAAAGCAGTCTGGGGCCTCAGTCTTGTAGTTTTATTCACACTTGTACAGGACTGTGAGCTACTGTCACATCTGAGCCTCATTTAGTCATTTATTACAGAGCTGCTAGTAAATTTCTGCATAGTCTGGTGCCTTAGTCTGTAGTGGTATAGCAGCGGTGGCAGTATTATGAATTCTGTTCCAGACTTTGTGCTTCAGTACTTTTTATCAGGGCGGGTCGTGCTATTGGACTGCAGGACTGCAGCCCCCCCAGCTGTAAAAAAGAAAGAAAAAAAAAATTAAAAAAACAAAATAATTAGTATACTATTGTGTACTGGCTGCATAGTGACTCGGTGTTACTCGAACTACAGATGCATGCGAGTTCTGGGTTTTAAAAAAAAAAATCCAGACTGCTGTTAAACCAGTCCGGATTAAGAAGAGAGGCATCAGTGTACACATGCCCAGAAGTCTATGTGGTTTGTAACCACAGTAAAGTGGATTGGACTGCCATGTCCACAGTCATGTACATGACATGCATGGCTGCTGATTGGTTCTCTCGCTGGAAAGGCATGTTGGGCAGGCTATTGATTGGTTCATTCTCACTGCCGGAAATGTTAGGATGGCAGTTCCAAAGCTCCAACAGATTCATGGCTACTGAAAGCCAGGTTTGTTATTGTACTTTGTGTGTGTGTGTGTGTGTGTGTGTGTGTGTGTAATGCCCTAGTTAAATGTTGCTGGTGGTTAGAGTTACTCAGGCTCAAACCCTATACCTTGGGTACAAGTAGCAAGAGCCTGAATTCCCTACCCACCAGCATTTGTGAAAACTGTCGAGATTTTTACATCATGTTTTTGTTCTGTTCTATTCCTCATAAAATCTATGGTTTTCTGGATTTTTGTAATCAATGAAGGATTAAATTCACTAAATAATGACATGCATTTGAATTTCAGACTTCATATTCTTCAGAAAATACATGGTAACACAAAACCTTTTATTCTAGCAATTTCCTAAGTTTATAAGATCAATATTTGAAATATCCCTATTTTTGGGGCTGTATTCCCCCATTACTGGCTTTGTTCAGGTATTGTGTGCTAAGAGGTTGAGAGCTATGATAAGAACTGAATATGTTTTGGTGCTGTATTCCCCATTATTGGCTTTGTCCAGGTGTTTGTGTTAAAAAGTTGAGAGCTATGGTGAGAACTGACTTCACTAAATGATAGCAATTTAAGTTTCAGTCTTCCTGTCTTTCAAGAAAGAGCTGATTTAGTATAGTGGTACGTTGCTCTGACTGTAGTGCACAGGGTCCTGGGTTCAAGACTTGGCAGTGAAATGCATAGTGGTAACACAACATTTATTCTAGCCTCTTTCTAAGATTATACAAGCAATGTTTAAAATGTGTCCCTGGTTTTTGGGCTTTGCCCCCCCCAATAAATTTTGGCTTTTTCCAGATTTCTAGTGCTGCAAAGTTGAGAGATACAGTTGAGAGTTGAGTAGATTTTACAAGGAGCTGAGAGCTTCAGGGGAAAAGAAGTTTAGTGCTGCTTATGCTGAGTCTGCTTGTATCGTTAATAGCATAACAGGTTGAATGTTTGGTTTTGATACAGAAGGCTGTGGGTTCTACTTCCACAGTATGTAGATGCATTGCTGATACTGTACTGTGTTGTACTTTTAAATGGGGTGGATGCTGCAGTCCTGATAATGTTCTCTTTGGTGGAGATACCTGGTCACTATGAACCTGTTATCAGTTAGCCATCCATTCCCTATTGCACTATTACTAGCTTATCATTTTTTTAGTGTAACATAGGCAATTTATTCCTCAAGGGCTTAAGGCACTTTATTTGTAGATGAAACAATGAAATATAAGGTTGTTTGCTAGCAGAAAACTCTTCATTAGTTACAGATTTCTTTAATGTGGAATCATTTAGATGACTTTTACTTCTACAGAGATTGTGCATATTTACTGATACTGGTGGATTGTATAAGTTAGACTTTTATATTGGAAATGTTCTGAATTGGGCAGTTTTGTCATTATTGGTGCATGCATTTTCTTTCACTATTTACTGGAAAAATGTTCAAAACAATACATTTAAAATGCCCTCTAACAACTGTACTGTATTATACAAGGAATATAATTCAGGAAGATGTATCAAAGAACATGAAGGTTTTTGCCTTACAAACACAACACATGTATGTTTCCTGTGCAAGGGGCCTATGATTTGAAAACAGCCCAAAGTTAATCTTTATCTGCCACTGGCCAGATATATTTTCTTTGAATGTGGGTTTCAATGCTGTTTCAATGAATGTGAGTTTCAAGGGCAGAGAAGTTTTAATGCTAAGTCTATTTTCATTGTGAGACTGCATTGCTTTGTTTAGCAGATGTCTATTAGTTTTTGTGCTGTAAAATATAAAATAAAACTTTTAAATGAAATCCAAATCATCATAGAAGTAAAGCAGTATGCACATTACAGTGTTTATGGTAAATGGGGTGAAATAGCCAAGCAATGGGACATTGGAATGGCTGCAGGGGGGAGGCCCCATTCGACCATGATTTTGTGAGGGGGGAAAGGGTGGCAAACTCAAAGACAGCCCTGGCTGAGCTATACCTCTCAACTCTCCAGATTTTCACAGAATGAACAGATTTTTGCTTCTTATTTTTGGTTTGTTCCTCATAAAATTTGTGGTTTTCTGGCAAATCATTTAGGAATGAAGTCACTAAATAATGACAGACATTGAGTTTCAGATTTCATACACTTCAGAAAAATGCATGCTAATGCAAGACCTGTTATTCTATCAACTAAGTTTATACATGAGCAATTTTTAGTACTGTTTGTTTGTTCCCCCAATATACTTGGCCTTGTCCAGATTTCCTGTGTTAAGAGGTTGAGAAGTACATGCAAATAAATCGCTTAATAGAATTAGGTATATCCAAACCTCTCAACTGTCCCCGATTTTGGCTCAAAATGTTGCTCTCCCCCTAATAATCCCTCTGCAAAATGGCAATTTGGGAAGAAAATGTGGAGGGTTTACAATTAATAAATAATTGTAATGATCAGAGTTATAGATTGCTTTTATTTCAGAAATGCATGAAGATTCCCTTATTTTGTCAGCTGCTCAACTTAACAGTACTAATATTAAAAAGTCTCCCTTCTTTGACAGGTTCCCAGCTGTATTGTGTGGCTATTTTATATTTTTGCATCACATGTTTTGGTCCGTTTTTCATAAAATTGTGGTTTTCTGGCAAATTAGTGGCAAATCATTAAAGATTGAAGTTAGAAAATAATGACAGACATTTGAGTTTCAGATTTCATACCCTGCATAAAATTTATACTAATGCAACACCTACTATTCTAGTATCTTTCTAAGTTTATAAGAGCAATATTTAAAAATTTCCCACTTCTATTTATGGCTTTTGTCCAGATTTCTTGCTCTGAGGTTGAGAGGTATGACAAATGTGTCAGGGCCATCACCGTCAGCCAGAGATATTTCAAATTGTGACATACTTGTACCCCACTCACCCATGTAGTGACTCTGGATGTGTCCAACCAAGGCAAGGAGCAGTTATGCAGTGTAAGTGTGCAGAGTATCTCACCATCCAAGATAGACACAAGTACTACAGTTGATTTTCATCTGTCCTTGATTTTCCAGAATGTTCTGGTTTTCTGTCATATTTTTATACTGTTGATTTATGCTTCTTATTATTCAGAAAATGCATGTTGTTGCAGTGCCTGTTGCTCTGTGTTTAAGTAGCAGTGCTTTAATGACCATCGTGTAAGTTTGTCTGAGATTGTAAAATGTAAGTAAGCTTTAATAAGCATACTGTTAAATAATTATCAACATTGAAAGCCTTTTTGTTGTTGCCATGCAGAGAATATTTACATAACTAGATAACGTATAATCCTTAGGTATTGAAATGCATGTGACAGTATTTGTAATAAAGGACAGGATTACAGTATTTTCAGAAGTTCATTACATTTGTTGGGGACTTGCAGTCATCTTTGCAGGCTTTACCCGTAAACTAAATAGAATGCCAATCTATCATGTGTGGTCCATAACCTGTGCAGTAATCCTTTAAGCAATTTATCTTGAACTTGTTTCTTGTTTGCTGTTCATTTTTTACTTTGATCACATTTTCCCCATGAAACAAGTAAATAGTTATTGTCAGGCAGCAGGTCATTTTTGGATAGAACCATTTTTATAAGTGGGGGTATCACTTAGATTTCTACTTTCAGCATGTTACTTGGTACTTTTATAAAGCTGAACCTGCATCACACCTCAAGCAACTCATAGCCCTTCAAAACCCACACGATCAACACCCACACATAGCAATCCTAAACCCACATATGCGGAGACCCTTAACATTAACCTGCCCAAGCAACAAGGGCCTCCAAAGCCGAAACAGCCCCTAAGGCAAGACAATGTACCCAACATTTTAGTCATAGGTGACTCTATAGTCAGGCACACTGATGTCCAGACTGAACAAGGAGAAAATTACAGTCAGCTGCCTGTCGGGTGCCAGGATCCGCCACATAACGCATGCACTCAAGTCACTCCACAACAAGTACAAATATGACTCTCTCATTGTCCATGCTGGAGTGAATGACTTGAGACATACCTCCCTGGACTACATGAAAAGAGATATGGAAGAGCTCTTGGATCATGTGACCCAGGCAGGTATGACCCTAGGTCTGAGTAGCATCCTGCCTTCGCCCAGAATGATACCACAGTATAAGGACAAAATGATTGACTTCAACAATTAGCTAAGCTTCTGGTGCCATTCAAAGGGGATCCAGTATTTGTCTTTCTGGGAAGACATGATCGACAAACCATGATGCTTTGCCAGAGATGGTCTGCACCTGTCACCCCTGGGATTCAGGTTACTGGCTAATTGCACTATTACTAGCTTATCATTTTTTTAGTGTAACATAGGCAATTTATTCCTCAAGGGCTTAAGGCACTTTATTTGTAGATGAAACAATGAAATATAAGTTTGTTTGCTAGCAGAAAACTCTTCATTAGTTACAGATTTCTTTAATGTGGAATCATTTAGATGACTTTTACTTCTACAGAGATTGTGCATATTTACTGATACTGGTGGATTGTATAAGTTTGACGTTTATATTGGAAATGTTCTGAATTGGGCAGTTTTGTCATTATTGGTGCATGCATTTTCTTTCACTATTTACTGGAAAAATGTTCAAAACAATACATTTAAAATGCCCTCTAACAACTGTACTGTATTATACAAGGAATATAATTCAATACAATCAGGAAGATGTATCAAAGAACACATGTATGTTTCCTGTGCAAGGGGCCTATGATTTGAAAACAGCCCAAAGTTAATCTTTATCTGCCACTGGCCAGATATATTTTCTTTGAATGTGGGTTTCAATGCTGTTTCAATGAATGTGAGTTTCAAGGGCAGAGAAGTTTTAATGCTAAGTCTATTTTCATTGTGAGACTGCATTGCTTTGTTTAGCAGATGTCTATTAGTTTTTGTGCTGTAAAACATAAAATAAAACTTTTAAATGAAATCCAAATCATCATAGAAGTAAAGCAGTATGCACATTACAGTGTTTATGGTAAATGGGGTGAAATAGCCAAGCAATGGGACATTGGAATGGCTGCAGGGGGGAGGCCCCACTCGACCATGATTTTGTGAGGGGGGAAAGGGTGGCAAACTCAAAGACAGCCCTGGCTGAGCTATACCTCTCAACTCTCCAGGTTTTCACAGAATGAACAGATTTTTGCTTCTTATTTTTTGGTTTGTTCCTCTTAAAATTTGTGGTTTTCTGGCAAATCATTTAGGAATGAAGTCACTAAATAATGACAGACATTGAGTTTCAGATCTCATACACTTCAGAAAAATGCATACTAAAGCAAGACCTGTTATTCTATCAACTGTCTAAGTTCATACATGAGCAATTTTTAGTACTGTTTGTTTGTTCCCCCAATATACTTGGCCTTGTCCAGATTTCCTGTGTTAAGAGGTTGAGAAGTACATGCAAATAAATCGCTTAATAGAATTAGGTATATCCAAACCTCTCAACTGTCCCCAATTTTGGCTCAAAATGTTGCTCTCCCCCTAATAGTCCCTCTGCAAAATGGCAATTTGGGAAGAAAACGTGGAGGGTTTACAATTAATAAATAATTGTAATGATCAGAGTTATAGATTACTTTTATTTCAGAAATGCATGAAGATTACCTTATTTTGTCAGCTGCTCAACTTAACAGTACTAATATTAAAAAGTCTCCCTTCTTTGACAGGTTCTCAGCTGTATTGTGTGGCTATTTTATATTTTTGCATCACATGTTTTAGTCCGTTTTCCATAAAATTGTGGTTTTCTGGCAAATTAGTGGCAAATCATTAAAGATTGAAGTTAGAAAATAATGACAGACATTTGACTTTCAGATTTCATACCCTGCATAAAATTTATACTAATGCAACACCTACTATTCTAGTATCTTTCTAAGTTTATAAGAGCAATATTTAAAAATTTCCCACTTCTATTTATGGCTTTTGTCCAGATTTCTTGCTCTGAGGTTGAGAGGTATGACAAATGTGTCAGGGCCATCACCGTCAGCCAGAGATATTTCAAATTGTGACATACTTGTACCCCACTCACCCATGTAGTGACTCTGGATGTGTCCAACCAAGGCAAGGAGCAGTTATGCAGTGTAAGTGTGCAGAGTATCTCACCATCCAAGATAGACACAAGTACTACAGTTGATTTTCATCTGTCCTTGATTTTCCAGAATGTTCTGGTTTTCTGTCATATTTTTATACTGTTGATTTATGCTTCTTATTATTCAGAAAATGCATGTTGTTGCAGTGCCTGTTGCTCTGTGTTTAAGTAGCAGTGCTTTAATGACCATCGTGTAAATTTGTCTGAGATTGTAAAATGTAAGTAAGCTTTAATAAGCATACTGTTAAATAATTATCAACATTGAAAGCCTTTTTGTTGTTGCCATGCAGAGAATATTTACATAACTAGATAACATATAATCCTTAGGTATTGAAATGCATGTGACAGTATTTGTAATAAAGGACAGGATTACAGTATTTTCAGAAGTTCGTTACATTTGTTGGGGACTTGCAGTCATCTTTGCAGGCTTTACCCGTAAACTAAATAGAATGCCAATCTATCATGTGTGGTCCATAACCTGTGCAGTAATCCTTTAAGCAATTTATCTTGAACTTGTTTCTTGTTTGCTGTTCATTTTTTACTTTGATCACATTTTCCCCATGAAACAAGTAGATAGTTATTGCCAGGCAGCAGGTCATTTTTGGATATAACCATTTTTATAAGTGGGGGTATCACTTAGATTTCTACTTTCAGCATGTTACTTGGTACTTTTATAAAGCTGAACCTGCATCACACCTCAAGCAACTCATAGCCCTTCAAAACCTACACCATCAACACCCGCACATAGCAACACTAAACCCACATATGCGGAGGCCCTTAACATTAACCTGCCCAAGCAACAAAGACCTCCAAAGCCGAAACAGACCCTAAGGCAAGACAATGTACCCAACATTTTAGTCATAGGTGACTCTATAGTCAGGCACACTGATGTCCAGACTGAACAAGGAGAAAATTACAGTCAGCTGCCTGTCGGGTGCCAGGATCCGCCACATAACGCATGCACTCAAGTCACTCCACAACAAGTACAAATATGACTCTCTCATTGTCCATGCTGGAGTGAATGGCTTGAGACATACCTCCCTGGACTACATGAAAAGAGATATGGAAGAGCTCTTGGATCATGTGACCCAGGCAGGTATGACCCTAGGTCTGAGTAGCATCCTGCCTTCGCCCAGAATGATACCACAGTATAAGGACAAAATGATTGACTTCAACAATTGGCTAAGCTTCTGGTGCCATTCAAAGGGGATCCAGTATTTGTCTGTCTGGGAAGACATGATTGACAAACCATGATGCTTTGCCAGAGATGGTCTGCACCTGTCACCCCTGGGATTCAGGTTACTGGCTAAAGCTCTTGCCACTCCTATAGTGCCTTTTTTAGGCAAGGTTCAAAGGATAAAACCACCACCATAACAGAAGCAGGCAAAATCTGAAGGTAATGCTACTCAATGCTAGAAGTCTAAACCTCAAAATGCAGTCTCTCGAGGCATTCCTAAAAATGGAAAACATCGATATCTGTGCAGTAACTGAGACCTGGTTCAAGGCTCCAGAGAGCACCCCTGCAATACCAGGCTACAATTCTTACCACACTTTTCGACCACAAAACCAGGACCGAAATACTAAAGGCGGAGGAGTGTCCATATTCACCAAGGATATTCACACCTCCAGGCTAGTTGCCCATCACAATGCATCTGAAATTCTCCAGGTGCAACTAACACTAGGTAAGTCTGCAATCCAAATTGTAGCTTGCTACAGATCCCCAACCATGCCCCAAGATTCTCACTACACCTTTCTAAACATACTGGAAAATATTAAGATACAACCAAACACCCTAATACTGGGTGATTTCAACTACCCTGCCATTAATTGGGAAAACTACTCAGGTACCAACTCCTTTTCCCAACAGTTCTTGGAATTCATAAATTCCAATGCCCTGGATCAACTAATCCATTGTCCCACCAGGGGCTCCAATATCCTAGACCTGGTCATTACCAACATGGGAGATAGATGCTCCACACCAGTGGTCACCCCCTCATTGGTCAGGTCTGACCATAAGCAAATCACCCTTGACATACACATCCCACCCCCACCCCCAAGTAAGGAAACCTCCTTAAAAAACTTCTCCAAAGCCAACTTCAAGCTACTGAAGTCAGAAGTGACAAACTTCACAACACCCACGCAGACGGGATCTGGAAGTTCGACTGCAGAATCCTACACTAAGGCACTGTACTAGCACATCCACTCATGCATGAATCGTGCCATCCCAAATAGAACCAAGATGTTCTTCTCCAAAAAAAGGAAGCCAATCTGGTGGTCCCCTGCTATAAACAAACTATACAACAGAAGGAAGAAACTGTTGCAAAACAGAGGAAAATCCCAGGATGCAAAAAAACTCCCTCACCAGCCTCAGTAAGAAGCTGAGATCCCTCATAAAATCCTCAAAAGCTAGTTATGAAAATAAAATTGCCAAAGATTCCAAAGACAACCACAAGGCATTCTATAGTTATGTCAAGAATCTAAATGGCAATGCTCAGATCTGCTCTGAGTTACAACAGAATGACATTAAATATACTGATCCCAAGGATATTGTTAATATCCTGGCAGATCGATTTAGTGCCAACTTCACCCCACTCTCACCCTCTAAAGGGCCCATCTCAATACCAAAAGATTGCAAATTCCGATAATCACGGCCACACAGGTAGAAACCGCGCTCTCCAAAGCTAAGAATACAGCATCCATTGGACCAGATGACATCCCAGGCTGTGTACTACATGAACTACAAAATGAACTGGCACCTCACCTAAGTGTCATGTTTAATCACAGCCTCACCTCAGGCTTTGTGCCCACTGAGTGGATTACAGCTACAGTTATCCCACTCCACAAGGGAGGATCCACCTTGGATCCCAGGAACTACCATCCCATCAGTCTGACAAGCCTGATTTGCAAGGGCATGGAACGCATTATCATGGAACTTATAAACAAAAATGTTGGCAACCTTCAAACACTGGACCCCACCCAGTTTGGGTTTGTGAAGGGCCGATCTTGACTCCTGAATCTGATTGACTTCTTAGAATCAGTCTCCAGAGCTGTGGAAGAGAGTAAGGCAGTCCACACAGCCTATCTGGATCTTGCCAAGGCCTTTGACACCATCCCCCAGTCTGGAATCATAGATAAACTTACTAAGCTTGGCATAAATCCCTACGTCACTCGATGGGTTGCTAACTGGCTTATTGACAGAACCCAGACAGTAAAAGTAGCCAACTCCAAATCCAGCTCCAGACAAGTGACAAGTGGAGTACCTCAGGGTTCAGTCCTGGGACCACTCTTGTTTGGCATCTACTTCTCTGAAGTACAGGCCAACACTAAGGGACTCTGGCTAACAAAGTTTGCAGATGACTGCAAACTGGGAGCCATTATTGAATCCCCAAATGATGTGGATATTCTACAAAAGGGCCTTACAGAAACAGATGCCTAGTGCCAGAGCCATGGGCTCAAGCTTAATGCCAAGAAATGTATAGTTTGGAATACAACATGTACCCATGAATTACCACATAGGTGGCAGGACATTAAACATCAAAAGTGTGATGAGAGACTTAGGGACACAGGTGGACAGTGGTCTCACTTTCGATAACCACATTGCCACAACAGTCAGGAAATCCTTCTATGTGGCACACCTCATCACTAAGGGCTTTTCATCCAGAAAAAAGTAGGTCATTGTCCCACTGTACTCATCCCTCATTAGACCCATTATAGAGTATAATGCCCCGTTTGGTATGTACCTCACAAGACATCTGCAACAGCTGGAAAGGCCACAGAAATACCTCACTAAAAGAATCACAGGCCTAAAGCAGATGCCATATACTGACCGTCTAAAAAAACTCCAGCTATACTCTGTGGCATATCGCCTACTCAGAGGCGATCTCTGCTTAACATACAAGGCCATGTCAAACCCTGAGCTGTTGGACATGCTCCACTTAAAGAAATCCCAATCCCTCAGAGCCACACGGTCCAGGGATCTAAACCTTGTCATCACAATGAACAAAACATGCTGGAGGGATAGGTTCCTGACCCAGAGACTCCCCATACTCTGGAATAGACTGCCCATACATATCAAGCAGAGCACCTCATTGGCCCTCTTTAAAAGGAACCTTGATGATTGGATGGGAGATAGGAAATTCACCCCGGGGATCATGTCAGTCGCCCTGCTAGACAGGGGCCTGGAGAAGTAAATATTGTGGGAAGAAATATCCAGGGAATTGTTATGGCTATGCTTGCATAGGCCCTAGGGCCGATAGCCTAGTACCAACCTATGAACCTATGAATATAATTTATAATTAGAAATGCAGTGCAAGAAGTGGTTTGAGCTGAGTGCTTCTTGTTTTTTTTATACTTAATGTTGACTGGCATTCCAGTAGTGTATTTAAAAAGTAATTTATTTTTTCATGCCTCACAACCTAAGCTGTCATGTAGCTAATACATTGAAATATTTTTTTCTTCTCCACTTCATTTTGTTTTGATTGGACTCTCATAATGATGGTTTGGCACCCAGGGCAGTGTATTTAATTAAAGTCCCACTTTTTGTGGTTTTGAGCATAGTCCTGCCCCTTTCTAGTTGGTCATACCCCTTCCAATTGGTCCCACCCATTCAGCTGTCTCCTGCAGCCCCCCTTTGATTTGAAGTCACTAGCCGTCACTGCTTTTTATAGCTGCATATACCAGCTGAAAGTTGCATTCTAGTGCCTTTCTGTTTACCCTTTCTGTTTGCACTTGAGTAAACCTCCCTTACTACAAATCACCTCCTACTCATTTTCCCAGAGCTCCCATATGCTTGGTGCCTTCATCACAGTTTGAGAGGGTGCTGAGTTAATTCTGCTCCATCCTTGGCAGATAAGAGGTTTTATTGTTTAGCACTTCAGTTAACTGTTTTAGAATGCTACATCTTTATTCTTACTTTATTTGCCTGATTTTTTGCCTACAACTCATTCTAAAGGACTCTAATATTTGAAATTGCCTTTTCAAGGTAGTTTAAGCTGTTTTGCTGTAGCATTAGACTTACAAACAATCTTTCTTGGTGGTTTTACATCAAGAGTTTAGCAGTGCCCTGTACAAACACAAACACCCAGAAAGTAAATTTTATCTATAAAACTACCCTTTGAACTGAAACCTGTTACTTAGCATGGCTAAAACAAAGCCATTACAAATAGACTAGCTTAGAGCAGCTAGTCTGTACATTAAACAGCACTACTGTCAAATCTTACCACAATCTAACCTAGTCTAGTGCAAACCCCAGAGACCACCCAAGGCGACCTCCGTATAGCCCATTCCACAACCTACAGTAGCTCACCCAAAGACAGGTCTGGACAACATAAATATGCAATTTCCATATGTCTTCATAGCCACATTGTAAGATATGGGCATCCTGAGGCAATGTAGCAATTGTAAATATTGGAAGAGTGTTGCACCACAAGTATTAGTATTTCATCTGAGTATTCAAAACTTGCTAAACAACCAAAATGGCGAAAAGACAGCTTCAAAACAACAGCTTCAATAACAGGCTTTTTCCATGTTGAATCCACAATATATGAAATATAGAGCTTTGTTGTTGTAAAAGTGAAGTGGATTTGTAATTCCACAGCTTTAAAACATGTGGATGTCATAAAAACATTAAAAACGAACATAAAAGTGAAGAACCCTTCTGATGTACATCACATGTACATCACATGATTCACATGTAGCAATTGTCTCATGTTCCTAGGAAATCATGTAATCCTTGAAGAAACAAACACAGTATGTGAGAAATGCACATTCACAACTTCACTGGAGGCAAAAATCTGACAAACAAGGTTTGCAAGAACACACAAACACACACACACACACACACACACACACACACACACACACACACGCACACATACACACACACCACACAGTGTCCATTATACACAGACCAACTTATGCGGAGGCACTAAAAAGCAATCTTCTCAAACCTCACAGACCTCCTATAAATGGCAATGCCTATTCTCAGCAATCTCAAAAGCAACACCATCCACACTACATGCACCTACTGTAGTCCCAAGAGCAAAGCCCACAAAGCAAGCAAACACATTACCCAAGACTGTTGTCAAAGGGAACTCCATTGATTGACACACAGATGCCCCACTCACCAGAATGAACAAGGAGAAGATAAATGTTAGTTACTTATCTGGAGCCAGGACCTGCCAAGTTACGCATGCACTCAAGTCACTACCCCACAGGTGCCAGTATGATTCTATCATAGTCCATGTGAGTGCTAATGACTCGATACTTACTTCCCTGACTATATGAAGAGACATAGTGTTGATCTCTCTGAATGTGTGTCTCGCACAAATATGTGCCTTGCATTGAGTAGCACTCTGCCTTCACCAAGGTTGATGCCATAATACTAACAAAAGATGATAGACTTCAATAATTGGTTTAGTTTCTGGTGCCTTTCCAGGATGATTCCATATTTATCAGCATGGGAGGACATGGTTAAACCACAGTACTATGCAAAGGATGGCCTGCACATGCCCCCCCCCAGGAACCTAAAGTTATTACTGTCCAATGCTAGGAGCCTAAATAAGAAACTCCACATCCTACAAGCTGTACTCACTCTAGACAATATAGACATCTGTGCCATTGCAAAGACATGGTTTAAATCAGCAGAAAGTACTCTGGCAGTGCAAGGCTTCAGTGCCTTCCATACATTCAGACTATCAGACGCATAGACAGGTACAAAAGAAGTCTCAGTCTGTATTAGCAACAACTATACTTGTAGGTTGGTTAAACATAGGTTCATAGATGTTAAATAGGCTGACGACCACAAAGGCCTTTGTAAGCCTAAACCATGCATCCCAAATCTCTAACAAGTTCTAATACCCTTAATAAGTGTAAGCATGGACCTGGGAGATTAACCATTTACAGGTTACCTGCATCCATTAGAGACATAGATGCCAAACCAGGGATGAATTTCCTCTTTCCCATCCAGTTGCCCAAGTTGCACTTGAACTGGGTTAGGGAGGAAGTCTGCTTCACATGGATGGGGAGCCTGTTCCATAAACGAGGTAGTCTCTGTGATATATACCTATTTCTCTGGCAGGTCCTATTTATATCACAGCCAAGGTTTAAGTCTTTAGAATGGGTGATGCTGTTTGTTTTGTGGATATTCAGGAGGTCCATCAGAGTGGGGTCTGACAATGCCCTGTATGCAAGGCATAGATCTTCCCTCAAAAGCCTGTAGGAGACAGAATACAGGGATAGGGCCTTGAGGCGGTCTGCATAGGACATAGTATCCCTTTAGTGAGGAACCTCTGTGGACATTCCAATTGTTGGATATGCCTGGTTAGGTACATACCAAAGGGGGCATTGTACTCAATGATCGGTCTGATGAATGCCGAATACAGTGGACTTCAATGCCATACCTTTGTTTATAAGTTGCACAACATAGAATGATTTCCTCAACACTGTAGACATGTGGTGATCAAAGGCTAGATTACTGTCTGAGTGTGTTCCTAAGTCCCTGACTTCTGGCTCAACTCTAAGGGGTGTGTTGTCAATATGATAGTTTCCAGGGATGGATGACTTCCCAAAGGATACTATTATGCATTTCTTGCCATTTAGTTTTAGTCCATGGCTCTGACACCAGTTGTTTGTCTGCATCAGCCCCTCCTGGACAACCTTAGTGTCAGCATGAGATTCAATGACAGTTCTTAATTTGCAATCATCTGCAAAGTTAGTCAGCCCAAGAGCACTGCCTTGGCTTCTGAGAAGTAAATGCCAAAAAGGAGTGGTCCAAGGACTGATCCCTCAGGGACTCTACTTGTGACTGGCCTCTTTGTAGAGGTGGACTCCCCAATTCTAACTTCCTGGGTCCTGTCTGTGAGCCAGTTGTCTATCCACCATGTAACATACAGGTTTGTACCTAACCTCTTCAGTTTTTCAACAATGCCTGAATGGGGTATTGTGTCAAATGCCTTGGCCAGGTCAAGGTAGGCAATGTGAACAATTTTGCCCTCATCCATTGCTTTGGTGACTTTCTCAAAGAAGTCCACCAGGCTGAGTAGGCATGTTCTGCCCTTGACTAAACCAAACTGGGTTTAACTGAGGTTAAATTACAAACATGTTCTGCATGCTATGGATTTGAACACAGGACCTACTACTCATAAAACCACCAACACCCTGGAATTTATCCACATGCAAATCACCATAGACAAAGTCCCATACCATATCCTGGCAAGCTATAGGTCAGCCTTTATGTCTCTAAAATCCCGTAGCTTTACCTAGGCCTAATGGAGACACTTACCACAGTAGCATAGCTAAGGCAGGGTGAAAGGGGCAACTGCCCTGGACACAAAGTGCTGGAGGAAGAGATCAGCTGATCCAGATCTCTTTAATGCAATACTGGCTTTAAAAAAAAAACATTTGTAGTCAAACCTGAACACTGTAGCAAGCAGTTTACCATTTTTATTTTTGTACTAAAACATGAACACTGTAGAGCTTTGTAGCAAGCAGTTTTCTACAGTTTAAAAGAATTGTTTTTAATAAAATGTGAGAAAGAAGGGTCGGGGTTAGGTCACAGACATGGGATCTGAATGGTTAGAGGCTGAGCAGGAGTGAGAAGGTGCTAGTCATGCATGTGACCAACTGGTTGGTGTGCCAGTAGAAGGAATGTCCATGTTTTTCTTTTTTTTTTTTTTCCTTTTCACTTGAAGAGCTGAGAAGGTAGGACGCTGATTTGTGGTAATGGCACAGGACACATTTTGAGCCAGCTATGCTTCTGATTTATCATTAATACACTGGGAAACATACACTGCCTCATACTCACAAGCACAGTTTTTGGACTTTAACAGAAATACCTTTGACCAGATCCATCATTGGTTCAAACGTACTGGACTTGGTACTCGCCAATATTGGAGAGTGCTGCAACCCCCACCCCCCAGAGTCATATCCTCATTGGTGAGGTCGGAACACAAATCTGTCTCCTTTGAAATAAAAATAAACTCAGTAACCCCAGAAAACCCTGCAACAGTCATGAACTATTCCAAAGTAAACTACATACTATTAAATGACAGACTGTCAAAATTCAATGCCCTTCCCAACCAAGAGTTCACAGCAACAAATGCAGAATTGTTCACAAAGACCTTATGCAACCATGTAAATTGCTGTATAGAGGCTGATGTACCTACTGGAAGTAAGCCCAAGACAAACTAAAACCAAACCACACTGGTGGAATCCTAACCTTAATAGGGCATATAACAAAAGGAACAAAAAAGTCATGGATAAAATCAGGAAAGCAACTCCCATAATGATTGGAGTTCTCTAAACTAAACAGGAAACTAAGAGGATTAATTATGTTCAACAAGGCCAATTACAAGATCAAGATAGCCTCGTGGGCTAAAGACCACTACAAAGCCTTCTACAGTTATGTCCAAAACCTCACAAGCAGCACACAGTGTGCCGAACTGGTGGTCAGTGGTGCCACCTTCACTGAACAGCGTGACATAGCGAATTTGCTGTCTTACAAATCCAGTTCAAATTTCAACCCCAACCCCCCCCCCCGCTTTACCCCATAAAATACCTAAAAGCATAACTCCCCCAACTATTAACAGGGAGCAGATCCTGGTAGTGCTCACCAAGTCCAAAAACACAGACTCAGTGGGACCCAATAATATCCCAGGATGCCTCCTAAATTATCTTGAAACATGACCTGTCATGACCATTTGAGTCACTCTTCAACTAAAGCTTCAAAACAGGCTTTGTACCATGGGAATGGAGAACTGTAACAGTTATCCCACTTCACAATGGTGGACCATCAACCAACCACAGAAACTACAGACTTATTAGTCTGACTAGTTTAATATGCAAAGCCATGGAACAAATTATTATGGAAATGATCAACAAAGACATAGGCAACCTTCAGACTCTAGACCCCAACCCAGTTTGGCTTTGTCAAGGGGAAAGTCAGGCCTACTAAACCTGGAGGACCTCTTTGAGAAGGTCACCCACTAATGCAATGACTGAGGGGAAAACCGTGCATACCACCTACTGGACCTGTCTAATGCATTTTATACAATACCCCCTCTGGTATAGTTGACAAACTCACCAAACTGAACATAAACCCCTGCATAACTCATTGGATTGCCAACTGGCTCACAGTCAGGACCCAGAAGCCAGGATTGGGAAGCCCACCTCCAGTAAAAGGCCAATTACCAGTGGGGTACCTCAGGGCTCTGTGCTGAAAGCAATTCTATTTGACATCTACTTCTCGGAGGTAAACTATAATGTCAAGGGCCTTTGGCTAACCACATTCACAGATAATTGTAACTTTGGAGTTATCATAGAGTCTTCCTATAACTCAAGCATCTTAGAAGAAGTTCTAACAGACAAATGACTGGTACCAAAGTCACAGATTAATACTCAAAGAACAGAAATACATTGTAGTGCCTTTTTGGAAAACTGCCACCCAAGCTAATTACTCCATCAATAATACACCCCTTAGAGTCAACCTAAGTAGTCAGGGATCTGGGAACACTTGTAGACAGTAATCTGGCCTTTGACCAACATTTGGCCAAGGTAGTAAGAAAATCATTCTATGTCACCCAACTTATAAGTAAGGGCATGGCAACCAGGTTGAAGAAAGTTGTAGTGACACTTTATTCGGTGCTTATCATAGCGGTTGAGTATAATGCCCCCTACAGGATGAACCTGACCAGACATATGCAAGAGCTGAAACTTGCACAAAGGTTCCTTAATAGGAGAATCTAGAATATAACTACAGTGCCCTATATGGATCACCTTAAAGCCCTCTCTCTATACTCAGTCTCCTATAGGTTTTCGAGAGGTGATCTATGCCTGGCATATAAGGTATCATCAGATCCATATCTGATGAATCTTTAGCAGTTCCACAAAACTAACAGCATCAGAATCACTAGATCCAAGGATTTAAATTTTGTTTGTTACATAAGACATATTGTCAAGACAGATGAGCCTCAGAGGATCCTCATACTCTGAAACAGGCTCCCCATCCATGTGAAGCAGAGTCTATCCCTCTTTAAGTATAACCTTGACCAATGGATGGGAAATCTGAAATTCACCCTGGTCTGGCTCCCATGTATATGATGGAGGCAGACAGTGATGCACAAACTAACATACCCCCCCAAATATAACCTCTAGAAATTTCCTAACATACACCTTCCTAATAAAAGCACATGATATGTAGGGACACAATTGGGAATAGTTATACAACTAGACTTATAAAGAACTTGGTGGTCGTTAGCCTAGTATATACCTATTAACCTGAAATATTAAAAATAACCTTTTACCATGGCCATTTTTGCTAAACAAAATAACATAGTGAAGATTCAAAATACTCGACTCTCACTCCATCTGGAAATATTTGAGTAACACCAGAAACCATGGTAAAATATATATCAGACCATGGCCGTGTATCTCAGTGCCCATCACCAAGTCTTCTAAAAATGCAAAACTTTACTGTAACGATTTTAATAAGCTACTAGGTAGAACCAATGCCATTCTCCTTCCCAGAATTAAAACAGGATTATTTCCATTTCCTCTGATACTCTAGAACACTCTGCTAAACATTTAAAATTTCAAGCCATCTCCTGTACATCAATTCCTGATGAAAATACTTCCCAAATGAAAGCATTCTATAAGGACTTCAAAATGCCTTTCACTTTCAAAAGCTCATTTCAGGAGGAAAACAGTTGGCTAGAGATGTTTAGCTTTGGTAGAGCCAGCTTACAGAGTCTCACTCCAATGTTCATTAACTCATACTTTAATTTCTCTTCTCCAGCACGTCATCAACTTGTCATTTTTCAGTGCCAACTTCCCAGGTCACTTAAAGGCATTTACAATAATAAATTTCCCCCAGGTTCCCCATCAGTCAAAACTACTTTAAAGGATATTAGCATCATAAGTTACATTTCAACTCATTCAGCCTTCTCAGCTCCCAATATGGATTTAGGAAGGGGCACAGCACTTAAATTTCTCATTCTGCATCAGAAACCATATTCTTTTGAACATAGAAAATAAGAACTCATTGGAACACTCTTTCGCACACTGAAAAGGGAATTAGATTGGAGTGCAGTATTCTTGTCTTTAGATAAGTTAATACACCACAGACTTTCACTCCCTGCACTTAAATGGGTATATAGCATACCTCTCAACGTCATAGTATACTCTACTCAAAGAAAAAAAGAAATGGGGGACAAAGGCCTAAAATCAGGGGAAAACATTAAATAGTGTGCTTATAATCTTAGCAAATTGCTAACAGTATATATATTTTTTTTATAATCATGCATTTTCTGAAAAACATGAAGTCTGAAATTCAATGTCAGTCATTATGCAATGCCTTCAGTCCTCAATGATTTGCCAGGAAAAAAAAAACAGATTTTATGAGGAACAGACTAAAAAATATGAGGCAAAATCCTGGACATTTTGTAAAATTCGGAATAGCTGAAAGATATGATACATAGGTATCTTTCAGAACAGTCTTTCAAAGTTAGTGTCACTGATGCTCTCTCCTGCTACTCACTCATGTTTTGAATACTTAGGACTGTCAGTAAATTTCACAAAGACTGAAGTCATGATTTTTCTTCATTTACAACAAATGCCTTTCACGGGTTTGTTCAGACTTAATCAGTAGGCAGCATGTGTAGGTATAGCTTATTCTTTAGAACATGGAAAATAGGAATTCATCTAGCTCATAGGTAAGACCCAGGAAGTTAGGACTGGAGAGACCACCTCCACAAAGAGGTCAGTCACCAGTGGACTTCCTCAGGGCTCTGTACTGGGTCCGCACCTCTTTGGCATCTACTTCTCAGAAGTAGAGGCAATGTCAAGGGCCACTCACTGACCAAGTTTGCAGATAATTGCAAACTAGGAGCAGTCACTGAATCCCCTTATGATGCTATCTTCTTACATGAAGATCTGATACAGACAAATAACTAGTGCAAAAGCCATGGCTTAAAACACATTG
The DNA here is from genome assembly GCF_019279795.1 of Protopterus annectens. Taxonomy (NCBI): domain Eukaryota; kingdom Metazoa; phylum Chordata; order Ceratodontiformes; family Protopteridae; genus Protopterus; species Protopterus annectens. Next base: position 477,376,484 of record NC_056737.1, on the reverse strand, counting down.
CTATAAAATGAGTAATAGCACCTTTCAGGAAATCATCCACTATAGAAAACTATGTCATTGACATAATACCTCTAAGAATAGACCCATTAGTCAAGGATTTGGGAACACATGAAGATAATAACCTAGTTTTCAACCAAAATGTGTCTAAGGTAGCAGGAAAATCATTCTGTAACTCATCTTACAATGGCACTGCATCTAGGTCCAGAGAAGTCGTCATGCCACTGTACTGAGCCCTCATCAGACCCACTGACTATAATGTCCCCTTCAATATGTACCTAACCAGGCACATGAAACAACTGAAATGTCTGCAGAGGTTCCTCACAAAAGGAATTCAGACCATAAGACACAGTGTCTTATGCGGATCCCCTCAAACTTTAAATCTATAATCTGTTTCAAACAGACTGCTGAGAGGTGATCTATGCCTGACATACAAGGTGTCCTTGTATCTTACTCTGACAGAACTTCTGCATATCCACAGAAAGAACAGCATCAGAACTACTAGATCCAAGGACCTAAACTTTGCATACAACATAAACAGGACAAGTTGGAGAGAGAAGTATATATCTCAGAAAAATCCAGTTCTCTGGAATAAGCCCCTCATCCATGTGAAGCAGAGCCCTTCCCTAACCCCCTTCAAGCTTAACCATGACCAGTGGATGGGAAATCAGAAATTCACCCTGGGTGTGGCTCCTAGGTCTCTGATGAACAGAGGCAGCCATTAAATCATGCTCTAGGCATCATACACCCCTTTATATCATCAAGGGCAAAATAACTTGTGAGATACACTTGGGTTGCATGGCTACACTTATAAAGGCCCTAGTGGTAGTTAGCCTGATATAAACCTACAAACGTATATGCATTTCATTTAAGTATATAGTGCACATTTCTTCTAGAGAGGTCTTAGTTGGAATCTACACCTCCTTGTGGCAAGGCCAAATGTCCTGTGTTTCTTATCATATTGTACTGGCTGTCCAAACACTGCATGTCAGTGTAGAGGAATATATGCCAGAAATAAAGGAAACTGCAACAGTGAATAAAATATTTGATTTCAAAAGTGTCTGCACTTTATGTCAAGGCCAGATATCCTGTGCTTTTGTCTTGCATATTCACTATCCAAATAGTGCATGTCAGAGAAGAGAAATATATGTTAGAAAGAAAACTGTAAAAGTGAATAAATATATTTGTTTTCAAAAGTTTCTGCATTTGTAACTAGGAAACCTGGGATTCCCTTTCCAGTTGGCAATTTACCAGAAAAATTGAAGCTTTGGAACTTATCTTACCAGGTCAGTAGTTACCTAGCTTTTCTGCACAGCTACTAGTTTAGCTTAGAAGATAAAGAAAAGGAGTGTCATAGCATTATCGTAGTGGGATTTGTTGGCACATATTTTGGTCCATTAAAGACTATTCTAGCTCATTTGGATAATGCCAGTAGAATAAAAAAGCTAAGTTTTATACATCTGCTGATTTTTAAATTTGATAGGGGTATGGAGGCAAACTTGCCTCTGACACCCTCACTTAAAAAATAAACATAACCAAACAGCATATTTGTTCTGCAGGGGTCAACCAAATAGGTTTTGATTCAGAAATATTTGATTAGATGAACAGTACCCATTTTGGTTTCCTGATGAAAATGTGAAAGGAAGAGGTTGAGTAAGTGTCCATCTACCTTCCAGGGAAGTCCAGAGTATTTGCTATAACTTCAGGTAATCTAATATCAGCTGATCCAGCATCAGACATAGGGTAAAAACAGAAGAACTCTGAAAGTAAAGGCATTGCAGGTTAAAAGTCATTTAGGGAAGACCAAAACAGAAAACCACATTATTATCTGAAAATGCAATATAAGAGGGATACAAGCTCTGAACTGCTAATGTATGACATACTGTATTTACATGGTTTGATTCTGTCCAGCTGCCTATCATGTGATGATAACAGAATTAACCAGAACAAAAATCCTAAATCTAAAATATGAGATTATGTATATTAAGCCTTACTTATTTATAAACAGATGAAATGAAAATGTAGCAGCCAAGTTCCAAGTGCTGGAGGAAGGCATGGGGTCTTCCAGCCCTCAGAATGGTTTTCTTCCCCAAGCTAGTTCAACAGAATGAAGTAAGAGGGGGGTCCAGTGGGTATCTATGTCTGTTGATCTCTGCAGATCAATTAGGGAATTCAACAGATACTGAGTTGGTGCAGAAGGGGAAAAATAAACTGGTCATGGACCTTTGATATTAAACCTTGTAAGGTGGAAACTTGTCAATGTTAGCTACCACCCTATTAAAGTTACTTGACATTAAGTTGCCTTAGCTTGTGGGTCATCCCATAGCATTAGGGTTTGTAGAAGATAAGTGAAGGAGCCCATATCATCTTTGTTTGAGGGGAAAAACAGCTTAGGATGTTATTTTCCCACAGGAGTACCAACATTGTTCCAGACCAGTCTTTCTTGTCGGTTTTCTTTTCCTACAGAAATCATTTGAATAAGGCCTCTATCAGAATTCCTTCCTCTGTCTTGGTTATCTTTTCTGAAGCTCCAGCACCTCATTCTTTTCCATTTATTCACATTGTTAGATGCTGATCCTTTCAAACTAGAGTTCATTGGCTTTGTGGTGTAGAAGGTAAACCATGACTAATAGTCTATGACTCAGATGCTCCAAGTTCAGTTGGCTGACTAGGCATTTCAGAAGCTGACCACAGTGGATAGGAGTGGCATGGACAGTACTGGCTTGCCCATCCTGAAGGGAAGGAGGTGGTCAGGTCTGCTGCAATGAGTGAATCATGAGTTGAAGTATAAAGCAATGAACCAGAGACACCCATTTGACTCTGCCAAGCTGCAGTGAGCGGTAGCATTCTGAGTAGTGAGCATGTGCCCATGTAGGGAAGGCAATGTAGACCCCCCCACACACACACACACAAGAAAGCACATATCACCTGCCTGAGGGTAGGAGCTAAGGCCATCACCAGAAAAATCTCTCTTATGTTTCCTAGATGATGGACTCCCCAACAAGTAATGAATAAGATGAACAGTCACAAAATAGTCAATGACTGTGAAGTAACTGGGATAAAAAAGGCAAGGTACAATGCTAGAAACACTGCCCAACAGGTTAATGACTTTAAATGGAAAAAATATAAAAAGAACACACAACACACCAAAAGAAGTGCAACTTAATGGAACAAACTGGTATGCATTAAATGCTAAATCACTACAATCATAAAAAAATCAAAACTAAAGGCTATACTTGGAACAGAAAAACTATGGCTAATCTTCAACAGTTTATGGATCTTCCACAAGTAGAGCAGACATCTTTTCCCAGCATAAAACAAATGTACACACAAATATACAAACTTGGTAAAGAACGACTTTGTAGTTTCTCTATCTTACCAATTTGTTGTTCTAAGCACTCTGCAAATATGTCCTTTCTATTCTGTCAGTCCTCCCATTTTGTGCATTTTTGAAAGACTCCACGCTTTTGCACAGTACCACCAACGTACGACACTAATTCTATTTACTCACCACACTTTCTATAAAGTATTTACACTTATCAGTTAATCCCACTTGGCCAATGGCCCCTTTTCAAGGGAGACTTGAGGTACTGACTAAAAGAAATTTGGCCAGGTCACTCGAAAACTTTCCTTATTCTTTTCAGTAAGTGCAAAGCCATCTTGTATATCCACCTGAGCTACGATCAGGCAGATGGCCTTGTTTTAACATCACATCCAAAGGCTGGCAGTGTCAGGAATGCAGCACCCAGCCACCACCACCACCCCTTATGCTGCACTGCAGTGTCAATATGGGAAAATGAATCCAACTACCTCATGTGGGAATGAAACCCGCAGCCTTTTAGACCAAATGTAAGTGTGCTACTTGTTCATGTACTGAGACAGCACTAATTTCCAGGCCAATATTAGTATTTTCAGTCTGCAGTCTGCAATACCTCTCCTTTAAACTTTCTGTCTTCACTGAATTCCCCTTAGATAGGTTCCTAGGCATTTATTAGGCTATTGATCTGAGAGTATCTTAAAAAACCCTAGCCTTACATTCCTATGGTAGCTTTTAACTCTTATATTTTGCATAGGAATAACCCAGAAGTGGACAGAACAAGGATAGTTTAGGACATTTACTCTTTTCCCCTATCCATGAGGGACATGGTGGTAAACTGAGAATACATTTCTGGTTTCCTATGCATTCATCCATATTAAATTTGAACAGAGTGAAAGAAGTACTTAATTTTATGTGAAGTAGAAGACTGTTCCATAGAAGAGCTATTCTCTATAATATATATGGGTTTTAGAAGAGCTATTCTCTATAATATATATGGGTTCTAAAAGAGCTATTCTCTATAATATATATGGGTTCTTCAGACATGTTCTAATATATGTTGCAAAAGAGATTGAGATTCCTTGAGCAGGTGTTCACAGTACCACTGGACCTGTGAATGTGTAATAGGTCTGACAAGATGGATCCACTGAGGCCGCTTCATAGTAGTCTGTATAACTTGAAGAGGGAAAAGGCTTTGAAGTGTTCTGCACAGTTTTTGTGCATCAGGATCTTTTTTTTTTATAAGAAAGGATTGCGGTCTCTGCAGTTGTGACAAGTGTGGACAGGTACATGCCAAATGGGACTTTAAAGTTGCCCTAAGCTTACAACACTCTGGAAATATTCAATGATGGGCATTAATCGAGCAGAGTACAGTGGAATTATTACATCCCTGGACCTGGACACAATTCTTTTAAATACAAGATGTACAAGGAAAAAGGATTTCTTTACAACAGTAGATATGTGGTGATGAATAGACAGTTAATTTTTGGCATTTTTCCCAGACTACAGGATCAATGGGATAGTTACAAGGGAGATCATGCTTGCCAAAAGGACATAATTATACATTTAACATTTAGTTTTAGTCCGTGATTTTGACACCAGCTATTTGTTTGGGAAAGGCTCTCTTGAAGGATTTTTGTGTACTCAGGAGAGTCTATGATGGCATTAAGTTTAGTCACCTGCATATCAGGTCAACCATAAATGCTACATCGTCAGTGAATGGTCTTTTATTGGAGTTAAATCAGCCCATCCTAAATTCCTGGGCTCCATTTGTGAAGCAATTTCCTATCCCGTGAGTTACATAGGGATTTATAGTTAACTTGCAGAGTTTATCTAAGATACCAGAGTGTGGGATGGTGTCAAATACCTTTGCAAGTTCTAGATCTACAGTATGCACCAATTAGTCTTCATCTATTGCATCAATAACGTTCAGGAAAAGGTCAGCCAGCTTAAGTAGGCCAGATTGCCCTTAATGTAGCCAAACTAACTTGGGTCATTATATAATGACACCCCTCATGCACTATCAGTTAAAGTTATAGGCTGTTGTCAGTAAATGACAATTGCTACATCATCTAAGGATGTCCATTTCAACCAAGCTGGCCTTAGAGACTGTTGGAAAGTGCAAATCCATGGTTCCAAGTGTTTACTAATGTGAGGTGTTGTCTGGTAGTGGAGATAGTCTTGGCCTCACTCTCAACACAGCTGCACACAACTAGGAATTGATGATCCTTTGCTCACCTCTCACCAGATGCAAAACAGCAGCACTCATCCCAAGCTGCATCCTGAGAAGTAATTTCACCCCAGATCTTAATGGATTCAGTACACTTCCCAATGTCTTCTTAGATTTCCTAGACAGAATCTAGAGCAGCACAAAGGCTCTAAAGAAGTTGTTCTCACCAAAACTGCAGACAACTCTGAAGTCTCATACACAATGCAAACTCAGAGACAAGAAGGAACCAATGCCCCTCTGCTCTTTCTCTCACTGGGAGCAAAGCAGTCCCATTATTCCTAAACTGGCTCCAAAGAACCAAACTGCAGACTTTTCAGTGATTCGCAGTCTCTAGGAAGGCTATAAAATGTCCCCTCTACTCCTTCTCTCACCAGGTGCAAAATAGAAGCAGCAACCGCACGCTGGTTCCCAAAAAGCAGGTCTTAAGCTTGCCAGTGATTGGTAGTGTAGTTCCAAATGTTACAGATTTTAAAAGTAAGATGTAGAAAAAGAAATTAATACTCTGACTATTGCCGTGTGCTCTAAATGAGGGGAATGATATGAAAGAGGCTAACTGAAGCTTTAAAAGTCTAAGGGGAGGGCCGTCCCAGTTAATCTTTCACTGCCAAACAGAAAAGAATGAGCAGATGATACAAGACTGGGAGAAGCGTCCTAAGTCAAATTTACAGTGGAGGTGAGTAGCTCAAAAGCCACCAACTTTAAAAGCATAACAGGGGTCTTCATAGGTGGGGCAGACAAGTGAAAAACATCTAATGCGATTACACACCAGCAGTATTTTCTCAGCACTTAAAGCTAACCACTATATCATAATCACTCTTTCAGGCTTCAGTATGTGACCTTACCCCGTGCCCTATACACTGACAGTATAATCTCTAGCACTGGTAACAGCCTCTCTCATAGTAAACCCCAGCATTCTTTGCCCTTGTCTACTCTCTCTCTATATATATCGCCCTTGATGATCTACAACTGTAATAATGTGCTCTCCAAGTACTTCAGCTTTACAATATCCAAACTTTACCTCAGAATTCTGTGCCCAAAGTGTAATATTTTGAATTTTCCTTTAGTAAACCTTAGCTCTCATAAATCTGCCAAAGATTTCACCCTCTGTAAATCCTTTCATAAAGTGATTGCACCCATTCCTACAGTATCTTCCAGTCTGGTACCATCCACAAAGCTTTGCCTGGGTCTTCACTCACTGAAATGCTCAACAGACATTAAAAAGTGCAGGTCTCAGCTCCAGCCCCTACAGAACACCATGTGTTACCTTCATCCCTTAAACAGTACATCCTTCACAACCACCTTGTCTCCTGGTCTTTTATTTAACTCACTAACTTTTTTCCTGTCCAACCCCCTGAATGTCTCCTGTAGTCTTTGATGTGATGCAAAGTTAAAGGCCATGTTGAAATCCCAAAATACTGCATCCTTCAGAATGCTTCAGTTCACCTCTCCAGTCAGTTGATCACACAACAATATCAGTTCAGTCAGACAAGATTTCCTGACTTTGAAACCATGCTGATAACCACTTTAAGTCCATTATCCTATAAAAAAGGACATCTCCCATTCCCTCATGAAGTTCTCATTACAGAAGTTCTTCTGACTGGCCTATAGTTTCCTAGCTCTTTCTGTCTCCCTTATGTACCTCTGTTATGCTTCACAAACTCACCAACACTATTTCATCCTACAGAGATGTGTTGATCAGATCCATGAAGGGTGTCCACCAATACACCTTGTTGTTGGTAGCCTATCTGACCCTTAAACCTCACCATCTCCAAGGGATTTATGATACTCCTCAAACTTTCCACTACAAAAACCTGCATGCCTCTCCATTTCAGCTCCTATTCCTACTGTTCTATCATATGTTGGTGCCCATCCTTTCTCCTTTGGAAACAGAGATGAAAAAATCCTTAAGAATCTTGTTCCCACACTTCTGCATACCCCCCTGTCAACCTTTCACATATCCCCAACTTTAGTTGCCACCTTTTTCTTCTGCAGTAAAACCCTGAATAAGAACTTTTGACCATTTTTGACTCCCCCTGCTAACTCCCCTTGCAAATTGTACTTTAGAGCACCATAACTTTGACACGTCTCCCTTCTCCTATACTTACCTAACTTTTTTGTACAAATTATTTTCTTTGAACACTTTCCTGACCCCTCTGTTATTCACACAGGCTGCTTCCTTACTGCCTTACCCTCCTAACACCACATCAGCACCTGAGCATACAGCATTTGTTATGATTTTCCATAGCACATTCGTTCACTTAGTCCTACATTAATCCTCCTTTTCCCTAGTCAGCTTCTCTGTTGTGGCATATTCCCACACCACTATCACGGTATGCGCCATATTCCCACACCACTATCACAGTATGCGCCATATTCCCACACCACTATCACAGTACTGCTTTTCTAGTTTTCCTTCTGTAAACGTATACCACAGAATGGTATGATCACTACAGCTAAATGGGTACTGCCCCCCCCCCACGTCATCTTTTCCACTAAAGACTGCATTCAGTATATTATCTCCTCATTCTTGGGGAGATAACTAACATGTACTACCCCATATCCAGTCAAGTGGTTAATGTCTACAGCTCCCAGTATATATTACCACCTGGAAAATACACAGAGACCAGAAATAAGTCATTAAAACAGGCTTAACACTGGCAAGTGAGCAGTTTTATCTGATGTCAGAGCCTGCTGTCCCTTCATCCAGTTTGCCATCCAGACATTGATCTAGCATGGAGAGTCATCAATGTAGTTCAGATGGCCTTTTGAAAACATTTTGAAAGTACAAGTGCTGACACTGTTGTGTGGTGTGTTCAGTACTGCAATCTGTTAGCTAGATATAATGTTTAATATACAGCAGTATGAGTTTTCTTGCTAGATGGGGAGAAAGAGAGTCAATAATGGGGTGGGATTCTGATAGACATGTTAAACACATAGTTTACTTTAAACAAGTTATTATACCCAGATTCATTAATAATTGGACTTATATGTATCTGAAAAGCTAAAATAAGCCGCTCTGCTGACACTGTCAGTGCTTTTCCCCATAATATATACAGAACTGTGTACTCACAACTTTAAAAGCAAGTGTCATGGAATCCAAACAGCTAAGGTTATATAAAACAAGGGATGTGTTGGGATGTATGCAGAGACAGAGATTGCCTACAGGTGACAAAGGAGGAGTGTACTTAAGCAAGTCAAGAAAACAAAATAAAAGGTGACTGGAGTTCAAAGTCTACACCGGCATTCATGTAAGGAAGAATGTAACAAAGTTCAAGTGGAATATCATATGCAGACACACTGCAGTACAATAAATTAAAAGAACTATGCAGTACCAAAGTTCATTATGCACACCCTGCCCATAACAAAGCAAAAAGCAGTGGTGGATCTAGAAATTTACAAAAACAGGAAACACTTACCCTGATCAATTACTAGCATCTATGCTGGGAAGCTCCTCATGCGCATACACATCTATCCTGAAAATTTTGTAGCTTAACACATACAAGTGTAACAAGATCTGATGAAGCATTAGGTATGAGAAAACTAGAAAGAGTGCATTACGTGAAAGCATATTTCTACGCCTGCATTCTATTTATAGAAATGCTAGCTAGACCACACAGTCTTATCTGAGGATTGTATCTGCTAGTTTCTTTGGGATGTGGTAAGTTCCACACACCACTAATTCAGAAATAAATGCACAATCAAGGCATCTATTTCCCTTAACCACGACCTTGGCCTATGCCTGGAAGAATTTACCACTGGCTAATATAGTTCCTGCCCAGTCTTACCCTGTTTCTGTGAGATGCTTCCTTCATAATTCCCTCTGACTTAAATTTATCACTTCCTTGGATACATAAAATTACTGTTCACTTTTCTCACTTATATGCTGTTTCTTAATGCTCTCCACACCTCCTCATGTTCACTTGTCTGTTCTCTTTTTATAGGTTCATAGGTTCATAGGTTCGTACTAGGCTATCTGCCCTAGGGCATTTATAAGCCTAGCCAGAGTGTATGTGGCTTACACCACCCCTTAGGATGAGAATACTACGCCCTTTTAGGGTTTAGTTTACTATGCCTCTGTCTAGTCGTGAGACAGAGATGACCCCCGGGGTAAACCTACGATCCCCCATCCACTCGTCGAGATTTCTCTTGAATAGAGTCAGTGAGGGGCTCTGCCTAACATGGACTGGGATTCTGTTCCAGAGTGTAGGGAGCCTCTGGGTTATGAATCTGTCCCTCCAGCACGTCCTATTTACTTCTGTGTTGAGGTTTAAGTCACTTGTTCTCGTGGCTCTGATGGATTTGGATTTTCTGAGGTGGAGCATGTCCATTAATTCAGGACTGGACATGGCCTTGTACGTCAGGCACAGATCACCTCTGAGTGAATAGAGCTGGAGTTTTTTCAGTCGGCAGCATATGACATATGTTTAAGACCCTTTATCCTCTTGGTGAGAAACTTTTGGGGTCTTTCCAACTGCTGCAGGTATCGGGTGAGATACATCCCAAATGGGGCATTGTACTCAATCATTGGCCTGATAAGAGAAGAGTACAGGGGCACAATGACCTCTCTTGATCTAGATGTGAAACCCTTCATGATAAGGTGGGCAATATAGAAGGTCTTCCTAACCACTTTGGCAATGTGAGTGTCAAATGAGAGGTTACTGTCAACCTGGATCCCTAGGTCCCTGATTACCTCTTCCGTACTTAATGGATTACCGCCTATGTGGTAATTTGTCGGTACCTTGTTTTTCCCAAAGGGTATGACTATACATTTTTTGGCATTCAGCTTAAGGCCATGGCTCTGGCACCAATTATCCGTTTCTATGAGGCCTCTCTGAAGGATGTTTGTGTTCGCTGGAGTATCAATTATGGCGGCCAGTTTGCAGTCATCTGTGAACTTTGTCAGCCACAATCCTCCTATGTTTGCCTGTACCTCGGAAAAATAAATGCCGAACAAGAGGGGTCCCAGGACTGAGCCCTGTGGGACACCGCTTGTGACTGGCTTAGAGTTTGACATAGCTCCAGCAACTCTGACCCTGTGGGTTCTGTCCTTGAGCCAGTTTACAACCCATCTTGTGACATATGGGTTTACATTTAAGCTGGTGAGTTTGTCTATGATGCCCGAGTGGGGTATTGTGTCAAAGGCTTTTGCAAGGTCAAGGTAGGCTGTGTGAACTGCCTTACCCTCATCAATGGCCTTAGTGACTGTTTCAAAAAAGTTGACCAAGTTCAAAAGGCAGGATCTGCCCTTGACAAAGCCAAATTGGGTAGGATCCAATGTCTGTAGGTCCCTAATGTCTTTGTTTATGAGTTCCATAATGATCCTCTCCATAGCTTTGCAGACCAGGCTCATCAAGCTTATGGTAATTTCCAGGGTCTGTAGAAGCACCGCCTTTGTGAAGTGGGACCACTGTTGCCGCCACTCTTTGGGTATGTATCCTGTGGTAAGGCTAAGATTAAACAGCAGCCTTATGTGTGGGTTTAGTTCCTCATGTAGCACACAGCCCGGACACCATCCGGTACCATTGATGCTGTGTTTTAGCTTTAGAGGGCGGCTCTCACCTGGGCATCTGAGATGTTAGGGAGGCTACACTCTGCTGGGATAGTTATTTCTCCTTTTGGAGGAGGAGGAGAAATTTGCACTGAACCTGTCTGCCAGAATGTTGGCAATGTCAGTGGGTTCAGTGTATTTTGTGTCATTTTGGACTAACTCTGAGCATATCTGGGAGTTTCCACCCAGGTTTCTAACATAGCTAAAGAAGGTCTTGTGATTGTCTTTTGTGTCATTTGCGATTTGTCTCTCAAAGTTGGCCTTGGATGATTTTATGAGTGATCGTAGTTTTTTGCTAGTACTGATCAGAGATGCCTTCCCTTTTAGGGATTTTGCTCTGTCATGTAGTAGCTTCCTCCTTCTGTTGTAAAGTTTGTTTATGAACTCTGAAATATATCTTTTGATTTCTGTTTCTACACACTACAGGAGCTCCATTTGCTTCCTTCTTGAATCCCCTGAACTGATGTAAATTATTACTGCTGTCACTGTGTCCATTATGTATACTTCTACTTGTTCTACCACTCCAGTCAGAGCAGTAATACTAGAAACACTGATCTCTTTAAATGCAATGCACTTTTGTCAGAGACTTAAAACTAAACATTGCAGGGTACATGGAAAAGGTTAAGTTATGCAAAACTCACATGTCAGACTATGAAGAAACAAAAATGCAGAAGCCGTTGATATTGCACAGAGGGACAGAATTAGACAGCATGACAACTGATCAGCTTACTGAATCCTAGTTTTCTGACATGTGCATCACTTAAGCAACCTTAAATGTTGCACACAGTATTTTTCAACAAATGTTAATGTATTAAATGAATAGGTTCATGCAGCAGAACGCATTGCAAGGAGGATGGGAGCTCTAGTCCCACAGCACAATGCTTTGCTTACTGTTTTTCCTGGTTGCTGACTGATTTAAGTCATGTAGATATCAGTGAAGCGGTCATCAGAAAGCTGGTTATCAATGTTTATAAAAGAACCAAGATGAATAAATGTTTGCATTCAGAATCAAAGAAAATGTACCAGGCTAACCAACAATGAAGTCTATAAAAGATTCAGGAAAATGTATGCAGATTACAGTAGCAACTATTGACAACAAAATGCCATTTGTCTGTAAACAGGACAAAAAACATGATAGCACACAGTCTAAAAGAAAACACTTGTACTGGGTCCATGTAGGGTATCCCAGAGGGTTGTAAGCTTAGGGCAACTTTAAAGTCCCAGCTTTGGCTGGGCTACAGAAAATAACTTCTCCCAGTAAAACTTTCAGCAGCTGTGGGTTTAGCAGAAACTCTAATTCAACTGCAGTTCTACCAACCTAGCTAGAACTGTAAAAACTGGAACTTGGAATGAAAGAACTATGCACCAATGTTAACTTGAAGTGGTTAAGCATAAGATGACTAAAATCAAACTGCCATATTGCAAATTTGTGAACTAAAGTGGACTAGAACAGGTCATTTTACATCAGATACTCAGACTTTCTATGGTCAAGAATCTTGTAGATGAAATGGAGTAACCCTCTTAATAAAAGGTTATCAAGAACAGTGATCAGTTAAAACCCAAAAGTGATAGAATAATCTCAGACTACAAGGTAAGACATTCAACATTACAGGGATACAAGTATATGTTCCAGTCAGAGGGTCATTTTACCACATCTCATTTACATGCTGTTGGCCAATTTCTTAATTTCCTGCTTCTTATATCCGGAAGCGCAGACCCGATGTGCTTTTGGTCTTCAATTAGGTCCACAAAGTCTGCATATAAGCAGGGCAGGATGGAGGAGCCTACATAGTCTGTCTCATCATGAGAATAATTTACAAGTCAAGAAAATGAAGATAGCTTGCCAGGAATGAAAAATTTGAAGTAAGGATTCACTGCAGCACCTGAGAAGATCATTGAAGGAAGGATTCAACTTGAGGAAGAGGAGGACCATTCTGTTTGTTGGCTTTGGATCGGCGCCACAATACTGGATTTAAAATCAGAGGGGAGCTGCTGGTGCTGGAATGGCTGAACGTATTTGGCACATTAGGTCTGACATTTGCCTTACCTCTGCTCAATTTTAAGGAATAAAGGAGGCAAGTTTAACTTTTAAATTCTGGCAAATCAATGAGGATAGAAGGGCATCGACCACAATAAAATCTGTTCCTATGTTTGGTTCGTACTTCTTTGTCCCCCCCTCATTATTTTATGCTTCATCTAGATTGCTTGTGCTATGAATGATGAGGTTGAGAAGTACAGGCCCTTATTTTTGGTCGGTTCTGACAAATGACTGACTGAAACCACTTAATAATGACAAACATTTGAGTTTCAGGCTTGTATATCCTTCAGAGAATGCATGCCAACACATATCCTGCTATTTTAGCATTTTTCTAAGTTTATAGGAGCAATATTGAAAATCCATACATATGCTTTAGCCTTTGTCCCCCCTATTTTATGCTTCATCCAGATTACTTGTACAAAAAGGTTGAAAGGTATATACAAGTCCAGCTTTTTGCCTTGTATTTTTGTTCTTTTCCTCATAAAAATAACGACAGACTTGAGTTTCAGACTTGCATATCCTTCAGAGACATGCTCACATGTCCTATTATTCCAGCATGTTTCTAAGTTTATAGCAGCAATATTTAAAGTCTATCTGTATGTTTGGTTCTTTGTCCCCACCTTCTTATTTAACTCTTCACCCAGATTTCATATGCTAAGAGGTTGAACACTGTCCAGATTTTTGCTTCATAGTTTTGGTCTTACCCATTTGCTAGTAGGTTTTTAGTGATTTCTTTATTAATACAGCTGTATGCTTGGAAGTAGTGTTAGGTGTTTGTTGTGGGATTTGCATATTTGTACAGTTTTCTTTAAGGGGGACAATTTCAGGACTCTTTTTTGACTTTCTTGGGGAAAGTGTTCAGAAATCATAGGTACTGAGAGTACTTGCATTCTGTTTTAATGATTTGAAAGGTAGAAAATCATATTTCATTATTTGCAATGCTTGTGGAGTTATGTACATTTAATGGGGAAATTATCTGTGGCATTTATATTTTGAACACTGCAGATTTTTTTCCTTTTCTGGCAGTAACAATTTTCAGTCTTGTTTTCTGTGGTAGAAATGTATTCCTTTCCTAGTTTGAGACTATCTATCTATAAACTTGCATTATTTCAATCATTTATTTTCATGTGATCTGTGTCTCTAAAATATTAGCCATGATTGCTTTTTTCAAATAAAATTATCAACGAATTAAACAATTTTCTGTTACTCTACCCCTATGTGGTGAAAGCAGGATACAGTGCTCAAGTTATTTGGCCTTTAAAGGTATGAAATGTGCAGGTCTATATTACAAGATCGAAACTTTAGTTAATTGAATAACTAAAGATTGATCATGTAATATCAAAACCTAACAATGTTGAACGGCCAATTTAACCCAGGGAAATACTTCCCTTGACAGCATTAAAAGAAAAAAAGTTTAAATCCCAATTCAAATGGGGGCTTTGCCACCCACCACCCTCCCGATGTGGGTGGCTGTGCCCTCCACCCCCCCAACTAAATATACCAATTCCAAGATCACTCCAAATTGGAGAAAAGTGCAAAATCCACATAACGGCCAAGGGAAGTGTTTCCCTGGGTTAAATCGGCCGTTCGACATTATTAGGTTTTGATATTACAAGATTGATCTTTAGTTATTCGATTAACTAAAGTTTTGATCTTGTAATATAGATTCGAAATGTGCCTGACTGAGAGCTATGGTATCCAGCAATCAAGGACAAACTTTAACAGAATCAGGGATATTAAGACATTAGAACTATTAACTTGAGATATTGACTAAATAACAGAATATGAATTAAATATACATTTTTTGAAGTAAAAAAGTCTTTAACTCTAATTAGAGTATTTATTTATTAAGTGTAATTCACCACGTTTCTCCAAAATTCACCAATTTTTGGAGAGATTAAATAGGATAGAGCCAAAAATTCAGTCAAAATCAAGGATAGCCAAGAAAATCAGGGACAGCTGAGAGGTATGGTTGATGCTAGATTTACAAGGAAATAATAGACGTGGTTAACTATACCACAGTGGCATTCACAAAGCCACCAAAAATATTTTCATTTCAAAACTTTACCACCAACTCAAGGAAAGCCCCCGGTCACGTGATTTACAACTAACGCTTACTGAATATTTTGAAGTGCTACTAATTCTCACACTGTGTTGGCAAATGCCATGCTCCCTGAGCATTCTGAAATGCCGATACTAGGGATGATCTAGTAATCCACCTCTGGTATCAAGCAGATATTTTCTGAATCCAGGCAATGTCAGCAGCTAAAGTAACTGGATCGATGATAGAAAAAGGTACAACGCAAACACTAGGTGGCCTTTAATGTCCATTCAGTCTCATACAATTGACTTTCTTACTGAGGCTGGCTAGCATTGCCATTTTTCAACCTGACAAAGCTCTTTGATGATAAAAATAACTTGTATTTAAGGCAATATTATTTTTATAACTATTACTATTAATGCAATATCAACTGCTTGCCTGAGCATGGAGCTGATGGACACCATTGATATTTATTATGGATTTGAGATTTTTGTAGCTTTCATACTGTGCATTTTCAGAGTATTGGTGTCATGTATTTCATGTGTTGCAGGTTTTACTGCTATCATTGTACATAAAGAGTACTATAATACTGCTGTGAAGGCATAGGATACAAATGTATACCAGAACCTGTCATCTGTATCAATATTCCACCACAGCTAAAGAACAGTGGCAGGCAAACATTAAAACCTGCAGAAAGGAGAGAATTGATGATTAGCAGAATAATGTGTACTAATGGTATCTATATGGACACACACCATGACTGAAAGTCTTTGTTGGGAATAAAAGCATGTCCTTCTGTATGTCTACTTTCTCCAAGTTTTTAACCCTGTCTTAAGACAATTCATTAAGCAACCAATAAAGACCCCCCCCAAAAAAAGAAGGTAGGGGCATGTGGTGGGGGTCTACTCTTCCTCTGGTGGTAGAGACCAGAAAGACCTACAGCGGAGGTATAACAGGAGGTTGCTGCAGAAGCTCCTCCATCACCTGAGAACAAAGCATTAAGTGGCATAGTCAAGGCAACTGGAGCATGGGCACTGATTCCTAGGATGAATGAGGTGTCTAGCCACTAAAATAGATTCAGAAGTTTTGTCTAGACTACTGTCATGGTAACAATCAATAGCGGTTCATGTAGACATTGCATGGTGTTTCCACAACATGAGTGCTGAAAGCATGTCTGGGTTGAGTCTCACCCTGTAAGACAGTTCTGTCAGTAGAGTGACTGCCAGGGTCCCTCTCTATCCCTTCACTATTTGCCCCTACCAGTGTTTGTTAAAAGCTGCTTAATTATATCCGGTTCCCCATACAACTTTTCCACACCACCGCTCTGTGTCCTACTGCAGCATACCTGTGTGCAACTTCCATCTTTATCAGTTCCTACTGTCTTAGACATCTGCTTCTCTATGCACTCATGATGGCACTCCCTTTTTTCTACTTCTTACCTCAAGTCTTTTATGCTTCTCTCCTATCCCCTTCACTTTCATCTACTCACCTTAACATCCCCACCACCACAGTCCAGCCCAAAACATGTGCTAATTTTCTTGTTTGTTTCAGGTCTACCTTTTACAATTTGGGCATTCCCTTTGTCATGTCCCCACACGAGGCCAGTAACCAAGGAGCCCGAATTCTCACTACTTACACTGGAGAGGGATGAGCACTTGGAATACAAATGGATACATTCTGTATTTCCAGATGCAGACCTCTCTGCATCGAGCACAAATTTCCTTATGAGCACACAAGGCAAGCACTCAGCCCAGGGCCTGGGTGTCTCTATCTGTCTCTCCTCAGGTCCCCAATAAGGCTTCCCACTGGCAATGTGAAAGCAGTGCTTCATGTCCCTGCCTCAAGTAGCTGATAAACACACTCTTTGAGATTGAATTTTCACACACACACACACACACACACACACACACACACACACACACACACACACACACACTGGAAAGGCTTGCATAGATTACCCACTCTACCAGCTTTGCTCAGATTATAAAGTAGATTCACTGCCACAAGTCAGTTACTATAAGGCTTTTAAAAGGGTATCTAATTATGCTGAGTGAAGTTAATATTAACACATATCATAACGTTGACCAAATAGCAAGGTCTGCAGGAGTGGCCAGAGTTATCACCAAATAAATATGTGCAAATACAGACCACGGTGGTACAGCGGTAGTGTTGTTGCCTCACAGCAAGAGGTTCTCCCGTTTGATACTCGGCTGGAATGCAGGGAGTGCCTTCTGTGTGGAGTCTGCATGTCCTCCCCGTGGTTGGGTGGGCATTCGAAAGACATGCATAAATGGGCATGCCTTCATTGAAGGTTGAATGTCAAGTTGGCACCTCTGCATTCGTCAAAAATCCACTGCTAATCATTAGCGGACCGGAGTTCTGCTGTGGCGACCCCCTAACCGGGAAAAGCCAAAAGACAACAACAACTCTCAAAGCTTCAATATTTTCTAAAAAGAACCAGGCACAATGAAAAGTTTCAATACGTTTAATAATAAATAATAAAAAGTTTCAATACGTTTAATAATAAATAATAAAAGAACAAGAAAATACTAAACATATATATATATATATATATATATATATATATATATATATATAAAACCACAGAGTTCAAATCACAGGAAATATTGAAAATAACATTAAGGGACAGACTCATACAAATGAAGAAAAACAATCTCCAAACTATGCTTTACTATATTCCTGACTGAATCTAGGAGAATTACTGCTCCCTAATAACTTACTTGATAGAGCAAGGCACAATGAAATACACAAGCAGTCTTTCTAGTCAGGTTCCTCAAAACAGAATACCCATTACTCAGAGATTATTCACCATAAAATATAATATCCAAGATGACTTGCAGAATTACCTCATCTGGTCACCTGAATTGAGGTTCTCACAGTATCCCTCTTTGAAGCCAAGACTGAATTTTAGCCTAGATGACTACAATACATATCTAAATGTTTCTGGCAGTGCCTGGGGCTTTTCCTCTTTTTAATGAGCTAATGAACAAAGGCTTCTTACAGACCCACCGTCTCCAGTCCTACTCAGCACTGTGGGGTGATATTTTAATGGTTTAACAGCTCATTTACATTTCCTTTATTTTTCTTAAAGTAAGTATCTGGTTAACTTCTGCTGTCCCAGTATCCTCTATTAAAACATAGACATTTAATTCAATTCCAATAATGCATAAATAGGACATCAGGTGTTTCAGCTATATGGCAATTCTGAATGTCCATTACTTTTTTCTTTTTAAGTCTATTTATGGACAAATTCAGACCAATAAAGCCAAACTCCACTAGCTGTGTACATGCATGTTTCAGCCTTCTTATGGCATCAGCAGCACAGAATAAGTGGAATGTTTGGCTAACCTTTAGAAACACAGAGTTGTCGTACCCAGCAGGGTGTCTGCAAAATGTCCCAACCAACAAACTAAAACAATGAGTAAAAAGGTAAGGAATCACACAGTGGAAAGTCTAGTCTAGCCTTGCTAGATTTTTCTTTTGGTCTTTACTGATTGTTTTTTCTGTGTGATCTTTTCTTGTGGTGGAAGAGCTGGAGCATGTTTATGCACTGAATTTGTTAAAGTTGCAGCAAATGCCCCTTTCAGAACACACCTCTGTACAATACTAAAAAGCCTAAATTGGTTAGAACTACCCTATCAACTAACATATACACAGCTTCTTACCACCTATAAAATTACCCAGCAGCCATCTGCCTGTCCAGCACTAAAAAACATTCTACACAACTGTGTTCCCAGTCCATCATTTTGATCCAGTGACCAAAAACTCCTGTCTGTCTACAAACCTATCAAATTTGCTGGGCATCATCTGTACTCCTACAAAGTTGCTAAGGCCTGGAACCCCTTACATGTATCTATCAGGTCAATATCCTCCCTCCCATCTCTCAAAATCACTCTGAATGACTTCCTAGCTAAAATTTGGCTCTGTTCTTGCTCAAAACCAGAATAAACTATATCCTTAAATGCAACCAGTCCACAAACTAAATAGCCAAACGAGACCACAGCAAAAGGAAGCAGCAATACAAATTCAACAAATTCAACTGTTTAATCCACGTTAAGTGCTTTCTTCCCCCAATACAAGGGACTTCATCAGAACCAGATGTGAACAAGTACCTTTTCATTCCTAACACTGCCTTACTCTTCCTTCTTCACTTACTTCCTTACTTCTATCAAATTCCCTTCCCTGACTTTTCTCTAAATATACCATTAGCCTGTTTTTCCTTCACTTCATACTGCAATTCCTGTTTGTATTGGACTAACTTACCTTTACATTCTTTATAAATTGTCTAAAATGTATCTAAATATTAAATGATTGTCATATAACTTGTAAAAATTCTTAACCAAAGTTTTTATATTATGTCTAATTTGTTACTGTTAAACTGCAGATGATTTTTGTTTTATTTACTTGTTTTATTTTTGAAGATTGTAAAATTATTGTCCTTAAAAAGTTTTGTAAGAATTTGGAGCTTTCTTCCCCAGGCCTCTGCTGAAAATGGACTTCTATCCAGTTGGACTTTCCCAGTAATCAAATCTCAGTAAATTAATAAATAATTAATTAAATGAATGAAGAGCAACTTAACTAGATAAGAGACTTCTGAGAAGCTGACATAGGAGTTGAAAAGAATAAATTAAGTTTAGTTAATTGTCTTCACTACATAGGACTGGGCAAAAGTAGGTTTATTTGTTTTACAAGATCAGTTCCTCAAGAATTATCAGATGAACATGTCTTCCAAAACCCCTTGAGATGAAAAAGGTCAGTAAAACTGACAAATTTGTAAGACTGAGAGTCTGACTAGCAGGTATTTCAAAACCTTTCCCAAGAAGTAAGTGTGGTGCTTGATTATATGATTTTACTTCAGCAAAGAGCCATGACTAAGCAAGGCAGCCAGATCTGCATTACTGCACAATAATAAAATCTTTCATAAGCAGCAACACTAAGATGCCACCATCTTAGATGATGACTTTTAAATAAATGGCTTGGCATTTCTTATTCACATCACTGTATCAATATCAGACTTAAATGATTAACTGCAAAGAAGTAATTGGCTAATAAAACAAACCCTGTGAACATGTTGCATTCCCTCAAAAGCTGTAAATGCTGTACAAGTATTTGGCCATAAAGATGTTAATTCCTCAATCCTATGCAAAAGTCAGACTGAGGCAGTAAATTTAACTGTACATTCACAGTAATACTTAAAAGTGTGATGGCTTCTAAAACGCCATGATAAGACGGAGGCCTTTGAATTTCCATTTGGAAGTTATCCTTGTAGTGTTCCTGATCCTATGGAGTTGGAACTTATCCAGATTCAAAATCAGTTAAGTGATGCATTCACAATGTACAATTTTTACTTTAGACTAAGGTACCCAGTTCTGGCAGGAAATACCTTGCACTTTTTTATGACAAAGTAAGGGGTTGGTATAGGTAATTCAGAGGGATACTGCAGAATTGAGTGAAAGGAAAAGTTATGAAAAGCTGCAAACAATTGGATTATAAAGAATGAAGTACAGAAGATGACTG
Source organism: Protopterus annectens (assembly GCF_019279795.1). Taxonomy (NCBI): domain Eukaryota; kingdom Metazoa; phylum Chordata; order Ceratodontiformes; family Protopteridae; genus Protopterus; species Protopterus annectens. Next base: position 477,355,776 of record NC_056737.1, on the reverse strand, counting down.
AATGTAGAAACATGTTTGGGTGGTATTACAGGTGTCCAACTGCCGAAGGGCCAGTACATACATCTACTGCATATGTGGTATGTTACTTTAATAAAAACAAAAGACAAAAGCAAGGGGAATGGGAGGAGTGAATGCTGAAACTGTGGAGAAAGATTACCTGCATATGTGGAATAAAACCGGTTGTAGAATAGGAGAATGCCTTCAAAAAGAAGGGAAGCAAGTGACTGGAATGTTTTTCCTTTTGGTGATGAGTGACACCTAAGAATGATGGTTGTGAGAAAACTGGATAGGACTAATAGCTAGGGCTGATACGCAAAAGGGAGAAATATCAATGAAATGGAAAGAGTAGGATGAACAGTGAATGAAGAAGAGTAAAACTGTAAATTGGATATGAAGTTAAGAAATGGGGGATGGTCAGAGCAAAGGTTGTTGGACCTGTGGAGGCAGCGGTATGAGTACTGGTCCCTGATCTGGCAGCCCAACCCCTTAGCTCTTCATTTGAATGAAAGGTTCTGCTTCCCTACTTTGGCACCAGCAAGGTTCTGTTTCCTCACGCTGCCCCCTTTCCTGAACAGGAAAATAGAAATTAAAGAATTTCTGCTTTTAAATTGTAGCAAGACACTTGTTACATTTGTAGGAAATGGACTGCTATAACTCCTACCACACAACAAAGCGCGGAAGTGCTTCAGTGCTGCTGTACAGCAGAACTGATACTCATTTATGCACCAGTATTTATAAATGTCACAGATGTGAATAAAAATCATACTGCATGATCGCTCGGCATGTCCCAATCCCTAAGACCTTGAACCTGGTGTGGCTGTTTCCTTTGCCCCACCCTAGCTATGTGCTGGAGCAGAATGCAAAAAGAAATACAAGAAGAATTAAGAGAGAGCAAAATAAGAATCATCTTTTCATATTATAATGTATCTGAACCGCGAGTAAGACTTAATGTCTTCAATACTCATTTGAGCATCTTTTTGTCTTAGGCTGATTATGTATTCAAGATGTGGAACCAATAGTAAAATTTAAAAAATGCAGTTAAAAAACAGTATTTTGACAGTATAACTTATTGCGATTTGTGATTATTTGTAAGAAGAATTTACATAGAAATTAAGGCCAGTCTTCGGATGCATATCCATCAGTACTTCATACTGATATTTCAGCTGGTAGTGCAGTCGCAGATACAGAGCATTTGTGCAAGAAAACCAAAGTGACAGATCTCCTTAGTAATTCCCATGATGAACTATAGATGTCAACATTCAATAATAGTTTGGATGGTACTTGGTGCTAATTTTCATAGGTTGCTTTCTGCATGCCTGGTAGTGATTTTTAGAGAGCACCTTTCTGTCAATTTTAATTTTTCACTGTAGGAGAGCTCAGTGTTAAGCCTTTCATTTGTGCTGGGAGTCTAAGGTGTCTACCACAATCCTTTCATGTCACAACTCAAGTCCCACCTATCCATATAATGGTTTTGCCTCTGTTCCACACCTAAATTATTATTTGACAACTTTGTAATACCTGCACATTCCCCATTTCTTCCACTTTCTCTACATCTGTTCATTTCCCTACTGCACTATCTGCCAAATCTATTCCTCATTTATCTTCAAATATGTTTTTTGCATTCCTCTGTTTGCGTATCAGCTACTGTAGTACTACATTTTAAATTTCTTCAAAATGTATATGCATTTTAGCAGTGCCATTTTATCTGCATTTTATTGCCTGATTAGATATCTGTATTCATCAGTCATTTAACTATATTCCATTAAACACTGAAAGTTAGGCTTTTGTAATATTTCCTGTGATGTACACTATTTGACATCTTGTGCAACTTATAGAACTTTTTGCCATGGGCTTCTGCTAAAACGGGGTCTTGCACCTAGCTGGATATTGCCCATCAACAAATGCAATAAAATAAATAATGTATGAAATAATTTTTATGCTAGATCCAAGATACTTTCATCTGGATTTGCACAAATATGGTTCACAGAATCATATTATATATTAGGTGTATGCATTACATTGTGTCTGTGTGTGTGTGTGTGTGTGTGTGTGTGTGTGTGTGTGTGTGTGTGTGTGTGTGTGTGTGTGTGTGTGTGTAAAATATGGATCCCTACAGATGATAGAGTTTTCAGAAACTCTAATTTCATATGGTTAGGACCATATGATCAAGTTTCTGAAAACTAGTAGGTTTTGAATCGAGACTGCGGTACAGTGCGGAATGGGGAATTTACCTTTTTCCTCACTGTAGTGCAATCTCAGAGTTGGTATATTTAATTTCCAGGGTGTGTAAGAGGTGCAGGGGGGCTTGACCCTGGAAAAACTAAAAAAATGTACCCATTTTTCAGATGAATTTCTCAACTGAGGTGCCTTCTCTCCATTTTGAGTTTCAGTGTCATCCCTCTGTCTGCATGGATTTTCATCAAGGCCAACAGTTTTGTCCCAAACACCAAAGTGGTAAGTGAACTGGCTATTGTATATGCCATTTTGTTTTGTGACTGACTGCTGGTTCACCTAGGACTGGTTCCTGCCTTATGTTCGTTGCTCACCTAGGAATGACTGGCTCCTTGAAACAATGAAATGGATAAAGTGGGTCTTGAAAATTAGTTGGGTAAATGGCCATGTTTAGCTTGGATCCCTCATCCTCCAAAAGCTCACAGTAATGTGCATATTTCTTTTGCTGTTCTTTTTCCAGCATCATAGGAGAAGATCCAGTGACCTTTGATATGAACAAGACCCTTGCCACTCAGCCAGTTTGGCCTAGAGGAGTATAGAGTTTGCCGTCATCCCAACAAATCTACAGGTATGTCATCAGCATGGCACCTATAAACATTCTTTTACACTAATCAATACTCCACAACCATGGTAATGCACAACTGTCAGCAAAGCCAGTCTGTCAGTTTATTCCAGACCTATATACTACTACAAAAAGGGTAAGGCTTGACACAGTAAGTTCTGATATAGTGAAAAACAAACAGCGACTCTATCTCCTACACAGTGAATTCTAAAATGTACTGCTTTACCATGAAACCTTTTTTTTTGTTGTTGCTGGTGGTGGCTTTGCTCTGCTGTACCACTTACATGGGGGGTGCGCACATCCCTGCTAAGTAACTCTGTAATCACTGTACCTTAAAGAAGAATGTTTAGAAATTCTACAATCAGGCTTAATATACATTATCCATTTCCAGTGTAACAGTCTTGTTCTGCAGATTGCAGTTACAATCCTGAGAATTACAAACATGCAATCTGCAGGGCATCCCTTCCTTCTACTTAGTACTGCATCCCTTTTCCTTGAGTCAGTTAAGCAGAATTACAGGCATTATAACAGCATCTGATTCTACAGATCTACTTGGCTGCTTCTTGTGTTTTGCATTACTATGTACTACAGCTAAGCAGTATGTTAACAAACCTCTTTGCTGACCCCCTCCCAAGGCTACCGCAGGCAGCACTGGTGAGTGGTGTGAGTATGGTCTGTCCATTTCCAATGCATCCACTCTGGGATCAGTCAAATCCTTGTAAAGTCCAGACCAGCACTGGTAGAGTTTTTAGTAGAATACAGAACAGAAGCTGCCATTAAAAAAGAAATAATTAGTAGAGCATATAAAATACTGCATAATAACTATAAGAATCTATCAGAGGAAGTTAGAAAGGATTGGGAAGAGAGATAGGATAAGCGACTCACAAAGAAACAATGGGTGGATATATGCATGTTTCCCAAATATGCAACAATATCTAGTTGATTTAGGATTTTTGCTTGGAAACATTTACATAGATATTTTTTATACCCCAAGTAGACTTCAGAGAATTTTTCCTCAGGTAGACAGCAAATGTTGGACATGTGATGGGGAAGAAAGTGGTAATTTTTTTTTTTATTTAACATTTGTTTACCAGGGAGGTCCGACTGCACTAGTAGCCCACTTTCAGAGAAGACCTGGGGAGAAAAGTTCCACATATAAAAGTATGAGTTTAACAAGTTCAGCCTTACGATAAAACAATCTGAGACAGAGTACAGATTGGGAACATATTTTCAGGGAATTTGGTGAGTTGGCGAACTTTAAGGATTCCCTGTGGAAAGCACTGTCAGAGGTGGAGGGTGGGCAGATTTGTGCAACGAAGGAGATGATTTTTCTGAGCTATGATACAGAATCGGAACTGCCTAGACATGGCAATGCCTTGTTGTGTCTAATTATGTGACTGCCAAAAAAGCAATAAGCAATTAGTAGAAAATGGAAATAAAATCTGAGCCAACTATACTAGAAGTAGTGAATATAGTAAGAGATAAAACAAGTGGATTTGAGATCTTTAGAAAAGGGTAGGAGCTAACTACATAGGAAAACTTGGAATTGTGGGAAGAATACATACAGGGGAGAAATGAGGTTTAAAAAGAATGTAATTTAAATGAACTATGTAATGTTTGACTGAAAATGTTTGAGTAGATTTTAAGTAGTGTATAATGTTTGCAATTGGGATTCTTTCAGTATGGTTTGTGATGTAAAATGCTTGCAACTAGGATTGTGTTGATGTGGTTTGTTTTCATTTATATAAATATACAATTGCCTATGTCATAAGTGATGGTTTAATAAAGATTTTCTTGTTAAAAAAGGGCATGAATTGAATAATTTATGTAATGCTGCTTATGTTATATGATATATAGCAATATATGTGAAGTATAATGTTTGTAAACATGAACTTGTTAGTACATTGATTACTTTTATACAAATGTAAATTTGCCTATGTCACAAGTGATCATTCAATCTTCTTCTTCTTCTTCTTCTTTCGGCTTTTTCCCGGTTAGGGGTCGCCACAGCGGATCACCTGTCCGCTCATGACTGGCAGTGGAGTTTTACGGTGTCGAGTTGCCAGCCCGGCACCCAACCTTCCACAGAAGGCACACACACGTACACACTCACACCTAGGGCCAATTTAGAGTGTCCAATCCACCTACAGCATGTCTTTGGGATGCGGTGTTTAAAAAATCAGCAATTTCATTTACTAACCAGCAGAATGTCCCAAATAAAGCAACAAGGTACTTCCTGTCATAGTACAGCAAGATAATGGAATTCAGTATAATGTTCTTTCAGCTTCCTACAAGCTGATGCTTTATTAACTGGAGAAACAGAAAGGCCTGAATACTTTTTCCTTCTTTAGCCAGCACTAGAAAAGATAAGAGGTGTTAAAGGAACCATAGCTGTGCACTGTAAGAGCTTTCCACCTTCCTGAATTAAACTGTGTAAAATTTCATGTTAAGCAAGATTTAAATCTAGATTATAATTAAAGTCACTGTGTCATATGTCAAAGCACTGGTTAAGTAAGGGAAGTCATCAGCAAGCTTTATTTATATATCTTAAGAGCATACAATCTGCCTCCCAAAAAAGGAGTTTCTGAAAAAAATGTATATGCTTTTGTATTGCTGTAGGCAATACCTCATTCTAAAGTAGGTACACGAGACAGAGAAAACGCAGTCCTATAGTCATACCTTTTACAATTCTGCTAGCTAACTGCACTGCGAGTCAATTGAAACAGTGAAAACATTTTTTTTTCCTGTGGGGCAGCAAACTTGCCTCTCTTCGTGAGTGATAGATCTGACCTCTCACAGCTGGGTGGTGGGAAGAGGTGGGGTTGTCACTTGGGAGCCAAAATATAAATTGTAAAATTATCCAAATGCTAAACCACAGGTCTGACAGCACTTGGTACTACAGTGTAAATCATTGCAGTATCACAAAATAGTAGGAGTCAAACATGTTAATGAGCATACCTGCATAACACAGGGAAAGGCAATATAACTTGTGAAAAATATTATAAAATCATATCTTAAAATGCACAGTAAAAACTGGATCTTAAAAAACATACAAAGTTATCATGAAAACACACATGCATTTTATGTCCTGCAAGTGTCATCACAATTTAGATATAGTAGTAGAAATGAATGTTTATGTCCATCTTGTGCAGGATTACGTAACAATGCTTTATACTACCATGAAGTGTAATGTGTCACATGACAGGTATGCATGCCACAGGGTTTCTTTAATTCTGATCAGTTAGTCTTCACCACTGAGAGCAATTAAAAAAGGCAGATAAAAAGTTATTTGCTGCACTTTCAGAAAATGAAGGAATATACAATTTCTAATGGTCTGTTTATTAGTTCTACATGACAAACTGCATTACCAATGGAAATTATACTAATCTGGTATTTTCTTTATAAATAGTAATCATTTTAAAATTCTACAGCTATGATAAACCATGAGACAGGCTTAAGATACACCTCTAAATATTTTACATTAACAGAAAATGACAGTTTAAAAATCAGAGTTTAAATATTTTAAATGATATAGATAAAAGGTTATACAATATTCACACCCAGGTTCTAATAAAGCTCTTTATGGAGTTATGATAGAAATAAAAACTTCACATAGTGCATATCTGTTCAAGAAATGCTATTTACTCTCCTGTATATGTTTGTGAATGACTCATTTCTAAAGAAATGCATCACTCAGCTGGAAACAAATCAGTCAGAGCTGTTAAAGTCGAGAAGGACCCGACTCCATTCACAGGACACTTGACATGCACATCCTGCATAGACTGTGGAACAGTGTTTGGAGAATAACTACGTCTTTGTTTTGTTGCAACCCCACTCTGACACCTTTCCAGCCAGGAACATTAATGGGGTTAGCTCTTACATCATTATTAAAAAGGAATAGGTCGCCTGTATACAGAAAGTTGTATTTTGCTGAGAGAGTGTCTACAGAGGAAGAAAAGGGAACTGAAGATTTGATTGTCATGCTGACATTGTGACCAATGTGTCACCATGAAATCATGTGTAATGCTTTCCACGGTCATTGGCAGCAGAGTAAAGCAATACTTCAATGTTCAGTCTATTCTTTGAGAATCTATATTTCAAAAATAAGGTTAAGAATGTACAGAAGAAAGAAAGTAGATGACTTATAAAGTAGGCAAAGGATCATTACCTCAGATGTCAAATAACTTCAGTTTGCCACATCCTACAGATTCAAGTTCATTTCCCACAACCTCTGCTCATATCCCAAGAAACAAAGAATTCGTGCACTTGGCAGCTTAAAATGCTGCTTTTGAAAGCAATAAAATAGTTCAGTTATTCACTTTCTTTAAAACAGAATGCTATTACCCAAGTTTGTAGCCAATAAAAAATTACATAACACAATTAATTTTCATTTTATCCCAAAATGTCTTATTGCTAAACAGAGCTGATTAATATAGTAGTACTCACACAGGATACTTTTTCACAAATGTATTTATTTTAGCCTGATCTCTCATCTAAACTTGTGATTTGGGATTTTATCAAAGTAACTTGCATTTCAGTTATATGTATTTACCCAAAGTTGCGCTCCCCTTCTGAAACCTATTAGAATGACACAAAGAAGGGAGAATAGGGACCATGGTTTAATACTCTTCAAGCACTGCATGCCAATGGAACTGGAGACACCCAGCAGTACTCAGTCCTAGACCAGAATTCTTGTGGCTTAGAAGCAGACACAGTACAACCAGAATCACATCGGCACTTAGTGCTGATGGATTTTACAGAAGTTTCTACATCGGTTGTGTGTTGTAGGAACCTCATTTACTTTTCTCAGCTTATCTGTAGACTTCATAGGTTCATAGGTTCATAGGTTAATACTAGGCTATCTTCCCTAGGGCATTTATAAGCCTAGCCGAAAATGTGTTTGGCTCACTCCACCCTTATAATTTAACTTCTAGAGCCTCTGTCCAGTAGCGCCACTGGAGTGATCCCAGGTGCAAACGTATGGTTTCCCATCCACTCATCAAGATTTCTCTTGAAGAGGGCCAGCGAGGGGCTCTGTCTTACGTGAACTGGGATTTTATTCCAGAGTGTGGGAAGCCTTTGGGATATGAATCTATCTCTCCAGCATGTCCTATTTATTGCTGTGCTGAGGTGTAAGTCCGAGGAGTGTGTGGCTCTAATGGATTTGTTTTTTTAAGGTGGAGCATGTCCATTAATTCTGGGTTGGACATGGCCTTGTAAGTCAGGCAGAGGTCACCTCTGAGCAGGCGGTAAGCAACTGAGTAGAGCTGTAGTTTCTTTAGCCTAGTTGCATAAGGCAACTGTTTGAGGCCCATGATCCTTTTGATAAGAAACTTTTGAGGTCTCTCCAGCTGCTGCAGGTGCCGGGTAAGGTACATCCCAAATGGGGCATTGTACTCAATTATGGGTCTGATGAGTGATGAGTAGAGGGGCACAATGACCTCTCTAGATCTAGACGAGAACCCTTTAGTTATAAGATGGGCAATATAGAATGATTTTCTGACTACTTTGGCAATGTGATTGTCAAAGGAGAGGTTACTATCAACCTGGGTCCCCAGATCCCTAATTACTTCTTCTGTACTTAGTGGGTTACCTCCTGTGTGGTAATTAGTGGGCACCTTGTTTTTCCCAAAGGGGATGACTATGCATTTTTTGGCGTTAAGCTTGAGGCCATGGCTCTGACACTAGGCATCTGTCTCCGTGAGACCCTTTTGGAGAATGCTTGTGTCGGCTGGGGAGTCTATTATGGCTCCCAGTTTGCAATCATCGGCGGACTTGGTAAGCCACAGTCATTTTGTGCTGGCCTGTACTTCAGAGAAGTATATACCAAACAAGAGGGGCCCCAGGACTGAGCCCTGTGGGACTTCACTTGTAACAGGTTTAGAGTCGGACATGGCACTTCCAACCCTGACCACGTGCGTTCTATCCATAAGCCAGTTTGCAACCCATCTTGTGACATATGGGTTGATGTTTAAGCTGGTTAGTTTGTTTATGATTCCAGAGTGAGGTATTGTGTCAAAAGCCTTAGCAAGGTCCAGATAGGCAGTATGGACTGCCTTACCCTCATCTATGGCTTTGGTGACTGTTTCAAAAAAGTCAACCAGGTTTAGGAGGCAGGATCTTCCTTTAACAAAACCAAACTGGGTAGGGTCCAGTGTCTGGAGGTTCTGGATGTCTTTGTTTATGAGATCCATAATGATACTCTCCATAGTCTTGCAAATTAGGCTAGTCAGACTTATGGGGCGATAGTTCCCAGGATCCGTTTTGGGGCCACCCTTGTGGAGAGGGATCACTGTTGCTGTATGCCATTCTTTGGGTACATAACCTGTTTTAAGGCTGAGTTGGAATAGTGAATTTAAGTGGGGGTTTAGTTCCTCCTGGAGCTCGTGCAGGACGCAGCCAGGTATTCCGTCCAGTCCCATAGATGATGTGTTTTTAGCTTTGGAGAGGGCTGCTTTTACCTGTGTGTCTGAGATATCTGGGGGCTACATTCATCCGGGATAGACACAGGCCCTTTTGGGGGGGAAGGGGGGGTAAAATTTGCACTGAACCTGTCAGCCAGAATGTTGGCAATGTCAGTCGGTTCCATGTATTTTGTGCCATTTTGTACTAGCTCTGAGCAGATCTGGGTGTTTCCTCCCAGGTTCCTGACGTAACTGAAGAATGCCTTGTGATTATCTTTGGAGTCTTTGGCAATTTTTCTTTTGAAGTTTGCCTTTGAGGCTTTTATGGTGGAGTGAAGTTTCTTGCTAATACTGATCAGGGATGCCTTCCCTTTTAGGGTTTTGGCCCTGTCATGTAGTAGTCTCCTCCTTTTGTTGTATAGCTTGTTTATGGCTGGGGTCCACCAGACTAGTCTCCTATTTTGGAGGCGTGAGCCTTGGTTTTACTTGGGATGGCACGATCCATGAATTCCTGTAGGTGCATATAGAGTGCATTCATATAGGATTCTGCGGTTTGGGTAACATTTTCCAATTTCTCAGGGGCTTTGAAGCTGCCTACTTCTGTCTTGAGGAGAGTGAAGTTTGTTTTTGAGAGGTTTTCCACTGTGGTTTCCTTGGCTGGGGGTGGGGTTGGGATGTGGATGTCCATTGTGATCAGTTTGTGGTCCGATCTCACCAACGAGGGATTTACCTCTGGTGTGGAACATTGATCCACTATGTTTGTAATGACTAGGTCTAATGTATTTTCCCCTCTTGTAGGAACAGTGACTAGTTGTTCCATAGCGTTTGAGTTGATGAATTCTAGAAACCGTTGGGCAAATGAGTTTGGACTCACGTAGTTCACCCAGTCAATGTTTGGGTAGTTGAAGTCCCCCAATATTATGGTGTTTGGTAGGATCTTCATATTCTCTAGTGTTCTCAGGAAGGCCGCATGTGGGTCTTGAGACAGAGAGGGTGATCTATAGCAGGCTATGATTTGGAAGGCAGTTTTGCCCACTGTTAGTTTCACATGAATTGTTTCCGATGTTTCATGCAATGCCACTAATCTGGAGATGTGGGTGTCCTTGATGAAGATGGATACACCCCCTCCCTTGGTGCTATTGTCCGAGTTTTGTGGCCAAAAAGTATGATATGAGTTGAATCCTGGTAATGCTGTGGTGCTGTCAGGAGCTTTGAACCAGGTTTCTGTCACTGCACAGATATCGATTGCTCCATATTGCATGCATCTTTAGGTTTAGACTTCTGGCATTGGGTAGCATTACCCTTAGTTTTTTATTCTTTGTATTGTCTAAGGAGGTGGGTTTGTCTTTTGAGCCTTGCCTAAAAAAGGCACTATGGGGGTGGCAAGAGCCTTGGCCAGTAGTCGAAAGCCCAGGGGTGACAGGTGCAAGCCATCCCTGGCGAAGCAACGTGGCTTGTCTAGCATGTCGTCCCAGGCTGACAGACACTGGATCCCCTTTGAATGACACCAGTAGCTTAGCTAATTGTTGAAGTCAATCATTTTGTCTCTATACTGTGGCATCATTCTAGGTGAGGGCAGGATGCTACTCAGGTTCAGGGTCATACCGGCCTGGGCTACATGATCAGAGAGCTCCTCTATGTCTCTTTTTATGTAGTCCAGGGAGGTACGTCTCAAGTCGTTTACACCAGCATGGACAATGACAGAGTCATATTTGTACTTGCTGTGTAGTGACCTGAGTACTTGAGTTATGTGGCGGATCCTGAAAGAGCTAGGAATTAGCACAAAATGGCCAATAATCTACTAGTTTCTGGGCTGAGACCACTCCTCCAGGGACAGATAGGCTGCTCAAAGCTCCCCACTCTCACTGATGAACAGATAATCTTCCTCCTATCCAAGTAAGGATATGGGCAACACAGGAACACAGCAAAACCTGAAATCTGGACTATTCTAGCTCAGAAAAGGCAGGTTTGGCCTTAGAGTACATTTCCATATATGGTCACTCATTGAGCAACATCATGTTAAGGATGCATTGAATTCACAATGACTCTTGGGTTGAAAAAGGATGGAGAAAAGCCGGGTTTCCCACATAGAGATCACCTTCAGTGAGAAGGAAGGTTGAAGCTTCTGCTATAATGCTACGAAAATAAATCCAGCGCATACCTCTCAACTGTACAGATTTTTGCAGAATGTCCAGATTTCTGCCTCATATTTTTGGTACATCTTTCATAAAATTGAGGTTTTCTGGCAAATTAGTGGCAAATCATTAAAGATTGAAGTTAGCAAATAATGACAGACATTTGAGTTTCAGACTTCATACCCTTCACAAAATTTATGCTAATGCAAAACCTGTTAGTCTAGCAACTTTTTAAGTGAGCTACCTTATTCTACAACTCCAAATGAGATAGAACCATTTTTGACTTTATTGCTCTTGTATCATTTGCTAAGTGATGTTTGTTGACTAAGTATTTGCTTATTACTAACCTGGCTAATTTGCAATTTCATTAGTGTTGATTTACACCTGCTTACAGCTATTGGTGTGCGTTTCGTTTTCTCATGTCATTGACCAGCAAACTGTTAAAACTACATAGATCTGTAGAACGTGCAGATCTAAAACATTTGAAAATATACATTTAAGGCATTTTACATGTTTACAGGTACTTATATAGCTTACCTCCAAAAACACCATATAACTTACGATGCCCCTATTAAATAGAATCTATACTTTCCACGTGTATCCCACATGGAAATTTTCGATTATCAGTCCATTCATCCAGACTAGTTTTTAAAAGGTGACTAGGAAAGTACTCTGCCTTATAAGTAAGGCAGCAGTATATTTCACAAGTGAGGATTATGCCTGGTTAGGTGTCAGTCATGTCATTTGGTGATACTGATGTGCTGGCATACGTTTAGGTGCCTAGAGCTGGGCATTTACTTTGCTACAGATTCCATTTTGGTGAAGGAGGCATTCATAGCACAGAAGGCTAAGCAGAGATCATCCCTCAGGTGTCTATAGGACACTGAGTAGAGGGACTGAGCTTTTAATCTTTCAGAGTAATTAAGGGTACCGAGACCAGTGATCTTTTTGGAGGTGGGGAAACACTGAAGTCTTTTGAGCTGGTTTACGTGTATAGAAAGTTACGTGCCAAAAGGAGCACTATAGTCAGTGATGGGTCTAGTAAGAGGAATAAAGTGGGACTACAACTTCCTTTTACGTTGAAGAAATGTCACAAAGGATAAGTTGTGCAAACTAGAAGAAAGGATTTTCTAATCATCATGAAGACATGACAGTAAAAGAAGCATTTGTTGTCAAAGGAACTAGTGAGATTTAAGTAGAAAATTATTGATGTGGTAAGCAAAAGCACTACTAGATTTACCCAAAGAAACTATACTGCATTTCTTGGCCTTTATTCAGTGTCATAATTACAGCTGTGTTGGACAATCTGAGTACCTGGAAGGAGGAGAAATTTTGTTAAGCAATAGATTATGTGAGTGAGAAGATTAGGGAGATGGCTTCACTAGAAAGTGCCATATCAGGGACAGTAAGTGTGTTACTAGTAGGAGAAGCAATATGGCTGGATGAAAGGTAGTGACATTTGGCTGATTAGAGAGGATCAGCCTTTAGTAGAGTCTTAAATACTGGGTAAGATAAGGTGCCTTATTTTTAGTGAGTATTTTCCCAGAGTTCTGAATCTAGTATAGTGAAATAGTGAACTCTACAATGGAATTCAGTTTGGCAGATGGCATTGCATGGGCACAGTAATTGTGATTGCTCTAGCTGTAAGAGGAAGGTGATCTAATTAGTTTAGCTGCTGGAGGACAGAAGGTCAGACTGACAAGGAGTTTGAATAGTTGAGATCATAGAGGAAGGTACTACCCTTGTTGAACAGGAAGTCATTTTGATTTTGAACAGGGAGCCATTCGCTTTTTTGAGTGTTTCACTCAGAGCAGTAGCTGGCTCATATCCGTCTTTCTTTGTAGCAAGTTGATTTCTATAATATACCAATCAGTTTCCTACTGATGATCTGAGCCCCCTCAGTTCTTCAAGTGAAGGGCAAAGAAAAACACACCATTAAAATTCTCGTATAGTAAAAAGAAATATGAAGTGCACTTCTCGGTCACTCCCTCTAACACTTTGCTCCTGGGGCAGCTGCCCAATTCACCTCTCTTTTCCTACACTTTACAGTAGTGGTCATTTCTAGGGTACTGAGTAATAAATATACAAAATTTTATTGGTTATTCTTTGAATCTGCATGTAGTTTGTTTTTTATGCTGAAGCGATGAGGTGGAGGATGTATTCAAGTTGGGAGAACAGAATGTCTTTACCTACGGCTGTTCTGGAGGTTTTAAGAAAGGGGGAGATGGCGTAAAATGGGAGGAAAATTAACTTTTTTCCTTATGTAACTGAGGTGGAGGGAAACGTTAAGAGAGATTTCAAACCAAATGCCAAGGTATTTAGGTATTTACAATAGGGTATGTAAATCCATAATTAACACACCAAGCAATTATTTGGGCTAGCCTTTTGTGAAGGATATAATTAGCAATCTGGGATTTGATAACTTCTCCCAGTTTGCAGTTTGCACCAAACTGGGTTATAGTCCACTGCTGTCAGAGTTCACACCAGATAGTATATACCAAAGAGGGGGGATCCCAACAAACCCCTGTGGAACACCAATGATGATGCTTTTCTATTAAAAAAAATACCTCCAGACCTTAGCAGTATGGATTTTTCACATACCCAGTTACTTATCCAGCAAACTATGTATGGGTTAATGTTGACCTAGAAAGTGTGTCAATAATCCTTGCATGAGAGATAGTGTAAAAGTCTTGGTAAGGTCAAGGTAGGCAGAGTGGACTGTATAGTCTGTTAACCAGATTGACTCTGCCCTTCTGAGCTGGGACTTTCTGGTTAAAGGCTTATAGTGCCTGCATATTTCAACTGTTTCCTACTGAAATTGGTACACCTTGTTTGCTGTAGCATAGACTAGATCCAGGCCTGCTGAATCTAGCTCTGTTTGTATGCTTGTTGTTTGTTTGCTTGTTATTTCCCTGAAACGCTAATACCACCTAAAACGCAGCTTTTCAGCGCTTCTATGGATCCCTAGTGATATCTGCATTGCTTACTGTACTCATTTCCTTGTTTCACTTAAAAGAAAGTTACTGTTTGTCATTTTTGCATTTAAGTTACCTGTAACACATTGCATTTAAGTTACCTGGCACTTGCTCACTAAAGGCACTTGCTCACTAAAGCAATTATATAAGTCAGCACTAAAAAATTAAAAGCACTACACTCTCACAAAGTCCTCTTGAGTACCTTGTTCCCCATTGGCCATTTTTTTTCAATTATAAAGGAATTCCCAATACTATTCTAGCATGTCCAAAGGTCAGTTGTCAATCTTCTCTCCGTCCAGCTGGTGAATCTGGGAATCTTGAGGCAATGTTACAACTGCCTCATGTACACAGACAACCCTCTCCTCCTCCCAACAAATTCCAACACATGTGAGAGATGCATCCATATAGCCAAACTGGAGGCTAAGCTCTCTCAACTCAGTACTGGCATAACCAGTCAGGAGGAGAAGGAAACCACACTCAGTACAATTCCAGTCTCACATAGACCTACCACGACAGCAAACCAAACACATAAACACACAAAACATACTCTGAGGCTCTAAATAAAAATCTGCCTAAGCAGCAGAGACCTCCAAATCAGACACCCAAGCAACCGCTACCCCAAAACAAAACACGTGCAACACATAGCTCACAAAGCCAGTGTGCCGAACAGTCACAGCCCTTAAGGCTAAACAACACACCTGATACACTTGTAATAGGTGACTCTATCGTCAGGCACACTGACGTCCCGCTCACCAGGCTGAACAAGGAGAAGGTCACGGTGAGCTGCCTGTCAGGCGCTAGGATCCGCCACATAACACAAGCACTCAGGTCACTCCAAGGCAAGTACAAATATGACTCAGTCATTGTCCATGCTGGTGTGAATGACCTGAGACGTACCTCCCTGGACTACATGAAAAGAGACATAGAGGAGCTCTCTGAGCATGTGGCCCAGGCCGGTATGACCCTGACCTTGAGTAGCATCTTACCCTCACCAAGAATGATGCCACAATATGAAGACAAGATGATCAATTTCAACAATTGGCTTAAGTATTGGTGTCATTCAAAGGGGATACAATGCCTGTCAGCCTGGGATGACATGCTCGACAAGCCACGATGCTTCACTAGGGACGGCTTGCACCTGTCACCCCTGGGCTTTCGGATATTGGCAAAGGCTCTTGCTACCCGCATAGTGCCTTTTTTAGGCAAGGCTCAAAAGACAAACCCACCTCCATAGGTATCACAAGGGATAAGAAACTAAGAGTAATGCTACTCAATGCCAGAAGTCTAAACCTCAAGATGCACGCACTTGAAACTCTCCTTAGCATGGAGAACATCGATATCTGTGCAGTAACAGAAACCTGGTTCAAGGCTCCCGAGAGCATCCCAGCACTACCAGGTTATACCTCATACCATGCTTTTCGGCCCCAAAACTTGGACCGACCCACAAAAGGACGGGGAGTATCAATATTCGTCAAAGATACCCATACCTCCAGGTTGGTGGCACAGCATGAAGCATCAGAGACTATCCATGTGCAACTAACAGTGGGTAAAACTGCCTTCCAGTTTATAGCCTGCTACAGACCACCCTCCCTAACCCAGGAATCCCACTCGGCCTTCCTGAGAACACTGAAAAATATGAAGGTCTCTCCAAACACCATTATATTGGGCGACTTCAACTACCCAAACATAGACTAGGGGCATTACTCTAGCTCCAACACCCTAGCCCAAAGGTTCCTAGAATTTATAAACTCAAATGCTATGGAACAACTTGTCACCACTCCCACAAGAGGGGAAAACATACTGGACCTGATCATCACCAACATGGGGACTCTATGCTCCAGACCAGAAGTGTATCCCTCAGTGGTAAGATCAGACCATAAACTAATCTCACTGGATATTCACATCCCGACACCACCCCCTGCCCAGAAAACCACAGTGAAAAACTTCTCTAAAGCAAATTTCACACTCCTCAAAACCGAGGTGGAATCTTTCAAAGCCCCCGGGCCTGTGGAAAATACGGCCCAGACCGCAGAATCCTTTATAAACACATTCTATGAACACCTTCAGGAATGCATGGATCATGCGATCCCAAATAAAACCAAGACCCAATCCTCCAAAGGCAGACGTCCTGTCTGGTGGACCACAGCCATAAACAAACTATACAATAGAAGGAGGAAGCTACTAAATGATAGAGCAAAATTCCAAAAAGGGAAGGCATCTTTGATCAGTATTAGCAAAAAACTATGGGCACTCATAAAATCGTCTAAGGCCAGCTTCGAGAGAAAAATTGCACAGGACACTAAGGATAATCACAAGGCTTTCTTTAGTTATGTTAGGAACCTGGGTGGTAATTCCCAGATATGCTCAGAATTAGTCCAAAATGACAAAAAATACACCAAACCCACAGACATTGCCAAAATCCTAGCTGACAGGTTCAGCGCAAACCCCCCCCCCCCAAAGGGCAAATATCTATCCCAGCAGAGTGCTGCCCCCCTGACATCTCAGATGCTCAGGTAAGGGCCACCCTCTCCAAAGCAAAAACACAGCATCAATGGGACCAGACGGTGTCCCGGGCTGTGTCCTACATGAACTCCAAGAAGAGCTAAACCCAAACATAAAACTACTGTTCAATCTCAGCCTTACTACAGGATATGTACCCAAAGAGTGGCGTACAGCAACTGTGGTCCCTCTCCACAAAGGTGGTGCCTCAACGGATCCTGGAAACTATCGCCCCATAAGCCTGACTAGCTTGGTCTGCAAAGCTATGGAAAGGATCATCATGGACCTCATAAATAAAGATATTGGGGACCTACAGATACTGGATCCTACCCAGTTCGGCTTTGTTAAGGGCAGATCCTGCCTCTTAAACCTGGTTGATTTCTTTGAAACAGACACCAAGGCCATTGACGAGGGGAAGGTGGTCCACACAGCCTACCTGGACCTCGCAAAAGCCTTCGATACAATACCCCACTCGGGCATTATAGATAAGCTCACCAGCTTAAATATAAACCCTTATGTCACTAGATGGGTTGCAAACTGGCTCAAGGACAGAACCCACATGGTTAGAATTGCTGGAGCCATGTCAGACTCCAAACCAGTTACAAGTGGCATCCCACAAGGCTCAGTCCTGGGACCTCTCTTGTTCGGTATATATTTCTCGGAGGTACAGGCCAACATGGAAGGACTGTGGCTGACCAAGTTCGCAGATGACTGCAAACTGGGCACCATAATCGACTCTCCAGCCGACACAAGCATCCTCCAAAAGGGCCTCATAGAAACAGACAACTGGTGCCAGAGCCATGGCCTCAAGCTAAACGCCAAAAATGTATAGTCATCCCCTATGGCAAAACAAAGTGCCCACAAATTACCACATAGGTGGTAATCCATTAAGTACAGAAGAAGTAATTAGGGACCTGGGGACCCAAGTTGATAGCAATCTCTCATTTGACAACCACGTGGCCAAAGTGGTTAGAAAAACATTTTATATAGCCCACCTAATCATGAAGGGATTCACATCTAGATCAGGGGAGGTCATCGTGCCTCTTTACTCATCCCTCATCAGGCCCATAATTGAGTACAATGCCCCTTTTGGGATGTACCTTACCAGACACCTGCAGCAACTGGAAAGACCCCAAAAGTACCTCACCAAGAGGATCAAAGGGCTCAAACAGATGCCATATGCTGCCCAGTTAAAGAAACTCCAGCTCTACTCAGTGGCATACCGCCTGTTCAGAGGCGATCTGTGCCTGACGTATAAAGCCATGTCCAACCCAGAATTAATGGACATGCTGCACTTCAGAAAATCCAAATCCTATCGAGCTACACGCTCGAGAGACTTGAACCTCAGCACTGAAATAAATAGGACATGCTGGAGGGACAGATTCATAACCCAGAGGCTCCCTTCACTCTGGAATAAAATCCCAGTCCAGGTTAGGCAGAATCCCTCATTGACTCTCTTCAAGAGGAATCTTGATGAGTGGATGGGAGATCGTAGGTTTACCCCGGGTATCACTTCTGTGTCACTGTTAGACAGAGGCACAGTATACTAACCTCAAAAAAGGGCATAGCAAAATTAATTTAAAATGGGTGGCGAAAGCCAAACATATTCTGGCTAGGCTTATAAATGCCCTAGGGCAGATAGCCTAGTATGAACCTATGAACCTATGAATGATCTGCCTTCAGAGCTGTTCATCTTTTGGCAAAGATGCTAGAGAACTTGAGAGATTTTGCTTGAATCTGAAGCCATCCTTGGCAAGAAAAATGGATTTAAGTTTTTTTGCAGTTGTATTACATGTTCTCATTGCATTCTTGAAGATTTCTGTGCTAGTTATGTTTTTCCTGCACTTACGTAGAGTTTTGAATTGCACTTTTCCACTGCTGTAAGGATTGCTGTTCTGCAATTTTAGTGTTCTAAATACATTGTATCTGCTATTTTCAGTGCTTTTAGGTATCTATTTCTATGGTTCCCCAACACTTGGTCTCCAAATTAGTCATTTTACATTAAGAGAGTTAAAGTATGTACTCTTGTGGCAGAAAAGTGAGCTGATTTCCCCCATCTGAGCAGAGAATTGCTGGTGGCAGGCTTATTCTGTGCTTACCCGATTGGCCTGTGGGCATACCTAGTTTAAAACTTGCTTTTTCCTGCTTCTGTACAATGTTTCTGCAGAACTGTGCTTTGCACAGCAGTAGTTAGTCATGCTCTGTATATATGGAATCACTAGAAATGGTACTTTTTGCTATAAGAACTACCTCTGAAATTTCCAAACTCTGGGCTACTCAAGGAGCAACTACTTTGCTCGCTGAGCAGCTTTGCCACATTTAGTTAGCTTTAGACTACATTAATACAACATTCTGGATTATCGCTGCTTAAGGATCATCACTGCATCACTGCATAGGTTAGAGTACACTACATAAGCACCCATCCCTCATCCCATTGCACACATACCCTCTCCATTCTATTCCCTTGTAAAGCACATATTAAGGAAATGCAACCATGAATAAGCACTTTCCTGCTATCTCCGCATTCAGCTTCATGGATATTGATATCTTAAGGCAATGTAGCAATTGCTTCATGTTTACTGACAACCACTTAATTCACTGAAGGCAAGACTGTCAAATACAGAGACAAAAAATGCCAAACAAGGTGTCAGTGACACACAACATTCAACGTACTTGCTAAGAACCAGGCACACAGACCCACACACGTGGAGGTGCTCACATGTAGCTTACCCAAACCTCAAATGCCTCCCAGACACCATTCTTAGAAACTCTGTGTACTATAGCTTATATAGCATTTCAGCTACCAAGGCTATAAGGTGTAACACCACACAGCCCAATATTTTGGTCACAGGAGACTCCATTGTAAGGCGCACTGATGTCCCTCTCACCAGGCTGAATAGGAGAAAGTGATAGCTGCCTGTCAGGCATATCATGCAAGCACTGAGGTCACTAAACAACAAGTACCAATATGGCTCATAGTCCGTGTGGGTGTAAATGACCTGAGATGTACCTCCCTGAATTATATGAAGAGAGACATAACTGAGATATCAGAATGTGTGCCACAGATGGGTATGATCCTAACATTGAGTAGCATTCTACCTTCGTGAAGAATGATGCCACAATACCAACAGAAAATGATAGACTGTAATAATTGGATAGCTACTGGAGTCACTCCGGGGGGGGTCCAATATTTCTCAGCCTGGCAAAATATGATTAACAAGCCATGCTGCTTTGCCAGGGATGGTCATCACCTGTCAATGACTAGGCAAACAGATATTGGCCAAAACATTATCAGTCCCCTATAGTGCGTTTTGTAGGCATTGCCAAACAGATAAACCTTCCAACACAGAAAAATCTACTCACAAGCTAAAGGTATTATTGCTGAATGCCAAGAGTCTTAACAAGAAACTACACTGCCTGGAAGTACTCCTCACCCTGGAGTTACTGAGACATAGTTCAAAGCCACAAACAGCACCCCAGCAATTTAAGGCTATAATGGCTTTTACACATTCAGACCACCCACTGCACAAGAAAGGAGAAAAGGTGGAGGAGTATCCATCTACATACAGAATAAGCACACCTCAAGACTGGTCAAACAATATGACATGCTAGAGCTACTCCATGCCCAGCTAACCAAAAGAAAACAAGCCATCCTAGTGGAGCCCTAGCATAAATAAGTTGTAAAAAAGAAAAAAGAAAGAAAATCCTGTCTAGAAGTAATAGGGAGTATTCACAAGATAATAAAACTCCCTCATTAGCCTAAATAAGCAAATCAGGGGCAAATCAGGGGCTAGTCAAGTCTTCAAAGGTGAATTTTGAGGCAAAAATAGCCTCCCAAGCTAAGGATAACCATAAGGCATTTTTCAGTTATGTTCGCAGTCTTAAGGGCAGCAGCTAACAATGTGTGGAGTTAGTTGTAGAGGGCACCACCTATACCTAACCAGACGATATAGCAAATCAGTTGGCCGATAAATTCAGTTCAAATTTCCCCATCCCCTCCACCCCAATTACTCCCCAGAAGATAACCTCCACCATTCTTTTACCTATTATCACAAAAGTACAGATCGCCACTACATTCTCTAAAGCTAAAAATGTTGCTTTGATGGGTCCTGACAATATCCCAGGATCATCTTTAATAGCTTTAGACATGACCTATAAGAAACACTAGGATCTCTAACGGTAATCTTATGACTGGCTTTGTCCCTGGGGGGGTGGAGGACTGCAACAGTCATCCTTCTGCATAAAGGGGGACCATCAATAAAGTCAGGAAATTACAGATCCATAGGATTGACTTGTCTCACATGCAAGGCCATGGAAAGAACAATCATGGACCTGATAAACCATGACTTAGGAAATCTCCAAACACCAGACAAACCCAGTTCAGCTTCACCAAGGACAGGCCATGCCTGCTCATTCTGGTGGACTTTAAGTTACTGTGGCCGAGAATGAGGGTAAAACAGTGCATACTGCCTACCTTGACCTAGCTAAGACATTTGACAGTTCCCTACTTGAGTATTATAAATAAACTCACAAAACTGGGCATAATCCCTTAATCAGATGGATTGCCAAAAGGCTCATAGACAGGGCACATGTTAAAGTGAAGTAATCTAGATCCCACAAAAGGCCATTTACTTGTGTTGTACCACAAGGCTCAGTGCTGGGACCTCCCCTGTTCAGAATACTTATGTGAAGTCAAGGCTAATTTAAAAGGCCACTGGTTGAGCACATTTGCTGTTGACTGCAAGTTGGGGGCAGTCACTGAATCCCCCCCAACAACAGAGATATCCCTCAGTAGGGTCTAATGCAAACAAATGATTGGTGTCAGAGCCATGATCTAAAATTCAATGCAAAAAACTGTGTAATTATACCCTTTGGGAATTCAAATACCCCACAAATTACAGCATTAATAGCATACCCCTAAGAGTGGACCCCATGGTGAGAGATCTAGGTACACAGACAGCAGAGTGAACTTTGACCACCATGTGTCCACAGAGTTGAGGAAGCCCTATGTGGCATAGCTTAGAGGTAAGGGCATGGTATCCAGATACAAAGAGATTATAGTCCCACTGTACGTGGCCTCATTAGACCAATAAATCAAGTATAATGCACTTTTTGGTGTGTACCTGACCAGGCACTTGCAACAACTGGAGGGGCTTCAGAGGTTCCTTACAAAAAAAATACAGGGTGTAAACATGATTAACTAAATGCCCTATCCTTTTAGTCTGTCTCCTATAAACTATTAAAGGGTGATTTCTGTAAGTCACTCAAATCCAGTCTTGATGTAACTATTGCACATTTGCAAGGTGCACTGCACAAGGATTATCTGATCCAAGGATCTAAACCTGGTCTGTGATGTGAACAAAACATGCTTGACAGACAGATGTTTTCTCAGAGATTACTCCTTCTCTGAGGCAGGATTCCTGCTCATATAAAACAGAGTCCTTCTCTGTCCCTCTTCAAATGTAGTTTGGATCAGTAGATGGGGAACTGTAAATGGACTCCTGGGGTGGAGTCCATGTTCCTTATGGACAGGGGTAGTCTGTAAAATGCTCAGAGGCAAAGGCACAAACCTAAGCCATCCTCTAGACCTTAAGAGGTAGATAATCAGGTAAAATTTAGGTAATAATGGCTAAGCTTATAAGGGCTGTTGAGCCACTAACCTAGCAATGGCTTATGAACCTATAAAGTTAAACTGGTGTGGACTCATGGATACTAGCTTAGCTATATCAATGTTAATGAAGGTCTGATAAATACATTCCATAGCCTTGCAAATAATGCTAGTAAGACTAATAGGGTTAACTTCCAGGGTTAGGAGGGGACCACTTTTATGAAAAGGCACCACAGCAACTGCTCTCTACAGATCAGGGATAAAACCATTGCAAAGACGTAGGCTGTAGGGACGGAGAGGTTTTACTAGATGGGATTTAGTACTTCTCAGCAAACCCAGGAATCACAGAACTAGTATTTTTAAAATATGTAAAGCCAGGGGACTTAGTCCAAAGTGATTTCATTTAGAGTGATGATATGGAGAATGGGGTGGTATACAAAGCACAAATACTTTACATAGTGTTGTCTTTAATGACTGAAACATGAAAGGATAACATTGACCGTGGTCTTTGAATTGAACTCAGAGCCTCCTGTACTGTATGTGGTTGTCACTACGTCTGCACTAAAATCCTGTTGTTTTAGTTTCTACGGTAATACTTATCAGTTACATGTTATAAAACTTGTTTTTCAGTTCATTTTGTGATTTATGATTTATTTATAGTAGATGCGTTGCAATTCATATTCTGTTGTCCTCCAAATCAGTTAATTATATAGTTCATATCATATTACATTTGCTTGACAACAACAAAAATAAGCTTATGTACTCTGCCCTTTAAGTGCATTTAACATTTTACCTACCAGTTATACCTCCCTCCCTTCCATCTCACCTTTCAAGACAACTTGGGAAAAGTGAAGAATGCCTCCATGAATTCTCTCTCCATCACCCATTTAGGCAGTCCATTCTTGGAGTCTACATACCCATTCTTAAATATCTGCACAAATCCATGGAGTAGTTGGTCTTAAGAATTTTCTTCCTGTACCTCCTTTGCCCTTCCTGTTTAGTAGGACTAATCCTTTGCTGATATATTCTTATGTACTGATAACATACCCACAGTCATTGCTGATCTTGAGCTAGACAAGCTCCAGTTCTTTTAGTCTCAAATCATATTTTTCCTTCTGTCCAGTGAGTGTCCCGGGAGCTCTCCTCTGGACTCCTCCTGACAACCTGATATTTATCTCAATGTATGACACCAAGAAATGCACACACTCAGGGTGTGGCATGACCATAGTCTGTAGTAATGTAGCTAGGGTGGGGCATAAGGGACGGCTGTCCCTGGCACAAAGAATTAAGGAGCATGATCATCCGTTCACAATCAGTCTTCAGTGCATCATCAGTGTTGAATACTGGTATTGCATTTGCGGTTAGAACTGAAGCAGTGTAGCACCGCATGTGCGGCATAAAACTCTAATGGTATCAGCAGCTTGCTACAAATGTAGCAAGTAGAGTGCTACAACTTATAAGGCAAACATTTTTTTTTTTTTTACTATATAAACACTCCTCATCTAGAGCGGAGGTGGGGGTGGGTGGAGCACTAGATAGGGGATTTCATCAAATGCCAGAATATCTAGCTACACCACTGACAGCCTGGTACAACAGAAGCAGGACCTCTTTGCTTCTGAAATCTGTCTGCCTGACCAAACCACACAGCATCTTGTTTGCTGCTGCAACTGCCCTTTTACTCCTTTCCTTGTGGTATAATGCAGATGTGATCAGTACCCTCAGATTGCTTTCATTTTCTGCTGCCATCACTTCTACTCTTTACAGCAGTGTCGTGGCACAAGAGCAGTATGATCAGCCATGAGCCTCATCTGGCATTGGCTTTGTCCACTTGAGTAGCATTTCCAACCCTCCTCCAATGTGTACTCATATTTATATCAACAGCAGACAGTCTGTTGCCATTCTAACTTTTCTTAGGCATGTCTGAAATAAATACATTGGATCAGTCTTACATCCAGTACTCTTCAAACAATATTCCACTAGTAACGTTTCTTATTCTTAATATCATCTATCTCACCAAAACATTGCCTTCTAACCCCCAAACCAAGCAGCAGTTGAATTATTCTGTATTTTACACTACCTGAACATCACCAAGTTTGGGATCAGCTGCCTACCAAGTCAAAGGATTTGCTTAAGACAGATTAACCTATATCTGCTGGTAATGACTGTGATATAGGGCAATACTGCCAGCCCATCTATCTGAAATTTTATAAATAATCATATGCCATTTGTGAATATCAACATGATTCATATGCTTGTCTTACAAATGTAAGAGAACTATATGTTATGTGTATATTAAACTGATGATACAGAAGTATGTGTTGAATAGGGTTTGTACAGTACTGAGCTTCAAAAATGTAACCACAGCATGCCCTACTGGCTTAGAACAGAAATGTATAGAAACTATTGGAATTGTGTGACTGCATATATTTTAACAGTAGAAACTAGAACATACAGAGTTAACTTGCAAAACTTCAAGAAAATAAGTTGAAATTAAATTGTTTTATGATTGTGCTATAAAAGTTATCTCTCAGTTTCAGTGTAGCAGACACAATGTCTAGAGCTAGAAGTTTTTGTTTTGTCTTACAAGATAAGTAATTACCAGGTTTAAAATGTAAAAGTGTTTTATTGTTTTATGACTTCCAAATTCTTCAAACAGCTGAGAGATATGTATTTTTCACACAGAGATGTTAAATTATATTAGTTTCTGACAAAAGGGGTTTAGCTTGGGAACTTAAGTCAGGTGACAAAAAGTGATGTCATCCAAGCTAACCCAGCAGTAATATTTGTATTAATTTAAGAACTCTCTCAGAGGGAGCCTGGGAATTTTGTATTTTGTCTTGGACCTAGCAAGAACATCCACTCATCACCACCTTCTGCACTTACCTTACTGTAAGTTTCTAGGGTTTAATATTCTTTTAGATATACAAGCAGCAAACAAATAAATCCAAACCAACCCAGAAGTTGAAAATGTTGAAACACAGGTGTCCAGTAGGAAGGTAGCTGAAAAGAAGCTGAACCACAACAAAGTGAAATCTTCTTTTTTAATACAAAATGGTGAGCGCTTTCACAATGGTAACCATTGCTTCATCAGACAGTTCATTCAATCAGCAACAGCACTTACATACTTTAATTCATTACTAGAACAACCAGTCCTACCACGCAAAGTTAATTCAGCACTCAGCAATCAATCAATTACTATGGTTACATTTTGCCCTTAGTTAATTGCTGAAGTCAGAAAAACTCTGTTTAAAAACCACATGCACAAAATGTAAAGGCAAGGACATGTGTATAAATATAAATAAAATACATAAAAAGTCAATGAATAAATACATATACTCATGTTCCCCATTTAGTGACTACTTATGTGCATAGATATAAGCATAAAAATATATATAAAAATATATATAAAAGCATAAGCAGTACACACTCAACAACTTAATGAATACATATATTCTGCCTAATAAATGCACATGTCGTCCACCTAGTAAATACATATGCTTTAATACATACATCTCAATAAATGCTTGTCTTTAATGATTTTATGCTAAAAACAGCTCAAGAAATACTGTCATATTGACCTAAAGCCCTGCATGTGTTTATGTAGTCTTCTCTTGTTAAAATAGTATTATTATTTTTTATTTATTTTAACCTAGATTTTAGCACTGGCTTCAGTGGAACACAATCATTCAAACCCAAACCTCTATGTGCTCCTGAACGCAAAATCTATTTTACTTCCATATTTTCAGTAGTATTGGCTATGTCCCCCATCCTATTGCTGACATTCTGGATGTGTAAAACCTGAAACAAAAATATATGGTCATCCCCCTTATCCAATGTATGCTTAGCCAAAGCACTTAACAGTTGCCCTTTTTTATTGCAGTAAAGGTGATCCCTTATCTGTTCCCTAAGGTGACGGTTAGTTTTTCCAACATAGAAATGGAAACATGTTGTGCAGTGAGCTAAATACACTACATTCTTAGTATTGCAATCAGCAGAATTCCTTAGCTCCCATAGACACCCTGTTTCAGGGTGCTTAAAAAACCTTGATTCATCTATTTAAATGCACTGTGTACATTTTCCACATCTATGGGCACCATTTACTGTGCTATTCATCAGAGCAGGTTCCTTGGATAGCAAAGCTGCTGTTTCAGATTGTTCTTATTTCTAAATGCAAAATGTGGTTGTTCAACCACTATGTTGGTAGTATCCTCATCTACTAACAACATATGCCAATTTTATCATACGATGCTTTCACACCTTTTCACATCCCTTGTATATGGTAAAACCATCGGAATATATGGTAATACACTATTCTTAATACCTACCCTGTCACTACCTACTCTATCAGAGTAGTAGGGCTTAGCTTTACCTTTCCTTTCTTTGTGTACATTATGGTACACCTTATCAATTTCATGTTCACTATACTCCCTATTAATGAAACCTGTTCTTAACTTAATTAACTCATTTCTGTACACTTCCTGTTGACAACATAGGCGAGATGTTCTCATTGCATGACCTCTGATTATGTTAGGAAAAATCCTAGGGTTATGCATACTGTTTCTGTGTAGAAAAGATGGTCTGTAACATTGTTTCCTATGTAATTTCATAGACCATTGGTCATTTTTTCTGTATATGGTAACGTCCAGGAAGTCTAAACTCATCTCAGAACAGTTCATCGTAAACTTTAGAAAGTCACCAGTAGTATTTAGGTATGCATACAAGGATTTAAGTTGTTCACCATCACCTTTCCAAAAGATAAATAGATCATGTACGAAATGCCTATAAAAGGCTATATGGGGATTACCTAATAGATGCTCATATTCCCAGTTAACCATAACCAGGTTTGCATATGTGTTGGCACAACTTGTGAGCATGGCAACCCCTGACAACTGCTTATAGCATATGCCATTGAACATGAATATGTTGTGCTCTAGTACCAATTCTAGTAACATACAGAGAAAGTCTATCTTAGTATTAGAGAACTTTTCCTGCCTTGTCAACACTGATTTCACCATGCTTATCCACTGGTCATTGGGTATACTTGTAAATAAAGACACTACATCTAGTGTGGCCAGCATCCCCGTATCTGCTGTTTCCATTTGCTTCACTGCCCCATAAAGGTCTACTAAAAACTGTTCTGTGTCTTTCAAGACATATACATCTTCATTGAGTGCTGTCTTCAATTCCTTATCCAGGTATATAGAGATGGGTTCTGTTAGCCATCCTGCCCCTGCTACTATAGGTCTAAATTTCAGGTTATATGGGTTTTTGTGTATCTTGGGGAGGCCATGGATTTGAGGTATGAGTGCATTTTCAACAATGAAATAATTAAAAAGATCTTTACTTAATAGTTCCATACACATGCATTCATATAAGGTACTAGCAATCTGTTCACTCATTTCAAACACAGTTGTTGTTGGTACTTCAGCACATACATTTGGATCCAATAACATTTCTTGCATAGCTGTGTTATAAAAGTCAGCATTCAATATCACCACTGGTCTCCCTTTATCAGCAGGTCTTATAACTATGATATCATTAGTCTACAAGTCACACAATGCTTTGTGCTCACTCTTTGTCAAATTTTACTTTCCTTCTTCTAAAAAACTATTGTTTCATGTGCTATAAATGGCATTTTCACAAGCTTTTAAGAAAGTTTCTATATTATGTGGCAATATTGGTACATACATTAATAGGGGGTATAGTGAACATGAAATTGATAAGGTGTACCATAATGTACACAAAGAAAGGAAAGTTAAAGCTAAGCCCTACTACTCTGATAGAGCAGGTAGTGACATGGTAGGTATTAGGAATAGTGTATTACCATACATTCCGATGGTAGTGACAGGGTAGGTATTAGGAATAGTGTATTACCATATATTCTGATGGTTTTGCCATATACAAGGGATGGGAAAAAGGTTTCAAACCATCATATGACAAAATTGGCATATGTTGTTAGTAGATGAGGATACTACCAACATAGTGGTTGGACAACCACATTTTGCATTTAGAAATAAGAAAAATCTGAAACAGTAGCTTTGCTATCCAAGGGCACTGGCTCTGATAGATAGCATAGTGAATGGTACCCATAGATGTGGAAAATGTACACAGTGCATTTATATAAATGAATCAATGTTTTCTAAGCACCCTGAAACAGGGCATCTATGGGAGCTAAGGAATTCTGCTGATTGCAATATTAAAAATGTAGTGTATGTAGCCCACTGCACAACATGTTTCCATTTCTATGTTGGCAAAACTAACCGTCACCTTAGGGAACAGATAAGGGATCACCTTTACTGCACTAGAAAAGGGCAACTGTATAGTGCTTTGGCTAAGCATACATTGGATAAAGGGGATGACCATATATTTTTGTTTCAGGTTTTACACATCCAGAATGTCAGCAATAGGATGGGGGACATAGTCAATACTACTGAAAATATGGAAGTAAAATGGATTTTGCATTTAGGAGCACATAGAGGATTGTGTTTGAATGATAGTGTTCCATTGAAGTCAGTGCTAAAATCTAGAAGGTTAAAATAAATAAAAAATAATAATACTATTTTAACAAGAGAAGACTACATAAACACATGCAGGGCTTTGGGTCAATATGACAGTATTTCTTGAGCTGTTTTTAGCATAGATATCATTAAAGACAAGCATTTGTTGAGATGTATGTATTAAAGCATATGTATTTACTAGGTGGACAGCATGTGCATTTATTAGGCAGAATATATGTATTCATTAGTTGAGTGTTGTTGTTGTTGTTTGTCTTTCGGCTTTTCCCAGTTAGGGGTCACCACAGCAGAATGCTAATGATTGGCAGTTGGTTTTTATGGTGTCAAGTTGATAGCCCAACGCCCAACCTTCAACGAAGGCACACCCATTCAATGCATGTCTTTCAAACGCCCACTTGACAGCAGGGAGGACATGCAGACTCCACACAGAAGGCGATCCCAACCCAAGCCGAGAATCAAACAGGAGAACCTCTTGCTGTGAGGCAACAATGCCACCGCTGCGCCACTGCGGCATTGTGTACTGCTTATACTTTTATATATATTTTTATATATATTTTTATGCTTATATCTATGCACATAAGTAGTTACTAAATGGGGAACATGAGTATATGTATTTATTCATTGACGTTTTATGTATTTTATTTATATTTATCCATATGTCCTTGTCTTTACATTTTGTGCATGTGGTTTTTAAACAGAGTTTTTCTGACTTCAGCAATTAACTAAGGGCAAAATGTAACGATAGTAATTGATTGATTGCTGAGTGCTGAATTAACTTTGAGTGGTAGGATTGGTTGTTCTAGTAATGAATTAAAGTATTTAAGTGCTGTTGCTGTTTGAATGAACTGTCTGATGAAGCAATGGCTATCACTGCGAAAGTGATCACCATTTTGTATTAAAAAAGAAGATTTCACTTTGTCATGGTTCAGCTTCTTTATTCCAGCTACCTTCCTACTGGGCACCTGTGTTTCAACATTCTTTTAGATATAGTTACAAATATAGTAAAGATTAGTTTAGATGTTTTCGTTATTTATTTGAGACTGTCCGGCAATGTTATTTTAAATACTTCCTGTGATTTTGAACTCTGAAGTTACTGTGTTGATTTACTGATTATTGTCTTCTATTATATATTATTAAATATATTTAAATCTATCTTTGTGGCTAATATTTGTGAGACATATTTAAGCTCTTAGAGTACTTGCATATCTATTTGGTGACACTGTACAGGCCACTTCTAAATAGCCTTGCTCTTGGTCAGACTACCATTTGGATTAATAATAACATTGCATAGTAAGATTGGACACCATTTGGTAAGGGCCTTAAGTAGCTGTTAAGTAGTGGCTGGTGGAAGCTGGAACTACCTTATAATCTGGGCAGAAGGAGGCATGGTTAGTAAACCTGTGCCAGCCTTCCCCAGGTGTGTGTGTGGTGTGTGTGTGTGTGTGTGTGTGTGTGTGTGTGTGTGTGTGTGTGTGTGTGTGTGTGTGTGTGTGTGTGTGTGTGTGTGTAAATCAAATCTTGAAGTGTGTGTGTGTGTGTGTGTGTCAGCTACTTGGCTAGGGACACAAAGCACTGGTTGGACAGAAAGGGTGCTAGAGGTCTTAACTTGGCCACTCAGCTGAGATCTCAACTCTATAGATGTGCCAGTGGGGAGTCTTATTGGGGATCTGGAGAAAGAGGAAGGAACCAGCCCCAGGCTGACTGTGATCTCTGTGTGCTCTTAAGGGAAATTCCACATTACTGTGTGTGTACTTGTCATCCTCCCAGTGTGTACATTCCCCACTGTTACCAGTGGTGAGGATTGAGGTTCCTTGATTACTGGGCCAATACAGGGGCATCACAATGACTCCATGCAGTTTTCTTGTAACTTATAACAAACTGGATCAAGGTTTAAATAATTATTATCCTGATCATAAATGCATATTGGCTTTGTCATCCAGGAATTCAACTACTTTCCTTCACAAGCCTTTACATGGAGTTTCCCCTGCCATTTCTAAAGGAGTAACAGGCCAGTAATTCCCTGAATTTTTACTTGCTCTTCCCTGTGGGTGGGTATTGTACATGCTGTCTTCCATCCTTTAGACTCTTTTGTACTGGCCAGTCATCTACAGAAGATCTCTATCAGAGCATCTGCCAAGACATTGACAAGATTACTGATGACCCTGGGAGGTAGATATCTGGCCTTTGTGTTTTGTTCTCCCTGAAGACTTTATCCTCTCTAAATGCACCCACATTCCACTCCATGTCCTGCCTTTATTTTAGAGACTGACAACTGCTGCCCCATTTTACTCTACCAACTTCCATGCACAACACCCTTTCATGGTTTCCCCTTCTTGAAGATACAAGGAAACTATTAATTCAGTACCTCTTCTTTTCCCAGTCTTCCATGATTTCTGTCTCAGCTTTGCTCAGCCTGGCCATATGTGTCCTTCCTCCCATCCTTTTTGCTACAAATCTAGAAAGCATTCATTTCCCTTCTTGACCTCTTCTTTTATCCACCAATCTTGTGCCTTTGCCGTTCTGACCTTCTTTGTTGCTGCTCTACTCATCTGCTTACACTGCACTTCCTCCACTTCCCTATCTATTTTCCTCCTCCACTATTCCATATTTTTACCCTGCCATTCTCACATACTGTGAAGGCACATTGGGAGACTCATTTTGTCATTTTACTTTTTTTGACCATAGCCCTGAATACTCTATCACTGAATCACTCCCATAGTTTGTTTACTCTCACTTTGCCAGAAGAACCCTAAATCATTGGCCTTCACATCCCAAGCATTATCCAGTTTACTAAAATCTCAAATTATCTGTCTGTATATCTTTACCCTTCCCTCCTCATTTAAACCACACAATGGCATGATCAGTTCTGCTAATAAATCCTTCACCTGACATTGTCCACATTGGTTAGGATTATATCCAGAATTCACTTCTTTCTGGCACAGTTCTACAGCCCTTAGTTTTATGATGAAGTGATGCAAATTATTTGCTCATCTCTTGTTCTCACTTCATCCTTAAGCTCAGAATGTTCAACTTTGTTCCTTCCATATTCAGATCCCTCAATGGTATTATTTCTTTCTCCTAGCTGTATTACTTGATTCGGTCCTCCAGTCTTTCATACTTCATCTGCCTGGGCCTTCAGACAAATGGTCTTTGTGATTCATCACCATGTTGGTTCTCTTCCAGCCCATCAAAAAGAACCTTCACACTTACACCTGGAGACATTGCCTCTAACAACTGTGTTTTATTGCTGAAGTACTACAAGACTCAGAGCTGGGAGCAAGGGCGCCCACAGGCAGGTGCAAGGGGGTGCACTTGCACCCCCCTGGAATCGGCTGACTAGTTAATCTTTTTTTAGTTTAAAATTTAAAAAATATATATTTTTTATTTTTAGGGCGTTCTTCTTTAAGAACGCCCTTCAAGTCCAGGCACAGATGAGTGCTGACATCATCACACAGTGCACATATTTTCAGTTTTGCGAGCGGGAACTGAAACGGACAGTTTCAGGTTTGTGAGCAGGAACTGAAACAGACGGTTTCAGTATTGCGATGGGTTTACCTTAGCTGCGACTGGAGGAGGACTGAAGATGGAGTCAGATCAGCAAGCAGTGAAACAGAGCTATGGGTTTACTTAAGCTGAGGACTTCACGGGAGATAACAGGGACGCTTGTCAGAATGAGTAAGGTGTGTGTGTGTGTGTGTCATACATCTAGAAGAAGAACCCAAAGATGGATCTTTATCCTGTTTTAGTAAAGGACAAA
This sequence comes from Protopterus annectens, assembly GCF_019279795.1. Classification (NCBI taxonomy): domain Eukaryota; kingdom Metazoa; phylum Chordata; order Ceratodontiformes; family Protopteridae; genus Protopterus; species Protopterus annectens. The sequence goes on along the minus strand of NC_056737.1, from coordinate 477,323,089 downwards.
TTGTGTATGTTTCCATGATGGATGTATGTTAAATGCAGTTTAGTCTCTGTAAATGTTTTCTGTAAGAGAGGTAAAACACTGTGAGGTAATATTTTATATAATTAAAAAAAAGTGATGCTGTCATTACTTGGAGCTTCATTTTCCTTCAACCTTTTATTTTGTGCCTTTATTTCTATTAACAAATGTTATATACTTTTTTCTATTTCCTTGTTTAAAAGGCATCAATTACTTTTTCATTTTCTAAGCAACTGTTCTGCTCTTTAATTTTCTAATAGTGTTTTTTTCTTCCTCATCTGTATATTTCCTGTTACTACCAGGGGTACACATGCTGTTTCTAAGATTAAGAAAGTCATTAAAGTTTACTAAATTCTTCACTATTGCAGAAATTCTAGGTTTGATAATTGCACTGGTATCATTTTCTTTAAGTATACCATTAAAGTTTCCTGTCATTATTATGTTTTCTTCCATATCTGAAGTTAACATTTTTGGATACTTTCTAGAGAATTTAGCTCCAATTCCCAGAATCTAGTATGTTTGCTAAGGTTAATATTCTGTTTTGATATTGAACGGCATGGCAGTGCAATGGTTTGCATCGTTGCCTCATAGCAAAAGGTTCTACAGCTTGATTCTTGGCTGTGGTGCCTTCTGTGCACAGTCTGCATGTCCTCCCTGCATTTGTGCGAGTTTCCTCTGGGTGCTCCTGTTTCCTACCATGTTACAAAGACATGTATCTGGAGTGCTTTTCCACGGGCCTTCACTGAAAATCATCTCATTCAAAGTCGACTTTCCCAGTAAACAGATGTTAAATAAATTAAATAATAAACAATGACCATAAGTATCATACCTTTATCATCACTGTATGAGTCAATTACTTTGGACATTACAGCAGTGTTCCTCTGTAAGATTGCTGTACCCCTTGTCTTTTCTTTAAAGCTAGAGCTTGTTAGGGCTATATATTCCTTTGTATTTAATCAAATAATATAATAGCATTTTAAATAAATTAGTTTCTTGAAAAAAAAGCCACTTGTATCTTTTGCATTTTTAAATATATAAACACACTACCTCTCTTACTGTTACCATGGTGGCAATTTACATTTAAAGGAACACATTTTAAAGAAGACTTCTTATATCAGTTACATACATACACATGCTATTATTAATTCCTATAACATGATTTCCATAATAATTAAAATCCTAAGAGGAATGGTTGTATGAAAACAGGAAAACTACTGACTGAAAGCTCATTTTATTTGATATACACACAAAAAGCAGTGTTATTAAGGTAACTAAACTACAAGTACACCATTTCCTTTCAATGGAACTTCATGTTTCTAGTTTGAATAGAAATATCTTTTGAACTATGCTTCTAATTCTCTTTACTCTCTTACATCCAATTAAGATAGTTTTTCTTATTTTAAAAATATTGACTATTGATATATGTATGCCGCTACCATTGTTGTATGGTGTTTTGATGGACATCTGTTTAGTCAGCACAGATTGCCCTACCAAACAGATGGTCAATAGGTGTGCAAGATTGACTATCCTAGTTCCCCTAAAGCCGCAGAGCACTGTCCAGCTAAACAATCCACTCAGAGCCACATATTGGAAAAATGAAGGCTATGAGAACCAAACCCTGGACCACATGAAACAGTCTTCCCAAAGCCTGTAGCTTTCATCTGCTGCACCAACCACCAGACTTCAAATTCTTTTCAATGCCCACTCCACCAATCTTCTAAAGACTGTTTTTGTTCCTCAAGTAAAGTCACATCCCATTTGAATTGACATCTGGAGCCATCACTAACCATTATCTATATGAAACCAGACACTAATGTGGCAGTCTTCTAAATGCCCAAAGCAAACACATTCCTACTTTAACCAATATGTACTAACATATTGCATAGCAAAACAAAAATCAGTTTCAAGCTCATCTCCCTACCATCAAATACTAGTTTGTATCCATTTAAGTGCATTTTCAGTCTTTGAGTTTTCAGGTATGCAGTCATGTACAGAATTGAGAACACTATTTTAGTTTCATAAAAAACTCCAGAGTACTGTCTGGTTAAGTAACCTAATCAGGGATGAACAGTAGGTGCATGAAAACATTGGGAATCAAACCCAAGACCACAAGAAACAGTTCACAGTTTCAACCCAACACGTCAACAGATAGATTCCTAACTCTCCTCAATGCTCACATTACCAACCTTCCTAAGTGTGTGTGTGTGTGTGTGTGTGTGTGTGTGTGTGTGTGTGTGTGTGTGTGTGTGTGTGTGTGTGTGTGTGTGTGTGTGTGTGTGTGTGTGTGTGTGTGCTTAGCTCCACATTTTTATTGTACCTGCTTCAAAGTATAAAAGTAGCTGTATATTACATACCTCATTCCATTGTAAGAGAAATTCTGTGGCATCTTTCAATAGAGCTCATTGCAAAACAACATGGATTATGTGAGAGAATGAACTCAAAGCAGTATGTACAGCAATGAATAAAACCGTATTACCAGCTACATCATGTGCTAGTACAGGTCTGTTAATTAATAACTATGTTCAGCAAATTCTGTTTTTCAAGAAAATGTAGAAAAGCTACATCAGAGATAAGCCATTTTGTCTAGAATGTGCAGTTCCTTTTTTAGAATAGAAATCTGTATTTTAAGGGCCTATGGCAAAAAAATGACTAAAACAGACTGAATAGAATTTCAGTAACTATGAGGATGGTGATAAACTGCATCCATACAAGCCATTTGGCCTTTGGGCTTACTGTGTCTGGTAGGTTCGATAAACTGAAGAATAAATTAAATTTTAGACTTTGCCTATAATAAAGTAAACACTTAAGATAATAAAAAACAGTCGGAAAAACATAAAATAAGCTGCAGCAGATGCTGCTAGGAGTCAGAATGAGAAACATTTTTTTTTTCCTTTATAGCTTAATTGAGGGGTTGACCAGCATTTGGGAGATGGTACACAATGTCTTCATGTTCATCCACAGATATCTGAAAAAGAATATGTAAGTTGGCAGTCTTTTAATTGCTTTTGCCATTAAATGGTGACATTTTAATGTTTAATTCCTGCTAATGGATTACCATATGAAAAGACTGTTGACCTTGGTTGCTTCTGTTCTTCATAAAATCTGTGGTTTCTGTATTTTTGTGCCCTTGCAAAGCCAGTAGTGGATTGATGCAGTGGTAGCATTGTTGCCTGACAGCTACATGTTCTGTGGTTTGATTATTGGCTGGGGTGCCTTACCTACTAAAAGTTAGTTTTTGTTCCAAGTCAGACTTTCCTGGTTAACAAATGTTAAAAATGACACACATTTGAATATCAGACTTCATATTCTTCAGAAAGTGCATGGTAACACAAAAGCTTTTATTATAGCAATTTTCTAAGTGTATAAGATGGTTATTTGAAATTTGTCCCCATTTTTGAGACTGTATTCCCCCATTATTGACTTCATCCAGGTTTTGTGCTAAGGTTGAGAGCTATGGTAAGAACTGAATATGTTTGGGGGCTATATTCCCCCATTACTAGCTTTGTCCGGTTGTTTTTTGCTAAGAGGTTGATAAGAGGTATGTTGAGAACTGAATTCACTGAATGTTTGAGGGCTAGATTCACCCATTATTGGCTTTGTTCAGATGTTTTGTGCTAAGAGGTTGACAGCTGTGCTATGGTGAGAACTGGATTCACTAGATGGTAGCCATTTAAGTTTCCATCTTCCTCTTTCACAAAACAGCTTATTTGGCATAGTGGTATGTTGCTCTGTTTTGCACAGGGTCCCCTGGGTTCAAGATGTGGCAGTGAAATGTATGGTGGTAACGCAGCATTTTATTCTAGCAACTTTCCAACATTATACAAGCAATGTTTAAAATGTGTCCCTGGTTTTTGGCCTTTTGTCCTCCCCCCCAATAAATTTTGGCTTTTTCTAGATTTCTTGTGCTGCAAAGTTCAGAGATACAGCTGAGTGTCGAGTAGATTTTACAAGGAGCTGAGAGCTGCAGGGGAACAAAAGTGGAATGCTGTTTATGCTTAGTCTGCTTGCATTGTTAATAGCACAACAGGTTGCTTTTGATGCTCAATGTTGTGGGTTCTACTCCCACAGTAGTTAGATGCATTGCTGATGCTGTACTGTGTTATACAAGGGGTGGATGCTGCAGTCCTTTTTGGCAAAGATACCTAGTAACTATGAACCTGTTATCAGTTTGCTATCCATTCCCTATTGTGGTATTACTAGTTTATCATTTTTTTAATACATGCAACATAGGCAATTTATTCTTCAAGGGCAAAGGTCACTTTATTGTAGATGAAACAATGACATATAAACTTGTTAGCAGCAACCTCTTTATTAGTTACAGATTTCTTTAATGTGGATTTTACTACTTCAGAGATTGTGCATATTTACTGATACTGGTGGACTATAGAAGGTTGAGTAGACATATTTATGATGTAAATGTTCCGAATTGGGCAGTTTTGTCATTTGGTGTATGCATTTTGTTTCATTGTTTACTGGAAAAATGCTCAAAACAATACATTTAAAATGCCCTCTAACAAGTGTACTATATTGAACAAGGAATATAATGTAATGCAGTCAGGAAGGTGTATCAAAGAGCATGTGTATGTTTCATGTTCAAGGTGCCTATGATTTTGAAAATAGCCCAAACTTAATCTTTATCTGCCACTGGCAAAATGTATTTTCTTTGAATGTGGGTTTCAATTCAATGCTGTTTCAATGCATGTGAGTACAAGGAATATAATGTAATGCAGTCAGGAAGGTGTATCAAAGAGCATGTGTATGTTTCACGTTCAAGGTGCCTATGATTTTGAAAATAGCCCAAACTTAATCTTTATCTGCCACTGGCAAAATGTATTTTCTTTGAATGTGGGTTTCAATTCAATGCTGTTTCAATGCATGTGAGTGCAAGGAATATAATGTAATGCAGTCAGGAAGGTGTATCAAAGAGCATGTGTATGTTTCACGTTCAAGGTGCCTATGATTTTGAAAATAGCCCAAACTTAATCTTTATCTGCCACTGGCAAAATGTATTTTCTTTGAATGTGGGTTTCAATTCAATGCTGTTTCAATGCATGTGAGTTTCAAGGGCAGAGAAGTTTTAATGCTAAGTCTATTTTCATTGTGAGACTGCATTGCTTTGCTTAACAGATATTAGGGTTTGTGCTGTAAAATGCAAAATAAAACTTTCAAATGAAATCTAAATCATCACAGAAGTAAAGCAGTATGCACATTACAGTGTTTATGGTAAATGGGGCAAAATAACCAAGGAATGGGACATTGGAATGGCTGCAGGGGGGAAGGCTCCATTTGACCATGATTTTGTGAGAGGGGAGGGTAGCAAACTTAGACAGCCCCGGTTGAACTATACCTCTCAGTTGTCCATATTTTTGCAGAATTAATTGATATTTGCTTCTTATTTTTGGTTTGTTCCTCATACAATGTGTGATTTTCTAGCAAATAATTTAGGAATGAAGTCACTAAATGAGAGACATTGAGTTTCAGATGTCATAACCTTCAGAAAAATGTATGCTAATGCAAAACCTGTTATTCTATCACTTGTCTTAAGTTTATACAAGAGCAATTTTTAGTAGTGTTTGTGTGTTCCCCAATATTTGACCCTGTCCAGATTTCCTGCATTAAGAGGTTGAGAGGTATGTGCAAATCGCTTTGTAGATGTAGGAATACCCAAACCTCTCCATTGTCCCCAATTTTGTCTCAAAATGTTGCTCTCCCCTAATAATCCCTCCTCAAAATTGCAATTTTGGAAGAAAACGTGATTGAAGTCTCCTAGAATAATGGTATTGGCTTAATGCATAGGGACACCATATTAGTTAGGTAGGAGATATGGACTGATGGGGTACATAGAGGGGACCTATAGTTAGGTATGACACAGTAAGGAGTTTTGTTAATGCTAAGTTGGATGTAGAGGAATTCCACATCATTATCTCACCTAGCAAGTCTGGAGATGAATTGTTCTTTAAGAATATGTAGATACCATCACCCTTTCATCTAAGGTGGTAGACCTGAACTTGTGGCAGGTATTGAAATCCTGCATTAAAGGAGTGCTGTCATCGGTCTTGAACCAGGTCTCTGTGATGAGCAGGTATTGAAATCCTGCATTAAAGGGGTGCTGTCATCGGTCTTGAACCAGGTCTCTGATGTTTTCCAGGGGAAGCAGTGCTTGTAAAGAGTGGACTTTTTAGCTTAGCCTCTGAAAAGGAAACTGGTTATTTTCTAATTCATGTAGCTATAAAATTCAGTATAAAAACTGTAAAAGTTTCTGAATGCAAACACTATTTATTAAAGCAGCATTACGGTAGGGAGTACTTCAGTACAGAGAGATTCAACTATATACATAGCCATGAGTTCCTTTATACCTTTCTGTCAAAAACCAGCACCATGGTCACACAGAGTTTACAGCTGTAACTTTGAAAAAAATCTGTTTTATGTATTTCTTGCACTAAGAAGTTGGTGTGTGTGTGTGTGTGTGTGTGTGTGTGTGTGTGTGTGTGTGTGTGTGTGTGTGTGTGAGGTAGCATACCCCTCAGCTGTCCAGGTTTTTGCAGAATGTCCAGATTTTTGCCCCATATTCCTTCTAAAAAGGATTGAAGTTGCTAAATAATGAGACATTTCAGTTTTAGACGTCATATCATTTAGGTACTAACACAAATCCTGTTACTCTTGCAATTTTCTAAGTTTATGAGAGCCATATTTATAATCCGTCCCTATTTATTTTAGGCTTTGTCCAGATTTCTTGCACTAAGGTTGAGGCCTTGAGGGGTGTGGTATGTTTGTGAGAGAGAAAGTGAAATGCCCAAGTTAGAGTTAGCAGGTGGAATTTATTTTCAAGTGCATTTTCAAGGAACTGTGAGTTTTAAGGGAAGCGAAGTTTACTGCTGCTCATGCCAAGTCTATTTACAATGTGCAACTGTTTTGTTTAGCAAATGGTATCTCTATTGTGGTATAAAGTTTTAAAGCTATGTTAGTAGCACCACAAGTAGAATATTTGCATCTTAATGTAGAGGCTTGAGGTTCTATTCCTACAGCATGTACATTTGTATGCTATAGTCCTGAAGATGTCCTTCTTTGGATGAGATGCCTAATAACTATGAACCTGTTTTTCAGCTTGCCATCCATTTTCTATTGCAATATACCAGCTTACCATTTTTTTAATTTAACATAGGCAATTTCTTTTTTGACAGCAGCAGGCACTGAATTTGTAGAGGAAACACTGAAATATACAGTTGTTTTCTAGCAACAACATCTTCATTAGTTTCAGATATCTTTAATGTGGAATTATTCAGATTACTTTTACTTCGGCAGAGACACTCAGACAAGTGTTGCTGTATAATACAAGGGATATAATTCAATTATATATTATAATTAAGACAATCAGGTAAATCAAATAACTTTTGCATGGCCCTAACAGTGTGCAAGGAGACTATTGCTTAAACAGTTCAAAGGTAAATAACCTGCCACTGGCCAGATGCATTTTCTTTGAATGTGGGTTTCAATGCTGTTTCATTGAATGCGAGTTTCAAAAGTAGAGAAGCTTTAATGCCAAGTCTGTTTTCATTGTAAGACTATTGCTTTGTTTAGGTTTAGTAAATGTCTGTGTTTGGGCTATAATGTTTGAAATAAAAGTTGTAAATTAAATCCAACTGCCTGTAATCATTGTAGAATTAAAGCATAAAACAGTATGCACACAGATTTGAACAGTGTCTACAGCAAATGGGGAGAAATAGCCAAGTAATGGGACACTGGAATGGCTGTGTGGGCGGGGCTTGGGGGTGGGTGGACTTGGGCGTGGCTGTGTTGGCAGGGGGTGGGGAGAGCTATGTGGGTGGGGCTCTGGGTTTGCACCCCCCTGCAAAAAATCCTGCAGGCTCCCTTGGCTGGGAGCTCTTTCTATTCTCAATATTCATAAATAACTGACTGGTCCCATGGTGCAGAGAGATAATGCCCCTGACTGAACCCCAGACAATCAGTGTTTGACTAGTATCATGAGCACAGGACAGACTGAACAGGGGTGGATGGGAGTGAAGGACTGATGTTGCCTTATTCATCCTAGATGGGGGTAGGGAAAGCAGCTTGGCTTCCTACATTGGCAATACCTGCAGAACTGTGGGTGTTTTGCTGCAGCATTAACAGCCAACACACATGCACTGAAAGCAGTTTGCATCTTGATCAGGTTGCACATGTGTAGATGTATGGCTATACCTTCAGGGCAGCTACAGCAGAGTCAACAAGGCTGCCATGAGGCTGGAGATAGAATATAGTCCGCAGGATCTGCACACTGGCCCATTCTCCAACACCAGACTCTCATCTCCATTGGGAAACAAATGGGCTTGAGGGCTCTCACCCCAAATGAGGAAAGAAAGGGTCAGTTGTGCATGAAGAGGAGCCAATGAGCAGATCCTGTGGACCACAAAATTATAAATTTATAAAAAACTAACCTTTAACCTTAACTTTAACAACTGCATTCTTTGCATCAATATTACTATCCTCAACTCTGGCTTGGAGCTCGGTAGGCTTCAGCTAAATCTGCAGCTAGCTGAAAAGCAAGGACTTTGAAATTAACAGTAAAAATGTACTGTACTGTGATGCCTTTTAGCAATCACTAAATTCTTCCCATAAACCATAATGGTATTTGAATAAATGACCCAGTAGACACTAGTATACTTTAGTAACTCAAAGTACCTGGGTCTTCTATTAGGCCACTGACTATCATCACCTTCCCAAAATAAACAAGCAAGAAAGTCCTTCAATTCAGATTTGCCTATAAATAAACCTACCACTTTCCCACTGAAGGAAGAGCCAGAAGGTTTCAGATCCTATTGCCAGAATGGAGAACTGCCTCACAGTTCTAGCACTTTATTCTAGCCGGGAAAATACTCTTCAAACTGCATTCAATAAAGCCTGCTATTTCACAACTGACTACAGAGAACACTACTGTACACCAACACAATGTAATACTTGGCTCTCTGTTATTGCCTGAGCCACTCTTAACTCTGTCTCCTTCAAACTGTTATACTGCAATCACAATCCCTCATCTGCATCAAGCTTCAGTTATGATCAACTGCTTACCCCCTGCATGCTTCCTTATTTGAAGTCCCTACTCTTCTTACAACAAGGCTTTGGGTAAGGAATCATTCTCTCAGCACCCACAGCTTGGAGCCTGATGCCCTGTGACATTAGCAAAATTAAGGAGTACAGAGTTTTCAGAGTTAGACACCGGAAAAGAAAATAGAAATATACTTGTTTTTATAGTGGAAGAAACCAATTCTTCTTACTCCATCTCTTGGCAACAACATACAGAGTACTATGTTTCACCACTGTAATAAGTTGTAACTATGTACATACTAAAAGGCTAAGTAAATAATGTAGTAAGTGTATTACACGTTTGTTCAGGAACCATACATTTGCTTATTGTGTGTGCTTCAAATAAGTATTTACTATGAAGTGCTGTGATTGCTACCACTATTACTTTATGTCAGTCTGCTGCTTTTGCTTGCATAGCCAGGGTCATAGCTAAAATGGTTCTTGGACCAACCACCTACCCAGTTAATATAGTAAAATAAATGTATATATACTTTTATCCCCCCTTCCCACTTCTGAGGGACCAACACCAAATGTCTCCATTGACTGAAACCCACATGACCTACTCATTCTACAAGGGTAGTAACTGGACATCTCCAGGCTAAATGAGAGACCTACTGATAACCTCTGCCCAAGAAGCCCTATAAGGGCATGCATTCCCCCACTGGCAAATGTAAGGTGGTAAGGAGTGGGCCAGCTCACTGGCCCCTCGGAGCAGCCTACCCTTACACTGCCTACAGGTTCACTATAGATACCTGGTCAGGAAGGAGGCTTGTGTGCACCCACATATACCACCTGTTCTTGGGCTCAGTTGTAAAGTATATTTTTTTCTAAAAACACAAGTTATTTTGGCAGCTGGCTTTTAGTGGCAGTGTGCAGTCTGGATTCAAGGACACTAAAATGAAATGCATTTTACAATCTATGCCAAGGGTGTGTGTGTGTGTGTGTGTGTGTGTGTGTGTGTGTGTGTGTGCACGCGCTTATGTGTATTTTTTTTTGCACTGTGTGATATTATTGTTATGGAATTCCTGAATTTTTCACAAATCCTGTATGGAAGTGATAATGGATATAACTTTACAATAATTTTGTTGTTGTGTCTTTCGGCTTTTCCCAGTTAGGGGTCACCACAGCAGAACTCCGGTCCGCTAATGATTGGTAGTTGATTTTTACGTGCCGAGTTACCAGCCCTGACGCACAACCTTCAATGAAGGTACACCCATTCATGCATGTCTCCACGCAGAAGACGCTCTAGCTGAGAATCGAACCAGACAGCGTCTTACTGTGAGGCGACAACACAACCACAGCACCACCACCACGGACATTTTACAATAATGTATTATTCTATATTAAAAAAAATATTTTCATACATGATTTTTAAACAGTTTCATGTACAACTGTAACTAAGGTAGGGTGAAGGGGCCTAATAACTTAGCTATGGCTCTGTTTTGATGCATTGTATTTCAATAATGTCTCCTATCATCCAGTCCAGTGTGTACATTTTATCATGTAATTTTTAAAAACATTTAAATTTTAATGGTGATTTGATTTATGTACGACAAAGTTCTCAATATAGCAGAAAGGGGTGCTAACAATGAAGTTTTACAGCCTGTACTTTCCTTGTTTTGATATCAATGATAATTGCTTGATGGTCTTTCAGTTCTGAGATTGACTTGTGTGTGAAGATCAAGGCCATAAAGGTGAGAGTAGAGGAAGAGAGAGAACGAATGGTAGGAAAATGCTGTATGGAAGAGTGAAGTGAAGTCAGAAAGTTTTGAACTATTCAAGTATCACTTTTGGAAATAATGACAAAATGAAAGTAGCAGCAACTCTATGAAATTAGTTAGATCACACTACTAACACAGACACAATCATACACTAAAATAGCTTTTATAAAACGTCAGCCCTGCCTGAGAATCTGCCCATCTGTAAATATACATAACTCTGAGATC